>NC_091139.1:26750616-27069611 GCF_041381155.1 Argopecten irradians
TTAGTGTTATACAGAGGCTATATATAACATTGAGGCTATGTCCTTAGTGTTATACAAAGGCTATAAGGTTGAGGCTATGTCCTTAGTGTTATACAGAGGCTATAAGGTTGAGGCTATGTCCTTAGTGTTATACAAAGGCTATAAGGTTAAGGCTATGTCCTTAGTGTTATACAGAGGCTATAAGGTTGAGGCTATGTCCTTAGTATTTATAGCTAAGAGGCTATAAGGTTGAGGCTATGTCCTTAGTGTTATACAGAGGCTATAAGGTTGAGGCTATGTCCTTAGTGTTATACAGAGGCTATAAGGTTGAGGCTATGTCCTTAGTGTTATACAGAGGCTATAAGGTTGAGGCTATGTCCTTAGTGTTATACAGAGGCTATAAGGTTGAGGCTATGTCCTTAGTGTTATACAGAGGTTATAAGGTTAAGGCTATGTCCTTAGTGTTATACAGAGGCTATAAGGTTGAGGCTATGTCCTTAGTGTTATACAGAGGCTATAAGGTTGAGGCTATGTCCTTAGTGTTATACAGAGGCTATAAGGTTGAGGCTATGTCCTTAGTGTTATACAGAGGCTATAAGGTTGAGGCTATGTCCTTAGTGTTATACAGAGGCTATAAGGTTGAGGCTATGTCCTTAGTGTTATACAGAGGTTATAAGGTTAAGGCTATGTCCTTAGTGTTATACAAAGGCTATAAGGTTGAGGCTATGTCTCCTTAGTGTTATACAGAGGCTATAAGGTTGAGGCTATGTCCTTAGTGTTATACAGAGGCTATATAAGGTTGAGGCTATGTCCTTAGTGTTATACAGAGGCTATAAGGTTGAGGCTATGTCCTTAGTGTTATACAGAGGCTATAAGGTTGAGGCTATGTCCTTAGTATTATACAAAGGCTATAAGGTTGAGGCTATGTCCTTAGTGTTATACAAAGGCTATAAGGTTGAGGCTATGTCCTTAGTGTTATACAAAGGCTATAAGGTTGAGGCTATGTCCTTAGTGTTATACAGAGGCTATAAGGATGAGGCTATGTCCTTAGTGTTATACAGAGGCTATAAGGATGAGGCTATGTCCTTAGTGTTATACAGAGGCTATAAGGATGAGGCTATGTCCTTAGTGTTATACAGAGGCTATAAGGTTGAGGCTATGTCCTTAGTGTTATACAATAGCTATATATAAGGTTAAGGCTATGTCCTTAGTATTATACAGAGGCTATAAGGATGAGGCTATGTCCTTAGTGTTATACAAAGGCTATAAGGTTGAGGCTATGTCCTTAGTGTTATACAATGAGGTATATAAGGTTGAGGCTATGTCCTTAGTGTTATACAGAGGCTATAAGGTTGAGGCTATGTCCTTAGTGTTATACAAAGGCTATAAGGTTGAGGCTATGTCCTTAGTGTAATACACAAGCTATATGGTTGAGGCTAAGTCCTTAGTGTTATACAGAGGCTATAAGGTTGAGGCTATGTCCTTAGTGTTATACAGAGGCTATAAGGTGAGGCTATGTCCTTAGTTATCAAGGTATAAGGCTGAGTATGTCCTAGTGTTATAAAGGCTATGTCCTATTTATACAAAGGCTATAAGGTGAGGCTATGTCCTTAGATGTCCTTAGTGTATACAGAGGTTATAAGGTTGAGGCTATGTCCTAAACTCTATGTTATGGTTTAAGGTTTTCAAATTGTGCTGTTATGATCTGAATTTGTGTTTTTTTGCTGGTATACAAGAGACAAAAGCCAGACAAAAATCCTATCCAAATCCTTTATTTGTCTTGTATGTCTGCATCAACGTGCAGACAGTACCAGACACTAATAATGACTTCTACCGTATCTCAGATTAAAACTTTAATCAAATTGACAAATGTGTTGAAAATGGGGAAATCATCGCCCGTCTAGCAGCCATTAAACTAAGTGCCTAGTGTTATGTTAAATTTTATCAGCTATTTGAATTGATCGTAAATTTAAATGAAAAAAAAATCCAAATCAATTTGCAGCGCTGTTGCATTGCCTGAGTATTGTGTAAATCCTCCGCTGTTTGTCTTATCTAACATGATGTGCAGCAGTGTCAACATGATTACCATAAATGGTTGCACAGGTGGGCTTTATTGAAACAGTAAAGATATTCTGTACCACAACATCTCCATGGCAACAACTACCACTTATATTCTGTCCCTGACTACACCTACCACTTATATCCTGTCCCTGACAACACCTACCACTTATATCCTGTCCCAGACAACACCTACCACTTATATCCTGTCCCTGACAACACCTACCATTTATATCCTGTCCCTCACAACACCTACCCCTGATGTACCTGTCCCTGACAACACCTACCCCTGATGTACCTGTCCCTGACAACACCTACCCCTGATGTACCTGTCCCTGACAACACCTACCCCTGATGTACCTGTCCCTGACAACACCTACCCCTGATGTACCTGTCCCTGACCCTGATGTACCTGTCCCTGACAAAACCTACCCCTGATGTACCTGTCCCTGACAACACCTACCCCTGATGTACCTGTCCCTGACAACACCTACCCCTGATGTACCTGTCCCTGACAACACCTACCCCTGATGTACCTGTCCCTGACAACACCTACCCCTGATGTACCTGTCCCTGACAACACCTACCCCTGATGTACCTGTCCCTGACAACACCTACCCCTGATGTACCTGTCCCTGACAACACCTACCCCTGATGTACCTGTCCCTGACAACACCTACCCCTGATGTACCTGTCCCTGACAACACCTACCCCTGATGATGTACCTGTCCCTGACAACACCTACCCCTGATGTACCTGTCCCTCACAACACCTACCCCTGATGTACCTGTCCCCGACAACACCTACCCCTGATGTACCTGTCCCCGACAACATCTACCCCTGATGTACCTGTCCCTGACAACACCTACCCCTGATGTACCTGTCCCTGACAACACCTACCCCTGATGTACCTGTCCCTGACAACACCTACCCCTGATGTACCTGTCCCTGACAACACCTACCCCTGATGTACCTGTCCCTGACAACACCTACCCCTGATGTACCTGTCCCTGACAACACCTACCCCTGATGTACCTGTCCCTCACAAACCTACCCCTAATACCTGTCCCTACAACCCTGATGTACCGTCCTGACAACACCTACCCCCTGATGTACCTGTCCCTGACAACACCTACCCCTGATGTACCTGTCCCTGTCCCTGATGTACCGTCTGACAACACCTACCCCTGATGTACCTGTCCCTGACAACACCTACCCCCTGATGTACCTGTCCCTGACAACACTACCCCTGATGTATGTCCCTGACAAATTACCAGTCCCTGACAACCCTGATCCTCCCTGAATCCCCTGATGTAATGTCCCTGACAACACCTTCCCCTGATGTACCAGTCCCTGACAACACATACCCCTGATGAACCTGTCCCTGAAAACATCTACCCCTGACAACACATACCCCTGATGAACCTGTCCCTGAAAACATCTACCCCTGATGTACCTGTCTCTGACAACACCTACCCCTGATATACCTGTTCCTGACAACACCTACCCCTGATGTATATGTCCCTGACAACACCTACCCCAGATGAACCTGTCCCTGAAAACATCTAACCCTGATGTACCTGTCTCTGACAACACCTACCCCTGATGTACCAGTCCCTGACAACAAGTACCCCTGATGTACCTGTCCCTGACAACACCTACTCCTGATGTACCTGTCCCTGACAACCTCTACCCCAGATGTACCTGTCCCTGACAACACCTTCCCCCTTATGTATCAGTCCCTGACAACACCTACCCCTAATGTACCAGTCCCTGATAACACCTACCCATGATGTACTTGTCCTAAACAACACTAGCCTTTAATGTATTTGTCCCCAACAACACCTCTCTCAATGTATATGTATATGACAATACCTCTGCCTTATAAATACTAAATTAACATTTTTTTAATTGCAGATTTTATCTTCCGTTTCAACCCACGTATCACATTTTTAATGACTTTCACTTGTGCTTGTCATTAAGTTTTCTCTTCCAAATCAATCTAATCATTAAAATTTAATGTTGGATATTAGAGAAAAAACTATTTTCACATTTTCATTTCAAAAGATACCGATCAGCGTTAATAGTTTAGAGTTCTGTGTCATTAGCACATAGCATGACAGAGCCAGCATAATGGAACTTATCACTTATTTTCTACTTAGTCAGGCTCAAACAGAATAGAGTAATAAAACTCACCAATCGTTAACAATGTACTGAGTGCTGACCTAACTGTTGGTCCTGGCAGTACTTAATCTAGAAATATGTTTTAATGAATGTTAATAGAAGAATTAAAGAGAAACTTTCATGTTTGAGTTCCACACGAGTAAGTAGCGTTAATTGTTGATAATTATTATAATCATGGCTGTCGATTAGAGCCAGCATGGCCGGCTCCCCGAATTAAACCTATTTTACTACCGCTCTGTGTACTGCGGTCACACAACAAAGCAACTTCTACCATATACAGAAGTTTGTCTGGAATTTTATTTTTCCAAGTTATGGTCCCATAGGACTGGGTTTCAACGGCAATAAAAACCAAGGATGCGTGAATTGAATCCGATCAGTAGATCCACGAGGCGTAACAAATTCTTAGAAAGCTTTTTGAAATCAATTTCAATATCCAAATAGTATGCCTCGCTTGTCTTGATAGTATAGAGGGATAATTCTCCGTCCGATCGCCAGTCAAACAGTGGGCCTCTCCAACCCTCGTCACTCTACTGGAATCAATAGCCACGCGCTTGTCTTTAGCATGCAACATTTAATTCTTTCCTTCAATATTAAAATTTTTACACAAGATTTTTTTTTATTCAATGCAGAAGATCAAAGTCGTCAAGCGTTTCCCTTTAATGATAGTATTAAAGGTTCCATGCATAATAATCCAATTTCAAAACTATAGTTCGCTGAAACGTGGCTAGATTTTAATTCCCAGCGCTTAATTTGCACGCCACAATTTCCTACATCTGACTGAATTCCTAGCCATGTAGACTTCCCAATTTGGGGTTTTAATGCTTGAAATTTGTTTTATCTACAACAAATAAAGGGAAAAAGGAAATAATTTTGTTTTATTTACATTTACCAATTAACCAGGAGAAATATTGAGGCAGACACACAAAAAGTTATTTGACAGAAACTCCTGAGAGACTGTTGAAGAGGAGGAAAGTATTGATCGGTAATGTAGGAATTGTTAAGCCTGATTGTCCAGTAGTGCCCACTGCCCACTGGCCTTTTATCTTCTCATTAGTACACAGTCATACCAATTTAATACATTTTAATTAGATTTTAATCCCTACTTCATATTCCAGACCACCATTAACAGTGGTGCCCATTGGACGACACACCAACGATAAAACACGTTGCCAGAGTCAGTGATAATTGAGTGTGCTGTGTTAGGTTAGAAAGTAAATCTGTTGCGGTTGTATGCATTACCTCCCCTGAGCCTGTAATGGTCTGCTTGTCCCCCAATCTGCCATATTGTACTTTTGTACAGTAGGTGATTTAGTATTGATGTCAGATCAGGTACAGGCTCAGATCCTCCATCACCCTTCAACATCTAAATCATCTTCTCTTCACATACAGTTTATACAGAATGACCACTGCCTCAAAATAATTTGTCTTTCAAATGAAATCAGATTTCACTATGTAAATTGTAAACAGAGTAAAATGGATATTTCTTCATTGATGAAGTGGAGTGAAATAAGGTAAATTTTTAATGAATTGGCACTTTCAGGAAATATTTAAAAAAAATAAATTAAAGTATTTGGTGTAATTTGGGGCCATTTGGGGCCCTCACCCCCCCCCCCCCCCCCCATGTGTGCCCTTCATACTCTCCCCTTTAAGTTACCCTCCCATAGAAGTACCATTCCAATCTATTACACCCTTTCCCTATCTTTAGAAGTACCAAAATTCAAGATATCGGTTTCTTCACCACAAAATTGCAATTAATTTATTTTATAATATAACATTGATATTTTAAATCAATTTTATATAAAGGCTTCATGTTCATCAATATTTTTTCTGGATTATTTCTGCGAAATGTCAAGTTTTAATAATATTACAAGGTATGTGGATCATGTTAGATGATATCTAAACCAAATCACATTATAAGTTTTATTGTTATATAAACAATATTTCTTTTTCAGAATTTTGATTTTGTTAATGGTTTTGAGCCCTCGTTTTATACATGTATGTGAAATCCTCAAGAATTTATATAAACAAGCCCTTATTTACTGTGCAAAAATATGCTTTGTCATCTTTTATTTTTGTATAGTTGGTAACCATACAATGTTGTATACATACAATAAAGAAGTCTTTGTATTTTTTTTTTTTTTTCATGAAAGGCGATATGTACAAATTATAAAAAAAAATCATAAAAAAAGATTATAAATAAAAAAATTAATACTTTTTTTATATGTGTCAATCACAGTACTAATTTATTCACAATGAATAAAAATATGAATTACTTAGCCCTATCATAAGTTAAAACTGTCAAAAGTAAATCACATTTCGTTTTAATATGTAAAGTAATTAAAAACTGATCCAATCATTATTCTAAAAATAAATTAGCTTAAGTTAATTAAGTTATATCTAGTTTTTATTTTAAAGATGCTCCACTGCTGACAAATGGTATTTTTAGTCTATCAAATACAAGAGCAGACGATTTAGTATTTTTCTTCAGTTACA
Organism: Argopecten irradians; assembly: GCF_041381155.1. NCBI lineage: Eukaryota > Metazoa > Mollusca > Bivalvia > Pectinida > Pectinidae > Argopecten > Argopecten irradians. The sequence continues at coordinate 26,757,331 of NC_091139.1, forward strand.
AAAGTTACTTACTTCACACCATAACCACCATTGAAAAGTTTGAGCGTTCATTTTATTTCAAGATAAAAAGATTAAAAATAATTAATTGCATCCCGAAAAAATTCTGTGGCACTGTATATATCCTATATGGAATGAAGTTCTGACTGTGCATGCACTGAAAGCAAAATACATTATTTTGAATTATTTAAACGGTTAAATACCAATTATTGTTAAAATGATGGGTATTATTTATGTTCTGTTGGCGGTGGAGCATCTTTAATGTGCATCAATGTTTCATAAAGAATTATTTTTCAAATAATGGAAAAGTATTTCGACAGAGATAGGGAGTTCCAGGTTATATTAAACAAAGCAAAATTAAGATATGTGCAAACTGAATGTATATCAACAGATTGAGGTGATGAAGAAATGGTTATTAAAGTAACGATTCTAGCAGGTGTATAAAGAATAAAATTAAACATGCTGATGAAATATTAAATCAAAAAGAATTCCACATGGGATATTTTGATTTTTATTTAAATATATATTACAATGAATTAAAAATGTAATATTTAAAACTTCATAGAAAAATACCTTATATAAATAGAGCAAGAAATTTTATACTAAAATCTAACTGTGCTAAATTTGTATCTGTATAATGCTAAATCAATCATATATATATGCTAAGTTAATAATTCTGCTAACTTTTCAAATTTGATTTTGTGTTGAAGATTACTCCAAAATAAAAATAATTTACAGTGATAAAATATTTCTATAATTATTGATATCATAATTGTTTTATATATAAATATATAGCATATCTGAAGACCCAAATTCATGAAAAGTGCATGTACCCGAACAGAGTAACGTTTATAACAAAGGGCCTCGTACAGGTGTATCCTTTGAAAGGAAATGTGAAAATTTGGAACAAAAAAACAACAATCATAGAATGTCACACTGACTAATCAAACCGTCAAATCTAATGCATTTTATTAAAATGCATGCATGATTAATTGACGGAGCAATTTAACTCTCAAATCTTATGTAATTTTACCGCTGAAAGTATGAATTGAAAATTACACAGCTGAGGCCGTCCATAAAATCACAATAAATCATTGTGTTTTATCATCTCAGTCGCCGTTAATTGGACCATAACGAGGCTAAGATAATAACAAATAGACAGTGACAAACACAATATGCAAATTACCGTTCTGCCCTATCACGGTAATCATTATTTATAAGCTTTAATTTCTAGAATTTTTTTTTTCAAAATTTTTATTACCATAATTTTTTTCTTCATTTTGAAATGCAATGTAATGCTAATTGATGTAATGTGAAAACCATATGTTCAGGAAATCCTTTCACTTCAAAGTGCAATTTAAAAAGAGAAAGAATTTGGTGAAGTTTATGACCGCCTGCCTGCCATATAATACCCCTACGCCCCTATGTCTGGCCTACAGGGAAACGACTATAACTATATATAAGTGAAATCTTCTCTAACAATTCAAATGTTAAAGGTAGTTAATCTTCAAAAATGTTGAAATGTACCGCTTAAGTGACACAAATTTACCAGATTACACAAAACAACAGGTCTGAGAAACTCCACTGACAAAGGATTTTAAAGTCAAGGTCATTAAAACACCAGACCTCCCATCTCTAACAAATCTCCATGGTGACAGGTAATTTTTTTATCTAATGAACTGGATCTAAAAAAAATCAGAAGTCACTTCCCAATACTTATGATTAGTTATAAGCATTTTAGTTTTCTAGGAAGACGAGATGCGATTCTCACCTTGGTAATGTTCATGTTAAACTTGCCTTGTTCTATGATTATCATTCAACTTTCACCGTAAAACTGAAACTAATCTCCGGTAACGTAAAAGTAAATCTGGTTAAAAACTTATTTATAAGACTGTTGAGAGCGTTAAGCATCTCTTGAGTACAGACATTGACAAAGTTATATTTAAAATAGTTTTTACAATCTAATAGAGGTAAGCTTTAATGTAGTATTATATCTTGTTACTACGATACAACAAAGGCACAACAACAGTACTTAACCTTTCTGGGAAATCCTGATTCGATACACTAAATGTGCTATAGAAAAATGAGAAAAAAGAAAAAAATTCCTTTAAAACTACATGCGGTGTCCATTATCAAATGCGATTACAGCGTTAGCATTTACAAGTTATTGGCAACATCCGTCGTCCCGAGGGTAATGGTCATCTAGATGTGTCGGCCGACATTTGTCCATCTTGCAGACAACTCCGATAAAGCTCCTGATTCCCTGCCTAGACTAATGCTTTATGCCACATAGCAAATAAACGGACATTTTTCAAATTTACGTCTGAAAATATGAGATTTACTTATATACCTATCGGGGGGGAAAAATGTACATACATGTATTGTCTAAGCCGATTCCATTTAAACAATCTTCAATTTTCACTTGAACGGCAATTCCATGATATATTGTTTTATCTCTGAAGCCTTTCAATGTCTACGGTGATCTGGATTTCTTAGTTATTATGGTTTACTAGACAAGAATTTTTAGATACACACATTGTCCTTAATTTATCCCATAGACATTGTTCAGTAACTGATTTTCAATTCCTTCAACTACAGAAATAAGTTTCTTGTAATTCTGAGACAAATGTTTGCTACCTTATCTCCCCCCTCCCACTATTCAATTCGTTATAATGAAATGAGTAAAAGAAGGATGGATATACTCAGATTAATCCTAACAAATTAGTCAGTACCAGTGCCTTTTTATAGATTTAGTCTTTTGAATATCTGCATACAAATTTCGCTTAATATAGAGCAATTATCAAACAAAAAAATACTTGCAAATTAAAAGTTTTCACGCACATAAAAGAAACTATTGAGTTATAAGGTCAGTCAAAAACTGAGAGAGGAGGTCTTGAAATATCAAAATCAAAATAGTTCAATACTTTATAACAAGGGGCTAATGGGCCTTAACGGTCATCTGACTAATGGCACAAAACAACATAGTCAAAGTATAGATCTGTGGCTAACAATTAATATAAGTGATACAAGGCACTCCTTAATTGAATATGTAAGTTTCTGAAATATTTGATGACTTTGACCTTAAAAGTAGATAATTAAGGTCATTCGTTGAACAAACTTGGTAGCCTTTCATCCTATTATGCTGCAGCCAATATCAGGTTTCTAGGCCTCTTAGTTTAAGCCTATTTGACCCTTGTGACCTTGAATGGTTGTCAAGGTCATTCATTTGAATAATTTGTTTCTACAGATGTTCCACAACAAATATGGTTGTCAGATTTAAAAGGCAAATTTCAGCAATGCTCCCTTATTGGAGCCCTGTCGTTCTGTCCCCATGGGTCTTACCCGAGTCCACCTAATGATGTTTTGTGAAAAATATGGTTGTAATCCATTCAAGGGTTAAGGAGTCTTAAGCATGACGCACAGCGCCCAACGACGGACAAAACATGAAGACAATAGGTTATACTGACCTTCGGTCAGATGACCTAACAATCCTTTAAGCTTATTTTTAATTCTTAAAGTTATATGTGCCGTATTTTTCAAACTCACGAATCAAGATAAGCTTTTGATATGTTATTCATCACCAAAAGTTATTGACATTTTGAAAATTACAGTACTTTCAATGCATTGGTTTTAATTTCACAACTATAAATAAGAGCAGAAAATGATTTTTAGCAGTACTGCCAAAAATCATTATATGTACATCTATAGTAAAGCGAAATGAGTACCTACGGTCAGACCATGAAGCCAAATTGTGGTCTACAATTTCATTTCACATTTTTACAATGTTATTAGTAATTATAAAGTGATTTCTGCAGGAAAGTTTCCATCTAAATATACATAAGGCATAAAAAACAACAATTTTCCAGTACATAATTTCTGTGTTGTAACTAACGTTTATAAGGCATTTGAAGCCATTTGAATGATTTTCATGGCTTTATTAATAAAACCATATGATTTTCAATAGATTAACGAAGAAAAATCAACATGCCAAAATTTTCGCCCAGTTACGGCCCATATAACTTTGAAGAGTTTTCAATGAGATTGTTTAAAAATTAAGACAAAAAATCGGCTTTAACTATCAGTCTAAATCAGTTCTCTGGAACCCAAAGTTATTGAGAAAAAGCTAAAAAAAGATTTTGGCCTACTGGTCATTTGGCCCCTGTACACTTGAATGAAGGTCAAGGTTATTTACTTGCTTGATGAAACTTTGAAGCTCCTGATCCTAGCAGGTTATACAGGCCAAATATCAGAAATCTGGATAATTCCTCTAGTGAGAAAAGGTTCTTTAAAATATTCAAGCCCATTTAATCCCTGTGAACTTCAACCAAGGCCAAGGTCACTCATTTCCACAAAATTTGTAGCCTTGTTCCCAGTATGCTGCAGTCTGAATATCAAGTATGAGGAACTTTTGGCAATTAAGAAGAGATTGTTTTAAAAATTTTATTTGACTATTTGACCCTATTGACCTTGAATGAAGTTCAAGATCATTCATTTAAACAAACTTTGGTGGCCTTCATGGAAGGCTGGACAAATGACAATATCTGATGCAACAATAAATACAAGGTCACTTGCCTTTAGATAGAGCTTGTGAGCCATTAAGGTAGGAAGAAAACAAAGTTATTTTTGTACTTTCAGGGAAATAGTGGTAGCAATAATTCCGTAGGTTAAAGTTCATGATGGGTGCATGTCAGCCAAGTTCTCTTTTTGACTGATTCCAAAATAAAACACAAGTAACAAAAGATCAAAAGAGCAAGAGGAACCTTAATACAATTGTATGACATCAATGAAAGACCCATTCAGTACTTTCCAAGAAAATAGCATTAAGAAATTAAATCAAAAATGGTCACCAGTGCTGGCCATGTTGTATGTTTTCTGATGAGCCCCTAAAAGCAATATGCACAACAAGGACATAGTCATTCAGATCCCCCGCCAATGGAGATATCAAAGCAGAAGTAAGTTTGATTGTGGAGACTTATGTGTATGGAAAAAAAAACAGGAAAAAGGAAGTTGAGCTAAAGAAAGATGGAGTATAATTCAAGTAGAGCAGGGCTGCAATTGTTGAATCAGGTATACAGCCTTGACATTTGTTGGCGATAATTTTCCCGTTTTTTTTTTTAAATGTTTTACTCCACGCAGTATTAAATTCAAGGACTGTGTTGTCTAATGTCTTAAGATACATATATCATTCAAATTTGACCGCAGTTTTAAAATCGTATTTTCTTTCATCCACCAAATAACACTGCCACGAATATAATCCAAATGTTTTACTTTATTTTCTGGTAAGGGCAGATACAGCAAGGTGAATAGTTTTATGAATGTGAAGCATATAGGTGAAAAACTATTAACGTGTTTATAACTAGTACAATGACAGTGTCATAAAGGGCCTAAAAAGAATGTGTCTATGAAGTTTTGTGGAAATATCTCTGCTGGTTTTAGAGTTATGCTCCGGAAATGAACCTGCTACAAAAATATGATATTTTCAGCAATGTTTCTATGGTTACAGAAAAAAACCGCAAAAAGTGAAAACCTTAAAAAAGCAAAAGACACTACTAGACCATAAGAACAATGTATCTATGAAGTTTCATAGAAATATCTCTGCTGGTTTTAGAGTTATGCTCCAGAAACAAACCTGGTACAAAAATATGATATTTTCAGCAATGTTTCCATGGTTACGGAAAAAATGCAAAAAATGAAAACCTAAAGATAGCAAAAGGCACTACTAGAACATAAGACCAATGTGTCTATGAAGTTTCGTGGAAATATCTCAACTGGTTTTAGAGTTATGCTCCGGAAACCATTCGTACGGACGGACAGACGGACGGACGGAACCCATTTGTATATCCCCGCCAACTTCGTTGGGCGGGGGATAATGATAAACCAAGATGGTAATTAGTGTGAAATTGGAGATCCTTTTTGTGCTTGTAAAGGGATGAAGGGATATGACCCTGCGTGGCATGTCACATGAACAGACCACTATCTGATCCCAAAACCAGGAAAATCACATACAGGGTGTAAATTGTTCTATTTTACATGGTTATGCTGTAGTGTTCATTTCCATTTTTAAATTCCAGGACCAAATCTATTTCTATTTCTAATGCCTATTCCCCACAGGATTGCTTTTAATTGTATCAAATATTATTTTTGATCAAGTCAATATTTAATTCAATTTGTACCGCGACTCGTGAGGAAGTGCCAGGAATTGATATCAAATGCGAAATGGAATTTATTTCATGTAACTGTCAGGAATTCAATTCATATTTGCGGCAGTTTTTGTGTGGAAGTGTAACCATTTTATTTTCAATGTAATCGTTGTTAATTTGATGTGAAAGATACCCCACAAATTGAAGTTTCGAGTGTAATTAAAACGATGAGAAGTGAACATGTCCGACATAGACGTGTGAAAGTGGCCACAAGGAGACAGGCTGACCGTAAAAATGACAGGATTCTCACCAATAATCGGCAACCAATTAAAGAGATAAGGGTTTATTTGTCTCTAGACAGGTATCAATGATCCCTCCCATGGCAGATGATCTGTCACAATCAATTTTGGTCCCTAAAATCAGCCTGCCCTTGATCCCTGTATCAGTCGAGCCTTCCTTGACCATTCTGCGCCTTGAAACCAGTCTCAACTCAACACATTTGTATTCAAAGTCAATTCTTTGGACCCTGAGTCGGCCTCCTCTTCACAACATCAGACAATTAAGCTTTTATAGTACTAGAATTAACCTCCTTTTCCCTATCTGGCCCCAGGAATTGGCGTCCCCTTCATACCTAGGCCCTGGAATTGGCGTCCCCTCCCAATCTGGGCCAAGATATTGACTTCCCCTCCCTATCTTGGCCCAGATTCGGCGTCCCTCCCTATCTGGGCCCAGGAAACATCCTCCCTTTCCTATCTGGACCCAGGAAACACCCTCCTGTACCCATATCTGTCAATCAGATTTCACGTCAGTCCGGTAAACCTCTCTCTGATGCAAAAGAGAGGAGGTTTACTGGAATGGCATGAAATCAAGATACAATTTTAATCAAATTGCATGTCAGTTGGGCTTTCTTAGTCAAGTGTTGGCCCTTACATAAACCACAGGTGACAAAATGGCATTGTATACTGGACTTGCTTGTGTATCATAAAGAGTCCTCAGATCACTAAGGTCCTTTTGCAGTAGCTGAGTGCTACCTAATAAACAGTACAATGACATATGTTACATTTCATGCACAGCAACATTAGTGCACAGCCAATACAACACAGACCAGTTCATTTCTCAGCTTCCTAAAACACATACCAAAACCAGAAATCATTAGACCATGTAACCTTTAAGGCCTTTAACAACGGTTGAAAGGCAATTTGACTTACAAAAGATATTTGCAGTTTTCCTTTATTGGACAAGGGTATCGTCGAAGAGGGCGATAAGCGATAGGCGAGGAGCTGGTGATGGGATCAACAAAGATGCGGCTGTAAACAGCAATAAATGTTCTGTCTTATTTCTAATTTCAAACATCAGACACTGTTGATATCATAGTCAAACAATTACACCAGATATATATGTATCTGTCAAATTTTTGACAATTGGTTTTACTCTTGATCAGATTTTCACTTACTTAGCTATGATTGGACACAGCAGACTTAATACCAAGACTTTATAAACGATAAAATCACAGACAGCTCCCTTTTGTGTTTTTCAATTTTTTCTGTAATTGATGCTAAATGTTTGATATCTCCCAACTGACATATTGAATTATGCCCATTTTTTTCTAGCCTGCATGTACCGCGTATAAAAAATGTCCACATGGGTCAACTTCATAGAAAATGGAAGGAAATCACAGCGCGGGATAATACAATAGCCAGAATGTTACTGGGTAAATAACGGACGTAAATTGTTTTTTGTTTCTCGTGTATCATTATATGTACGGGGAATTATTTCACCATCTCAATCACAATATCAAGCCTATAACATGGAATTATACTGATAAATACCATCTCACACCTTTGATGAACGCGATAGATGTGCGTCACCTCAATCATTGTTGATAAAGTTGCATTATTCAGGATAACCCTTTCAACTCTATCATCAATTGATAATGATGTACAACATATCTATATATACAATTTCATATTGTTCATAAAATATGCACATACATCACCATGGTAACTGTTTTTTTCCAGTTAGTTGGAAGCTGTGTGAATAGATGTTTGTAGACATTCCAGTACTGTTTAAAAGCTATAATTATCTGGTCTGAAGCCTGCCAGCAGTGCACAATACACTAATACTACACTAATTCTGAACAATAATTTAAAAACATTCTCAAATCAAAATAAAAAGATATTTTCTTCATTCTTATCCTATTTGTGGTACTTAATCTATCATAGTTATTCTCTATCTATAGAATAAGATTCAAATCTACCGTCATGAATTACAAAAATTCTTTGAATAAAAATCATTCACATATGTTTAGATCAAATGATATCTGTTGTTATGGCAACTGCTAAACTATGGAGGTCAAAAGTCTGCACGAAATCTGTATAACATTCGAAAGCTGATCTTCAATTTCAGTTTCTATCCAAAAATATTTACAAATGCAAGCTTCATTATTTTTGTGTTAGAACTAACATTTTGAAAGTTAATGAACAGACGGACAGCTCGTTTGCCGAGTGTATTACCTATACCGGAGAGATATGTATGTAATTAGCAGATGTTGTTTCTGGGAGTGGAATCATCTCCAAATCACCCTTTAGTCCCCTTAACACAGATCTCATAACTGTTAGAACGGTTTAAATTTTTCTGAAGTACACTGGCATTCCGTTTGATGTACTTTACTAAGCGGGGTTTCTGGTTTAAATTTTGACATCCAAGATGGATACACTCATCGCTGATGTGCGGATCAGGAGACAAACATAATTAAAATTGCATTATCAAAATGACTGTACATTACACGACAGTCGAAGGTGTCCACACACATGTTTAACTGTCACCTTCATAATTAAGTTTTAAAATGAAAATGATTTTTTTTCCAACCAAAACAGTCACTTGTTCAAGGAACTTGTCTAAAACAGAAAATAATTGTACATTTTTCTAAATTTCTGACGTGGTAGGTATATAATTGTAATTAGAGTTTGGCTGAGATAAGGTTTGGACCCCGACTGTGTGACTAAAGGAATCCTGTTCAATTGTCGTCTGCTCTGATCACATGATCTGTTACAGTATACCTAATAGGGAACAAATCTTCACCTTGATTCTCTCAAAAGTACAAATACAGTCCCAGCGTAACACATCGAACAATTCAATTAATATCATAATCCACCAGATTTTAAATCATTATTCAGCTGTTAAGTGTCAACATTTGTTTTTTATCATCTTAACATTTATTATCCCTCCGATAAATGAAATTTCTGATAGAAAATCTTGATTTTAATTTTTCGTTCCTATTTTGTTTACATTCAGGCTATACTGATTATTAGTGTTAATTATGGAGGAGGATATGATGAATTATTAACCTGTTAGGTATAATATTATAAACAATCGGCAGGTAAAACAGACTAGCTTTAATGACCAATCAAGCACTATCTGGAGATCTTGCCGCTATAAGCTGGCGTCATCACAATAACCATCAAAATAAAATATGACAATTTTTTCCTGCACTCCAATCTTTAATAGTCCCTTACCATTAAATGGCAATATCTGAGTTTAAATTCCAATATTTCTGTGTAGAATGAAAAGCAGGCCAAATTGAAATAATAGCTGCAATGCTAAAACATTGCTATTACATAGTTTTATGGCCATGCAATTTTGAATTTACGACCCAACGAAATATAATACGGTCTGAATAAAGATCTACGCCTTGCAGCAGAAGCGTGTGCCTGTTGTCGTTATAGACATTCATCACACGACCAATCACGGTTACAACGGATTTTAAAAAACTATTCAATTTAATGTCTTGCATCAAAAATCTAGTTTGTCGATACAACAAGTTGATTTGCCTTTTAACATATGGTGATAGAATATGTCAAATCTTTGTTCAACGTGAGTGGTATTAAGCGCTTCGTAATTTCTACATTTTTTGTTTTTTTAGAGATTAATGTTGCATCTGAATTTCATCATCATAAAGTTATAGAAACATTCATGCTAACATTAAAAGGTCTTGTGAAATACCATCCAGGGCCTGCTTCGTTTCATTAAAACTTGATCGTAAAAACCCTCCAATAGATAAAATTACCATTTTACAGTTCCTATACTTTAACTCGAGCTTTTTCCAACATCTTTCATCCGTAAACACAGGAATATGAAATCTATCAGCATGCTGGAAATTTCAGCAATAAAACAAACGTTTCATTATTGTGTGCTACTTGAATCTGGCCATTTCTCATTTGAAGTGGAAACCTTGGGGAATGCTTATGAATGTTTGCATGAACAATTACAGTACCCCACAATCTTTCAGTTCTCCATCGAGGCCAGCGTACTAAATCAAAAACTTCATTTAAATTATAACCAAATCTATCTGGCCATCAAAACTGTAAGATAACTTTACAAACATATCATACCAATATTCTTAAATCTCAGAAGCTCATTTTTTCAAAGATGATATTTCTATTTTGAATCTGATCGTAAATATCTCCCGTAAGTACCTGTACTTCAAATAAGTCGTAAATTCATCTCCAACGAGATGTAAACATCAATCGTAAAATTTTTCATGTGGATCTGTAAGACTTCTCTGCCGTTTTTTCTCTCCACAAAAACAAGCGATAAAATGAGATTTTCCTAAGTTTAATATTTACAGTTTGTACCATGAAATAGAAGTAACCATGGCCTCATAAAACCTGATACATGTACATGTAATAAAATTCCAGATTTAATGTTGGTTGAAATTTATAGAAATTTAAACCACTATCTACATTGATTGCGTTTAATGTACAAAAAGGAAGTTACATAGTTCCCTTGTATTATTAAAGTACTAAAGAAAGCTGAAGATGATTACTACTAACCGAAAAAAAAAGAGAAATAAAAGATGAACATTTGGACGAGGTCCAATCCAGGCTGTACTCAAAAGTATCAATAGATATGATGCTAATAATTCTACAAATAAATGTCTTTTTTAAACCATTTCCTGCATGTCACATCGTAAATCATCATAGCCAATGACACGACATAATTTTGCGATATTTTAGGATCGTAAAGACAATGATTCGTCAACATTAAAAGGAAGGGCAAGTGAAGGTCAAACTTATATGTCCTTGATCAAACTCTACGAGTATAAAGTAGTCCTTACTGTCACACACTAAAACCAACACGATCCTGGAATAGCCTGATAAACACGCATAAAAACGTCAAACAACACTGCAACTAACCGTCAAGTTTTTAATGAGCATAATTCATTTCCTTACTTATACACATACATGACTATAATGTCGGTCAGCGCAGGCGTCATTGGTCAGTTACTGATAAATAACCGGGATGACAGTTATGACAAAAAATTCAAATGACCAGTCAGAGAGGAAACATGAGAAAACAATCGCAATGATCGGCCCGTTATTATTTTATAGCCCAACACGAAAACAGTACAATCAGTCATCAGTATTTGTGTGTACAGAAATAGGCCACAGTGCACCCCTGTCACCTATACACACCGATACCTGTCAAAACCTACAATCTCAATTTCTAACACAACTTTTATGCATATCAAACAGATAAATTAAATTTCTATTGGGAGTTCAAATGCCTTAATCAGCAAAGTGTACAAAATTCAGAAAAGATTCACAATAACTTGAGATGCATTTGTAATTGTTTTTTTTCATTTACCCTCCTTTTATATATCAGACATACTGTTCTTGTCGTTTTAAATTGCTATCTACATACAAATTGATATCTAAATATCATTTGTGCACAGATTGGTTAACTTTTAAAATTCAAAAGAACTAGCGAGTCGTACTTATGGACTGTAAGGTATGCATATTAAAATGACTTGAAAGAAAGAAAAACAAGGACATAGTCATTCAGATCCCCCGCCAATGGAGATATCAAAGCTGAAGTAAGTTTGATTGTGGAGACTTATGTGTATGAAAAAAAAGGAAAAAGGAAGTTGAGCTAAAGAAGGATGGAGTATAATTCAAGTAGAGCGGGGCTGCAATTGTTGAATCAGGTATACAGCCTTGACATTTATATTAGACTATATACACAAAGATGGGTGGAGTTTTGCAAAGTAACATTTACCATTTACCATGATATTTTCAGCAATGTTTCCATGGTAACGGAAAAAGTGCAAAAAATGAAAACCTAAAAATAGCAAAAGGTACTACTAGACCATAAAAAGAATGTGTCTATGAAGTTTCGTGGAAATATCTCTGCTGGTTTTAGAGTTGTGCTCCAGAAACGATTCTTACACAAAAATCTGCCATTTTCAGCAATGTTTCCATGGTTACAGAAAAAAGTACAAAAAGTGAAAACCTTAAAATAGCAAAAGGCACTACTAGACCATAAGACCAATGTGTCTATGAAGTTTCGTGGAAATATCTCTTCTGGTTTTAGAGTTATGCTCCGGAAGCGAACCTGGTACAAAAATATGACATTTTCAGCAATGTTTCCATGGTTACGGAAAAAATGCAAAAAATGAAAACCTAAAAATAGCAAAAGGCACTACTAGACCATAAGACCAATGTGTGTATGAAGTTTCGTGGAAATATGGTTTTAGAGTTATGCTCCGGAAACCATTCGTACGGACGGACGGAACCCATTTGTATATCCCCCGCCAACTTCGTTGGGCGGGGGATAAAAAGGTCAACTGTGCTTAAAACTATATCAAACATATTTTTTAAACTCACAATGTAACCGATAAACTAAACAGTCTGCACTTACAAAACAAAAGGGTCATCTGCAGTAATATAGGTCACTATAGATTATACCGTATTTGACCCAATAAATGCCCATGTCCCTATAAGCGCCCCTCCCCTTTTTCAAGGGTTCAATTTCAATTGCCCAGGCATAAATAAAGACCAAAACTACACAAAACTGTATAGATTTGCAATAATTCTGTCTCATTAGCATCTTTTCGTTTTTTCAATTTTTTAAACGCGCTGGGTGCTTATTGGGTCGAATACGGTAAATACGTCATCCAAATAGAGTAATGTAGGTCACCTGCAGATTATAAATAGGTCATCCACACTCAGTAATATTGGTCACTTACAGATTATAAATAGGTCATCCACAGACTTGGTAAAATAGGTCACCTACAGATTAAAAATAGGTCAACCAAAGAGAGTAATGTAGGTCACCTACAGATTATAAATAGGTCATCCATAGACTCGGTAATATAGGTCATCTACAGATTATAAATAGGTCATTCACAGACTCAGTAAAATAGGTCATCCACAGACTCAGTAAAATAGGTCACCTTCAGATTATAAAAGGTCATCCACAGACTCAGTAATATAGGTCACCTATAGATTATAAATAGGTCATCCAAAGACTCATTAATATAGGTCACTTGCAGATTATAAATAGGTCATCCACACTCTACAATTTGGGTCACTTGCAGGTTAAATAGGTGATCAATACACTCAATCATATAGGTCATTGACATATAAAGTAGGTCATCTGCAAGTACTGGCTTGGAGAAAGTAGGTCATACCTGAAGTTATGTAGGTCACAGGCAGTATTGGTCAGCTTTATTAAATGAATAGCAATGGTCATTTACAGATTTAAAAGGTCATACAAAGACTATCATAAAACATTGGTCACCTTCATAGATCAAGGTCATCTTATCAGTTAGGCCAATCCATATTGATTCAATAATGAAAGTTACATAATGATGACTAATATAGCATTAATCTTTCTTTAATTACACATGACAAGTTATTATTTTGTTTGTTATCAATACTGCATAACAAAATTTCAGGACCTCCATTGGCAGTAGTTATATCAATAAACTCATTAATTTTAGAGACAAGCAATTAGAAAAGTCCATTAGATATGGCAGTTTTAGAACTTAACTGTTAAACAAAATGTGTAAATGCCAGCCAAAATTAGCAATTATAAATACTTTTTTAATCTTTTGAATTTTCCATAAAATATGAAACTCAGAAATACATAATATATACAAAAATTTCTTGTGAAGCGAAAATACATATATATATATGTTCAGAGAAAAAGACGTCATGAGTTAGTAAACAAAATGACAGAGATGAATGTATTATATCTGAATAGTGGCCTTTGATCATGGGAAAATTTCAAATAAAAACAATATCACTTAAAAGATTTTGTTGAACTCGGTAAAATCAAAAGGCCTTTTAACTTTAAAATAGGAAGAGAAGTTAAATGAGAGTGAGATTTGTTTGCTACTTAAGGCTGTCAGCCCAGAGATACCGATGACAGTTATATGGACACTAATCATATACTCTCCTACATGTCGTTTGTCATCATGGAAATCTGTGTTAATTAACGGAGCACCTGTTCTATCAAGGGAGGTAATCTACTCAAATATTTACCAGGCCATGGAGTAGACAACTGCAGCATTTGTCATACTTATTCTGGGTTAAATCAATTTCGTAACAAATACAATTAAAACTTAAAAGTGCATGATATGGTGTAACAGAAATGAAATCATTTTAATTATGAAAGCAATAGCTATATCTATAAGATAATAAAGAAATATATATGTAGACTTTGAAGGGCTGTTGTGTTTAGTGATATATAAAAGAACTAATGTGTGATGATGGCTCATGAACTCGGGGGAAATTATTAATTTAATCGGTGCTCTCGAGCATATTTTTTATCAAAATTTGGGGAGACAATCAATCAAGGACATTTGCACTAAGACAATTGGCGAAGATTCAGGGGAGACAACCGAGATTTTAAGATCTCAAAACTAGTCCTTCAAAACCATGACTTGACAACAACTGAGCCAGGAAGCTAGTCCTTTAACATAGGGACTGAAAGGGGAGACAACATTTGAGCCAGGGGCTAGGGAGCTGAACCAATAGTTTGTTTAAATACTGTACAGTTGCAAATATTTGTGGGGGGTTTTCATTTCAGTAAAGCTGATCTATCAAAATTCGCAATTATTCTGTCGTAAGAATGACACTTTCAAATGCTCCAAATAAAATATGCAATAGTAAACCCCTGCGAATAAGTACCAAAATATAGATGGCAAAATTTAACAAATATACAGTAATGACTAAGGGGAGACAACTAGTGATGACTGTCAAGGACCTGAAATTATGAAATTATAGGCAATTTAAACATTAACCAAGGGGGAAATAACCAAAGATGGGGTCCTGTACTTTATTCTATAAAAGGACGATACTCTTACGTCGTTATGACCAGACGACATCTATAGGTCATACATTTCTGTACTCACCCTCCAAGCGGGAGGCCTAATTAATCATTACAATGTTCCTACTGATATATACATACATATCGATATGTCTGCTGTGACAAATTTCTAAATTCAATGGCAGAGACACAATAATATATATGTATATATACTAAGAAAAAAGTACATGTCCATGTAGAGTTAAATATATATAAAATAAAACTCAATGACCTTCCTCTTGTACATTCACCATTTCATGATGGCTCTTCAGGAATATAAATATTTATTTTTCAAAGAACAAATTAATGACGTCATATAGCGTGATGTCATGCTATAATTTGTTCTCGTTGTGGTGATTTTTACATCGGTCAAACTAGTAATGAACTTGGAACACGTGTGACTATTCATAGGCAACAAACAAGAACCGATTCTCTACGTAATTTGAACATCAGTAAGCATATACATGATTGTGCAGGTTATCAATTTAATGTTATATCTTTATATCAATTATATTCTTCAGACACTGTTTTGTTGGAAAACAAAGAAAATCAGCTTATAAAAATATTAAAACCAACTCTCAATAGGCCATAATAGAAAATGGCGCAACTTCATATTATTGTTATGTAAATGTGTGTACCTTGTGACGTCACGCTATTTGTGACGTCATTAATTTGTTCTTTGAAAAATAAACATTTCTACTCCTGAAGAGCCATCATGAAATGGTGAATGTACAAGAGGAAATTCGTTGACTTTTATTTTTTATATATTCAACTCTACATGGACACGTACTTTTTTCTTGGTATATATATATATATATCCACAGTCAAATCGCCAATGTCCTTTATTTACTCGTCCTCTTCTAATACAGCTAATCATAAAAACATGACTATCCAGTGATCAGATCAAAAACCTCATTTTAAACTTAGGTTTTGGCTTTTTCAGTATAACATCCTATTAACAACCAGGGTCATTCAAATATGTTTCAAGCTTGTTGGTAGAGGAAAGCCAGCGTACCCTAATAAAAAACATTGATTAGTGGTCTATACTTGGTAACTGCACCACATAACATGGGATTCAAACTCACAACTCAGAGGTGAATAGCTTGTGGTTATATGTCTTAACCACTCTGCCACTACAACCTCTAAAACAGTGCTAGGAATATAAACTGAAGGTCTATTAGGTAATATTATAAGTATTCTTGCCCAAAATTTGAAATAAATTGAACCAATTCTTCCCTAGAGACAAAATGTGCTAATTTAAGATCTGACCTTTTAACTATAATGACAGTCAATTAAGGTCTGAATATTTAGCTCCCAATGATGATACTTGACATAACTATACATTATGTCTTCACAAGATGATGAAATAAATAGGGAACAGTTGTGGATTAAAGGAGGAATCATGTCATTTTTAGAAAACTGTTCTAACATGAATCGAACCAGGGTCTCCAGTGAATAATAACCCACCAGCTATACCCAGTATACTGTATATATGTAAATTTAAGCCAGCGACAAATCATCAGGGGGAAATGTAACACTATTAACATGAAGGCTTTTTACAGCAAAAATTTCCCCCACACATAAATGTGTGTATTCATAACAAAAATAATAATGTTGCAAAACACAAGCATACTTGTGAAAATATCCACAATTAGTACTTATTGCTATAGTTTTCCAGAAGTCTGATATCTTCTGCTAGACCAAGATGTTTAATGTAATTCTTATACTATGTACAACTATTGGGTATAATCATTCAACTGCAGACAGAATCTGATATCACTGTTTATTGATGACGCAAATTCTTTTTTAATTGTTCTTCATATACTGTCTGTCTCAGTCTCCAGTTGACAGCATCTACTTCAAAGAAAACAGATCAACATAATATGGTCAACCTGTCTATAGAGGCCATCCATAGGAAAATAGAACAGAATATGGTCAATCCTGTCTATAAAGACCACCAATGGAAATCAAGAACAAAATGATGTGGGCAAGCCTGTCTATAGAGACCATCCATGGGAAAATAGAACAGAATATGGTCAACCCTATCTATAAAGACCCATCAAGGAAAAAAGAGATTATGGTACCCCCAAAAAAGTGGTCTATTTAAGCATATTGGACACAGGTTAAATTGTGTTAAAATTGGTCATTTGGAACCAGGTGGTCCTTATACAAAGGTGGTCGGAATAAGGCAAATTTAACTTTGTGCAGAATGGGGACTGATGAGTAATTAGGGCTAACAAAAGGGAAATAAGGGGTTATAAACCTGATCCTCGGGAGTAAACCATTCCATTTGTATAACGCTCCAATCTAAAACGCTGGCTACTACCCTGATCAAAGAGTTTAATCCCCCATTGTTACAATCTCCCGGTATCATCACTCAAATTACAAAACATCTTGTCAAAAGCAATAACGTTCTCCGTGAATTTAATCTCATTATAATTGCACCGCATTTACACAATTGATTTTTACAAGCTTCAATTTTATTTGTTCTAATGATAAATTCTGCATGTTTTTGAAATTACAATTGAAAAATCAAATTAAGTTTTGTTTGAATTAAATTACGGCCTATACATGACATGGAGATTTGATGTAATTAAATCCAAACATCTGAAATAAAGAGATCACACACAGCCCTTTGTGTGGTGTTGTTATGTCCAAATTTCAAAAGCGATTTTTTTTTATGTTATCATATATTGTACTTAATGTCTTGACATGAAAAGAAAAGAGAAAATTTTCAATGTAATAAAAGACTGAGAATTTGATGACATGAGTCGGCCTGAACTGGCCATGATCTTGACAGGCTTGACAACGCCAATGGAGAGAATCTTCTTTAATGTTGAGTGACTCACTCAAACTCTGTGGACATTTAACATATTACCTGTCCTGTTTTACCTGTGAATTTAAGGTTAATGTACTGGCTAAAACAACAGGTTTAAAACTGACCATGGGAACTGTCCACCAGTGGTCAGTTGTAAAACTGGACAACAGCCTCCGGCCATTTGTCCTACACTGGACATTATGTCAAACCCAAATCATCCGTGGTGATTTATCAAAATTTTCTTTATAAACAAGTGCTATCATAGACTCTATTGACTTTGAGGACAGAATCCCTGAATAGGCTATTTTATGACAACACAATAGGTATCAAAGCTGATCGACATTCAACCATTTCATGCCGTGTCATTCAATAATAATAGCGTAGTAGTGTATGTGCAATGCCCTTTTGGCTTTGTTCAGAGTGATAAAAGTTCAAAAAGTTGGCTCTGATTTCTTGAAACAAAATTGCAAACTTAAGTCAAAACTTAAGTTTTTCTCCATATGTAACTTAAATGAAAACTTTAGATTAAAGTCAGTTTTTGACTTGAGTTTGCTTTGAGAAATCAGAGCCTGATGATATAGTGAAAACATTTGATGTTTGATTTATATAGCACAAAATCAATAGTTCCAATTTTAAGTGCATTCTGAATAGAGCATTTGGTGCAGGTAACTGGTTTTTATCTTAGAACTCTGGATTTTCTCAAATTCCAGCAATAGTCCACAATCCAAAATAGAATATAGTAAAATTTCAGGACACCTTCCCACTCAGCCACTACAGTCACTATTCTCCTATGATACTACAGGTTTAAAGATGAGGAGAGTTACTTACCTTTCTTAACTTCTTCATCCTCCGAGCTCTCATCATCTGTACCTGACGAGGAAATATTGGCTGGATCATCACCTGGTGTTACAAAAGACAACATACCATCAGAACTTCTCTGGAGGTCTTCATTTACATTCAATGACAATCAAACCTTCTATGAGACCTCCCAAGGGACAAAGAAAAAAAAGAGGTCAAAATAGCTAAGGAGACACAGATTAAGTCATGTTGAAATTGACCAATTAGGACCATTAGAAACAGGTCTTAACCAGGTGGTCTTTATACAGAGGTGGCCGCTAAGGCAGGTTTATACAGAGGTGGCCGCTAAGGCAGGTTTTATTGTATGTATATTGCATCAGTGATTTACTCCATTGTTCTTCGAGCCAAGTTCCCAATGAACCACTCAAACAGAATACGGTGATGGTCGTATCAATAAGGTGGTCTTTATACAGAGGTGGCCGCTAAGGCAGGTTTTATTGTTGGTTAGTATATTATATTTTTGCCTGTGGTGAATGAAAACCAGTGTGATTTGGAAGATCTTTTTTATTAAAGATACTTTTCTATATGACATTTGAGCAATGAGAAAAAGATTTTTTCATGACATTTGTGACCAATGAGAAAAAGAGTTCTAAAAATGACTTTTTCATTAAAGTACTTTTTCTCTACTGGATAGAATTTCTGTAATGATTTTTGAAGAGCGAATCAGAAAATGTAGTAGAAATTACTTTCATAATATTTGAAAAAAATTACTCTCATGACTATTCATTAACAAAACATTTTAACGTTCTGGCTGATAGAAAGAGTACCCTAGGTTTCAGCCACACTTATAACCAGAAATACACATCTATTGTAATGTTGTGATTCTCTCAACTAATATACAATGTTGTGTTACAGCGCCAAGGTGATTGAACCCTTATGAGAATGTAATTTCAAAAAGACCAATTTATTTGAGGTAACGAAACCTTGACCTTGACCTTTCACAGCTATAATCCTTTGATCACAAAGTGCTTTCTTCATAAAGCAATATCAATTTAATCATCAGAAAAACAAAAGTGAAGAAAACCTTGTGAGCAGAAGTGATGTGTTTTGAAGTGTTTGGTATCAATGTACTGTATAAGTGTCTATGGTAGTTTACTGATTAAAACTTAATGCACTCCGTGTCTATGGTAGTTTACTGATTAAAACTTAATGCACTCCGGGGTCGCTGCAGGGTGCGAGGGACCGTATCTATAATTCCATCATTAGAATCAACCTTGTAGTCATTATGGATTTTTTCACACTATATGTTTTTTTCTTGAATGAACAGTACTGATCACCACCTGTTCATCACTAATGACTGATCTGCACTGAAGAAAAAAACTAGATTTCTCCAATACGTCTGTACTGGGACCGTGTTTAACTGCAGGTTTCAGAGTTGTACACCTGGTAAATCTATGGAGAGATACATTGGAATGTTGTCCCATACCGCAGAACTTTTAAAACGCAAATGAGAAATCCAGTTTTTTATGACATATCTTGTTCAGACTTAACCAATATGGCTGATGGCTGCCATGTTTTTTCACTCTGTTATACGGCTAGACGATATTCCATGTTTACAAGAAATAGAAACGACCTTTGAAGCAGTTGATAAGAGACACGTGTTTAATTGTCCCAGTGCTCGAATCGACACGTTAAAACTTGTACGATAAAATGCTAACTTTGTCATTTAGTTGCCGAGGTAAACCTGCCACAAACGTTTCTTATACACGGATCGTATTCGGGACGAAGGCATCTGTATTACGTAACACCAGACAAACTTCAAACTGAGAGAAAATTCTGTCACTATTGGAATGTGTTACCTCCCTTTCCTTAACAGATATATCCATTAGTATTATGTAATGACTTGACTATTATATCAAATACGCCAGTAACCTTGGAGCACATTCTTATCGCATTTATAATTAAGTAACACAGGACACACATTCACCATTTTTAACTTGCTATAAAATTCACAATTAAATCCTGTCATCAAAAGCGTTCAAATATTTCAAATTAAAATCAGATCAAATGTATTCAAAATGTTATTCTGAAATTTCATTCTTTGTGCACGAACAAATTTAAATGAGATATCTGATAATGGTGTCTAAAAGAAGCATATGCTGTAATTTTAACTTAACTAGCATACTGAATATCTCATTGGTATTGTGACATAATCTTTGAGTTGATAGTAGAAGTAGAAATGTCTATAGGAGCCATATATGCCCCGGTCTCCATTAGAAAGCTACAGCTCTCCAAAATTTTATGAAACCTGGACAAAATTAAAATTACAGCAAGTCAAATTCAATGTAATGGCAGTCATTATTTTCCAAAAAATTATCATTAACATTGTGTTTGTACAGAAGCACTGTACAGCTTAAGATTAGAGGCCTCCAGTTGGTGACCAATTTAAAATGCTTTTCATTTTTTTTTTCTAATTAGGGTTTTTAGTTCATCACTTCTACAACTCAAATCTAATTAAATCCAACAATACCATATCTATATAGATATAACATAATAATCCTTTGAACATATGTAATCAGAAACCTTTATGGGCATTTATAAATCTGTCACAAAAGCAATACACCATGACACCATGAAGTATTTAAATAAGAAGGTCAGGTGGGTTTTGTCTTTGGGTACTCGTTTCTGGCAAATCCCAGACCTCTCGAATGCTTGCAATGCAGATCATTGATTTGTACAAGTTATATAACTTGTTTTTCAACTGATGTAAAATAGATAAAGGGTGTTAGGTTAGGAAACTGGACAGACTTGAATAGAGATGCGAGCACTACAAAGATTTCATACATAACAAATAGTATCTGATTAATTATATCTACAATGTTTGATCAAAAATATGTATCATACCAGATCTCAATACCATTACTGTGATAACCCTGTATACTAGACTACATTAAATATGAAAATCATCATAACTTTTTTAATAGATTTGTCACATCCCGCATGATGTTTACGCATAACCTTATGTGTAATATTGAAAGTGCATTGCAGTTCATTCATAGACAAAAACAATAATTGCAAGTAGTTTCAAACAGATGATTTGAAAAGATGAAATTGATAAGTTATAATTAACACACTAAAATATTTATACTGACAGAAAAACTAACTCTGAAAGCAATACCTATATCTCTATATCTGAAAAAAGAAATCATCCGTGACCTCATGAATAGGTCTTGCTATAAAAATTATTTTCCAGATTTCAAACAAACAACAAATCATTTGTGAAAAGATAGAACTGTTCTGTTCAAAGGTCGGCAGATATGACATTGCCATCACAAAGAATATTTGGTAAATAATGGCTTCTCCCTGGCAAGGTCTGCTCAACCTTGACCCAATGCATGATTCGGAATCCTTCCTGAATGCTTTATAAGATAAATGACTTAAATTTGGTTAAAGATAGACTTGGACACGACAAATTCTATTGAATAACTAATGAACTATTACAATATATATAAATTTTCCTTTCGATTTTTATGTCTGAAGACAAAAACAATTCCGGCCAACTGATACGCGTCAACCGTGCCGTCCCTACCCGGAATGTTATTAAGACGGATGGTAGGCGGGAATGTAAGTGGATTTTCTTCCTGTTTTGTGGTCGCCATTTTATTTGTTCACCAGCGGAGTCTGGCTTTGCACACAAAATCTGCTATTACAGATTCTAGTGTCCAGCTATTTATCAAATTTTGGTTGCAGATGGCAGGGTCTAGTCACAGAAAACACTGGAAAATCTCGCATCTAATGACAAGTCGAGCTGATAATGCAGTTTCTCAATTGAATATACAACCGTTCCACAATATCAATTATACCATAGTTTCAAGCCTTGTGGTCATGGGCTCAGACACG
Source organism: Argopecten irradians (assembly GCF_041381155.1). Classification (NCBI taxonomy): domain Eukaryota; kingdom Metazoa; phylum Mollusca; class Bivalvia; order Pectinida; family Pectinidae; genus Argopecten; species Argopecten irradians. Next base: position 26,780,137 of record NC_091139.1, read on the forward strand.
CTAAAGACAAAACAGACTCAGACTTGCCAATTTGAAGTAAAATTGAAATTAAGACGACGGCTGTGCTAAGCCAATCCAGATATATGCCGATTGGACAATATCTACAGACTTATGGATATGACACATTTCAAACTGAAACGGGAATAAAATATGAATAGCAATTAAGATAAGAGATAGCTACCATTTGTGTGAGGCAATGTAGAGGTCAGAAATGTCATTAATTCTTTTATACAGATCATTGATCTTGACAGAAGGAAAAAAACACTAAAATAAAACACTATATAAAGATTACTATAAGCTTTACAAAATAAAATCATCTATCTATATTGCAGTATATTATTTTTATCAATAAGTCAATCCTGAGTTCCAGAGAAGAAGCTCCTTTTCAGTAACAAACTCTTGCCAAGTCCCAAACAGAAGTATTAAGGAAATTCATCATTTCAACTTTCATTGGCAGTTCTTCACTGCCAGGTTTTACAATTCCCAAAATCAAAATTATCCAGCAAAACCATGAATTCACCTGGTTCCTAGGTATTTTCATTAGCCAAATGGTTGTCATACATAGGCAAAGACAATTCCGATGGAAATGTTAATACACCTAGTGCACACAGATACCAATTTGATATATCAGTAGCCACTAACTGCAATGACTCTATCAGGAATTTCAATGAAGAATTGTTCTCTATAAAAAATTGATATGTAAATGGCAGATTACCTCTTTCATTTTCCAATTTCATATTAGAGAATGGAGAATATTCTAGTAAATTTTCTTTTAAATGTTTTTGTCAATGTTTCTTTCTCCTTGTATGCTTAATATGTTCCATGCATAAAAGAGCAACATTACGTTGAAGTACTGATCTGATAATTGGTTGATCTTTCTTCATATCTACTCTACAATTACTGACCTGCTAAGATACGTTTGATACGTTTTTTTGACATGATGTCCAGCTGGTTTTGGCATCGCTGTTTCAGATCTTCCAAGGACAAATCCTGAAATTTAAGAAAATTCAGTCAGTAATGTTAACCTAGCTCAAAGGTTGAAATAAAGTCAAATGAATATGACATTGAAGCACAAAGAACAATAAAACATGTTTTAAAAGTAATAAAGGTCAAAAAAATATTTCTTTTAAGAAAATAGAAAGGATAAGAAATTTCAAGGTCAATCAAAGGTAAAAAAAAAATTCAACATTGACCAATTCACAATAATCATTGCTTGTTGATTAACCTTTATGGATACCAATAGGCATAGCAGAATATATAATGAACCCATTAGATATGAATTAAGATAAGACTGCAGTAATTGAGATATATCTGTGGAAAAGTGAAGCCATTCTTCTTTTGATTAAGCATTGTTACTGTACTATACTGTGGGGATGGTCAGGGACTGTCCACTAGAGTTGGAAAGTAGAATACATCATTGGTGATATACAGTGTAACCTGTCAAAACCAGTTCTTGTCTAATCAGGATCACAGTCTATTCAGGATTATAATTGTAAGGTAGTTTTCTTCCTAATTATAGTAATGAAAACCGGTCTAATCCAGACACCTGTCTACACCAGCCAGATAAGAAGGTCATGAAGACATCTGATTTAGACAATTAAAGTTATTCTGTATGTATTATACTTGTATTCAGAAGACACTTTGGCAGCCTAGAAAGAGGTCCTATTAGGCAGCTAGTCATTATAGAGAGGTGGTCGCTATGGAAGGCTTTGCTGTTTAACGGTACTGTACCCTACAGTGGGGGTTTTCAGTGACTGTCCCATGCGGTGGGGGAGTAGAAATATATCATTGGATATATACTTGTATGCAAAAGACACTTTCATGATACAATGGCCAAGTATGGTTACTATAGATATTAAAATCACACGGTTCTTTGTTCATTTCATATCTTTCAGAGATAAAATTGTCATACTAATATAGCTATTTCTCTGAGGACACTTAAAAGGATTCCAATTAGGATTAAACCTACTGCAGTTCATTTGAAATTCTGTAGAACTATACACAATCGCATCATGTAAAGAGAGTTTTATAGCACTACAATTACTCCAACACTGGAAATTAAATTTATGTCCACCATAGAAAATCTACATCGAGTGAAAACCTACACAGTATTGTGTCAGTTTGCATCTGTTGAAATGTTATCGAAACATTGATATTCAAATCAAGTGAAATTCCAAACCTTTTCAGAATATACTTCTGTATTCGAATTTTGAAAAAAGCTGGCATTAAATGGCAGGCTCGAATGTTCAGGAAACGGTAGAAATATGAATGTATTTAAGTATGTTTTAATGTCAAACTGTGGATCAATCCATCAGTTTATGGCCAACTTGAAAAAGGTAATTTCCTGTAATTTGTGCTTAGCTGGTATGAATTAATCCCGCAGAATACAAACAAGGGAACGGACGGCGCCTATGAAAAAATATTCTCTCCATTGTCACTCTAAGACTACCATCAATATCAGCAGCTTCAAAGCCTAAACTTATCAATTTTAAATTTCTTACCTGGAAAGTCCTACCTTTATCTTCGTTAATTTAAATAGGTAACTATCTATCTGTATCTGTTAAAGGTACCGACTAACCTGAGCCAGGTGCAAAAACCTGACAAGCTCCGACCTGCTAGATGCACTTTTATTCAGAACAAACTAATATCTGAACACACTACTCCCTACATCGAGGGAGCTAACGTCACAATTTAATGGAATATTTTATTTCTTGTACAAATATTTTCAAGAGATAAAACCCTGTAGCGTACTTCTGGAGGTAAGATGATAGTGCCGACCATTCCTGGATCACAGATTGACTTCGAACACATTTTACCATATAAATTGATGTTGTTTGGGGTTTTCTTTGTTTTTTTCCACGAAATGGGTTTAAATAAGGTCATAATTTTCAGAAAATGAACATTCTTAATGCTGCTTTATTTTCGTTTTATGACAAGTTTTTTTAACATCAGTTGGTATTTAAACCCCGACCATAAATTGCATGGATTTTACGAGCCATATCTTCATCAAACATTGCAAGCTCTGTGGACAATAAAAGTTGAATGATGAGTTTGCGGGGGTCACACAGCCAAAAGGAAATGCACAACAATTAAAACACAAAGCTATACTCAATCCTCATATTTCCCATCTAATATCAATGATAAAGTTCGGATATCTCATCGATATAATAAAGAAATTTGGACACGTCATGTTAGAACCAGGAATGTTAAAAGGGCGTTATACCCCCCAGTGGAATTAAAATTGAGAAACAGACAGATTCATATTAGAATTAAGATCTTCATAATCTAGGTTAATTAGTATTTGTCATAATAGCAATATATCACCTCGTTAAATCTTAATATACATTTAGGCTGACCCTCAGCTGACCTTCATCGCTAATTACTGTCAAATGAAGCACCAAGGTTTTTAAGAAACATGGATCATGGTAATCGACTAAACTTTATATTAATTATAATTGTAAACTTGACATTCAATCTTAATGTTTACAATGTTTAATGAAACATGACCTTGACCTTTTTATATGAGTGTCATAGTGACATCAGCATTTTTTGGTAAGGAATTGATTAAATTAAAAGATAATTGTAGATCATTGCTATATATATAGAGTTAAAGTATTACATATACATACATATTGAAATGTATATTTATAATTTTAAATAAGTGATGATTTCATTTAAGACTCAAGAAATAAGTCTCTGAAATTTTAATCTTGGTGAGTCTTTTTTTTTTTTTTTAAATAAAAAAATATAAATTTTTATATGGACTAAGTTAAAAAAAAAAACTGATTTATTTTGGCAGGTTGAAACCCAGACAAGGATAAATGATTTTCTTTCATCAACTTGAAATCTGTCATTGCCTTTATCATTATGTCACAATAGTCATATTACATGAGTGATAGACTAAAACATGCCTAAGTGACCATCTCTGTATTAAAACTACCTGCTTAATAGGACCATGTGGTTTATTGAGGTCCCAATACAATTTGTCCTGTGTATAAAGACCACTTGGCTATATAGACCATTTTTCTTTGTCTCCCTGGGTAGTCATTATAGACAAGTTTAAATGTAATCTGAAATATCGTTAAGTAGAATCACTTAAGACAATCATATATTAGAGAGATGAAAGAAAGTAATATTTTTCGAACAACAGACAGGAAAAATCTTGATGATAACATGCCTTAAAATTATTTCACCTTTCAATGAAAACCTTAAGTTTCTCTTTAGATAGGTGAAAATAAAAATGCACTTGTATGACTCTAATGACATAAACAAATTCTAGAGATATAAATTTGTAGTACTAAAAGGTACTTCTACGTAATGAGGTCAACGTCCCAGTCTAATTTCTAAACAAATTCCACTAATCTTCCAACTTATCACTGGATTCTGATCTTAACCTTTCCTGTTAAGTTAATGTGTTTAACAAATCTACATCACTTGTTAAAATATTTAACATCTCTGGACTTTTGGACTCCAGAGTATTTACGCATTTCTCCGTTGGGGGGAAACAGAGAAGGTGAGGAGTTTGGGAGGAAGAGATAAGTCTGTTTTCAAAAAGAACAACAAACAGGATATTTATTGACAGGAAATAAAATGTAATTTAAAATTTCTCATCTGTAAATTGATTCTGTTTTCAGTTTTCTGGTGGGATATATCAATGCCGTTTTATTTGAACAGCTGTGGTGTTTTACAAGATTCTTTTGCTTGGACAAGATGAAAAAATACTCCAAGAACATGCATCATTGGACTTACTTCACATCAAAGCAGCTCCGATCTTTCAACCTCACACTCACAGTTCGGTTTATCTATAGACAAAGTTTATTACTTCAATCTCCATTATCAAAACAGAAGCTTCTAAAATGGAGTACACTTCATACCAACAACCCCCTCCCTGTCCCCCTCCCTGTCCCCCTCCCATCAATCCCAGTGGCCACCTTCCAGGTCAGCCTGGTTTACTCAAAGCCAGAAACACCCCCTCCCCCCACTTCAACTCTAACTTAATCATATTTTTAACAAAACATTTCGTCTAAAGCTGAATCGTATCATATAGACTATTTCATATTAATATTTACACCATTACGAATCCAAATCAGAAATTCACACATAAACAAACTGCCCAGAAATTCCCAACTTCCGCAGTAAATTTCAAAATAAACCCGCTTGTATATACACATATTTTTGACCCTTTAATGTTTTATAACATATGGTCTTGGGCTAAGTCTTCATCAATCTCAAGCTGTGCTTTCAATTCACTCCGAGCTTTTCCAAATATTTAGATAATTTCTTTTTTCATGAAACGATTTAAACTCCTCATTACAATTTGTTTGCGTTTCACATATAATATTCCTACCATAAATCTATCCAAGGTTCTAATTACCAGATCTATGTGAGTTTTTTACAAATGATTTTTACATTAAAATTTAATTTGCGAGAAACATCTGGTTTTCTAAGCTTTGCTTCCAGTATGATTCCATTAGTTCTGGGTTTTCAAACCAAATTATCAGGATAGCCAGAAACAAATTTCGGCAGTGCCTAAAAATAAATATTATAAGACCTATAAAATTTTCGGAATTTTTTAAATGACTGCAAAGAAAATTCAATTTGCATAGGAAATTGTCTTTGAAATCAAATTAAAAATTGCCAGGCCTAACGAAGATGTGAAGGACAAGAACATGTTACAGTGCCATTTTCAGATTTAATGATCATAAAAGGATCCTGAAAATCTTAATTTTTAAGACAAGAGCTCTGAAGAGAAAAGGTAGTACATCAATATGGAACAAATGGGAAATGTGGAGTGTCGCAAGTCAACCTCTAAGTGGGTAAATTTACGGCGTCTGACCGTGTTGCGTACATTGTGACAAATCAAATTGCGAGGTTCGGAGGGGGACAGGTTCCCGTCGGTGTCTAGCTACGACGTCATAAAGTCAGGCCACCGTGGAATTACCACGGATAAATGACAATTTTATTTTTTCTTCATACAGGGAATTGTCAAGTTCTCAGCTGTGGAGTGTCTCTTACAAATAAATAATCCCGCAGCCTAAACACTGGGGACTCCACCAAATCACTAAACACCACATCGGACCAAAATCTTTTATACTCTCAATCAGATTTTTGCTTACAAAAATTCTCCTAATACCTTTCTTTATGTGTCGCTAAGGGACATATACCAGCCTCTAGTTATACAACAAATGTTGATGTTTTGAGTTAGGAGAGTGGTCTAACAGTGATGCATACATACTTATCTCATCAGTTCTTACTTATTATGAAATACTTTTATTCTATCACTGATTTTTTGACAACCCTTGCTTCTGACATAATTACTTTTATACTTGTATGGGGGATTGTTACATCTTATATAGTCTAAAATATATTATATCATATAAAACTGATTATCATGCACAAATGAAATTCGTCTTTTTCTTTTTTTCATTCAAAAGTAAAACAATGATATTATAAATAAGTTCACAAAACCTAAATGTGTTAGCCTTATCATCTCTCTTTCCTTATTAGTTCCTGAATGGCAGGCTAACTCAAGGGGTCATGCTAAGGGTGTGAAAGGGTCAGTTTATGAAGTTGTCTCCCTTACCCTAGCCAGCTTGCAATGAAAAAACTTCCCTGGCCTCAACAATTGATATCCCATTATATCAAAAAATTTGGCATTTATCAAATATGATCTGATCAGACATCAAGTCAAGTAGTCCAACTGGAGAGGCACAAAGGGCCTGTGTCACTCTGTTGCAGTCAAGAAATCCATAGCATGTGAAAGACAAAATTTGTTCACTTTTAACTGACATCATTCATTTCGACAAACTTGGTTGTGATAGCCCCAGTATTCTCTGGACTTATTCTTAAAGCCTTTTGATCTCTGGTAAATCCCTGTGTAAAATACTTAGCTAAGAGAGATAACTATACATGTGTATTGAAATGAGAATTGAGTGTGTGTAGTGAATTTCTTTGATTAAGGGGAGATAATCCAGTAAGGGAAAAATTTATATATTTGTATTGGAAAGTGAATCAAGTATGTGTGGTAAATTTCTTTGAGTAAGGGGAGATAATCCAGTAAAGGAGCAAACAATACATGTGTATTGGGAAGTGAATTAAGTATGTGTGGTAAATTTCTATGTGGAGATTATCCAGTAAGGGAGACAACTATATATGTGTGTAGTGAAAATGAGTGTGTGTGGTAAATGTCTTTGAGTAAGGGGAGATAATTCAGTAAGGGTGACACCTATATATGTGTATTGGGAAGTGAATTCAGTGTGTGTGGTAAAATGTCTGTGTGTAACTAACAGTAATTCAGTAAGGGAGACAACTATATATGTGTGTAGTGAAATGAGTGTGTGTGGTAAATTTCTTTGAGTAAGGGGAGATAATTCAGTAAGGGTAGTAAATTTCTTTGAGTAAGGGGAGATAATTCAGTAAGGGTGACACCTATATATGTGTATTGGGAAGTGAATTCAGTGTGTGTGGTAAAATGTCTGTGTGTAACTAACAGTAATTCAGTAAGGGAGACAACTATATATGTGTGTAGTGAAATGAGTGTGTGTAGTAAATTTCTTTGAGTAAGGGGAGATAATTCAGTAAGGGTGACACCTATATATGTGTATTGGGAAGTGAATTCAGTGTGTGTGGTAAAATGTCTGTGTGTAACTAACAGTAATTCAGTAAGGGAGACAACTATACAAGTGTATTGGAAAGTGAGTGTGTGTGGTAAAATGTCTGTGTGTAACTAACAGTAATTCAGTAAGGGAGACAACTATACAAGTGTATTGGAAAGTGAGTGTGTGTGTTAATTCCTATGTGTAAGTTAGCTAAGTGAGTGTCTGAACAAAGTAATTGTTTACTTGTGCCACTCATTCCTTGTTGATTAGTGGTAATGTAACGTTTATCTCTGACTGATAATTTGATTTAACCTGGATGATCTCCCCTGTCCCCAATTAGTGACCTTAAGTGCCATAACAAGGAATTAGACAACTATAGAAAGCATGTGGGGGAGGCTTCCCAATGTCCAGTTAACAGTGTAATCAAGGCTTCTGCCACTCTCATATGTGCATCATTTATAAGCTTTCTACCGCTTTGATGCCGGAGGCTATACTAGAAACATTGTCAATTGTTAAAGATCTATTTGATGGACAACTCTGTATATAGTTAAAGCCTGCTGACACATTGGCAGGAATGTGACAGGCAACAATGATGGTCAGCATTTTTGACCATCGGTAAGATCATTATAGCCGCTATAAAAATGTGATTAATACACCCATGGCTTTTTTCGTATTACTTAACTCAGTGCACCTTCACAAAATCCATTAGGTATATATATTGTAAACCTTGACTTGACCCCAATATATTTTATTAACACGGCCCATTAGTCATATACTATTTGACTGATAATAGGTTGGACACATTAAGTCATGTTATTTTTACTTTATTATTTTGTTTATTTTTCTTTGTTTTTTCTATTTGTTTCTTGGTTGTTATTTTTTATTTTGTAAAAAAAAAAAAAAAACTCCTATGTGATACAAACCACACAGAGTATGAACAAACATCTCCGACACAAATTTGTAATTGTTTGCTGGACGGTGGCCAGTGTTGGACAGAACAAGGCATGATCTATGATACCCTAGGGCCAACTCAAATTGCTTTTGTAGCATTAAAACAAAAGGTTATAAAATTCCTTGACAGGCTACAAAGCCCTAGGACTGGCCAATCCGGCCCTTCTGTACATCCGCTCCTGTTGTTAGTGTAATCGTGTCAGCTTGAAATGATTATAAAATTCTTATGAGTCTGTCAGCTAGCCTTCTTAAATCAATGTAGACAAAGACTCGCCAAAGACCGCACCAATTTCCATACAAATGAAAATTCTGGCCCCGATAGCCTTGGAAATGATTTCAATAGTCTGATAATGCTACTGTATATAGACTGAACTTTACAAACCTGTAATTTTACTTGGCGAATTCATTTGGCGAGTAAATATATAAATAACATGATTACAACATGGTGGCAACACTTTAGACCAAAGGTGTCTGATCAACTGGACTTGGCTTTTCACAAGTAATAAACAGTTGACTGAGGGAGATAATTGCTATAGGAATTTCGGTCCAGTTGTGAGGGCTTCGGATTCTACTCAACCCACCAGGCCAGGCAGCCCAACTTGACACACTCTCCATCAATATTTCACACAGCAAAGAAATAGAATTTCAAAACTATTAGCACATAAAAAATATTGGCAGGAATTATGACGACTGCGGAGAACTAAAATGAACTTGGTCCAAGGTACAGGTGACATGGTACATCCACTCAGTAATTCATAGTTTCCTGGAGGTAGACCATTCTTATACTTGTTTTCATGGCATTAATACAGAAAAGGAGTTAATACAATGAGGTTTTGTCAATAATGACATAACATAACATCTAGCCTGCCTTTTGGTAGGTTTTTCTCACCACCTCATTTCTGTCACTAATCATACTAGTTATCAAACAAGTCTTTGGGACTTAATTCACAACCCATCCCACCACCCACCTCTCATCACCCATCCCACCACCCACCTCTCATCACCCATCCCACCATCCACCTCTCATCACCCATCCCACCATCCACCTCTCATCACCCATCCCACCATCCACCTCTCATCACCCATCCCACCAACCACCTCTCATCACCCATCCCACCACCCACCTCTCATCACCCATCCCACCACCCACCTTTCATCACCCATCCCACCATCCACCTCTCATCACCCATCCAACCATCCACCTCTCATCACCCATCCCATCATCCACCTCTCATCACCCATCCCACCATCCACCTCTCATCACCCATCCCACCATCCACCGCTCATCACCCATCCCACAATCCACCTCTCATCACCCATCCCACCACCCACCTCTCATCACCCATCCCACCATCCACCTCTCATCACCCATCCCACCACCCACCTCTCATCACCCATCCCACCATCCACTTCACAACCCATTCCAACAACCTACCTCTCACAACTCATCCCATCACTCAACTCTCACAACCCACCTCATTATCAATATCACAGCCCATCACACCACCGACCTCTCACAACCCATCCCACCAACTCACCTCTCACAACCCATCCAACCACCCACCTCACAACCCATTCTACCAACCTACCTCTCACAACTCATCCAATCACTCAACTCTCACAACCTATCCCACCAACTCACCTCTCACAACCCATCCCATCAACCCACCTATCACAACCCATCCAATCACAACTCACCTCACTACCCATCCCACCTCACCATCTACTTGATAACCCATGTAACCACTCACCTCACAACTCACCTTACAACCCATCCCACCTCACCATCTACTTGATAACCCAAGTCACCACTTACCTCACAACTCACCTTACAACCCATCCCACCTCACCATCTACTTGATAACCCATGTAACCACTCACCTCACAACTCACCTCACTACCCATCCCACCTCACCATCTACTTGATAACCCAAGTCACCACTTACCTCACAACTCACCTTACAACCCATCCCACCTCACCATCTACTTGATAACCCAAGTCACCACTTACCTCACAACTCACCTTACAACCCATCCCACCTCACCATCTACTTGATAACCCAAGTCACCACTTACCTCACAACTCACCTTACAACCCATCCCACCTCACCATCTACTTGATAACCCATGTAACCACTCACCTCACTACCCATCCCACCTCACCATCTACTTGATAACCCAAGTCACCACTTACCTCACAACTCACCTTACAACCCATCCCACCTCACCATCTACTTGATAACCCAAGTCACCACTCACCTCACAACTCACCTTACAACCCATCCCACCTCACCATCTACTTGATAACCCAAGTCACCACTTACCTCACAACTCACCTTACAACCCATCCCACCTCACCATCTACTTGATAACCCATGTAACCACTCACCTCACAACTCACCTTACAACCCATCCCACCTCACCATCTACTTGATAACCCAGGTAACCACTCACCTCACAACTCACCTTACAACCCATCCCACCTCACCATCTACTTGATAACCCAAGTCACCACTTACCTCACAACTCACCTTACAACCCACCTCAAAACTCAAATAAACAACCTTTTGTCACTACCCACTTTAGTGTGTAAAACCTGCCTTCATAACCCATCCCACAACCCACTGTATAACCCATCCCACATAAACACCCCACAATCCACCCCATATATATACCTTTAAGCCAGTATAATCCTAACAGTTTCTATAATTATGGTCCTGATGTTGGGGGAGCAGTTTAGTGGAATTTCCGTACCGTTTCCTGAGTTAGCTAGCTGTTTTAAGTGCTTTAGGACATGCACTTCCCAGACTTGTATTCACATTAGGCACAAACTATCGACTAGACATAATTTCATTTTATTTCATAATATAATTTTTTTTCTGCAACAGCTGTCGTAGGCTTTATCTATGATTGTGAACTAATGGAGTTTTGAATATGCACACAAATGTCTTGGAGACATGTGACTTAGAACAAAATCTGACGACTTGATGGTAAAGTAGGAAAAGGACAGACTGTCGATCACCACATTTGTCCTTTAACTTCCAAAGTCTGATGTGAACTTGGAAGATCTAAATCATCTACAGTAACAGGGAACTAGTATTGTATGTACATTCACTTGTACTTAGAAGATCTTTATTATAGAGCTATAAGAAATGTATTTATTAACAAACATTACACACATATGAAGAAAGTACCCAGGATAAATATCTTCCCTACATGCCAAACTTACAATTCAAATTCATTTTAACATATTTAGGCCAAGTGGTTAAGATGTCCTGACATATTCCCACAAGCCCTCCACCTCTGGGTTGCGAGTTTGAATCCCATGTGGAACAGTTGCCAGGTACTGACCACTGGCCGGTGATTTTTCTCTGAGCACTCCTACTTTCCTCCACCTATAAACCTCAGACAGGTAAGTCCTTAAATGGTCATGGCTGTAAATAGGACTTTAAACTAATAAAACCAAAACCAAACATATCTAAAACTTCTATCATATGAATGATATCAGAACAAACCAAAAAATGTAATATTTAATGATTAATCTAAATTAGATTTATTCCATCAGATAAGCATCAATGGTTATCATTAAATAGAATAAGTCAGGTTTTGATTGTGGTAGAAAAGTCCCAGAGAAATATCACCAATCTACGGCCAAAGAACCCAGAGAAAAATCATCAACCAACAACCAAAGGACCCAGAGAAAAATCATCAACCAACAACCAAAGGACCCAGAGAAAAAATTGTCAACCAACAACCAAAGGACCCAGAGAAAAATCGTCAACCAACAACCAAAGGACCCAGAGAAAAATCATCAACCAACAACCAAAGGACCCAGAGAAAAATCATCAACCAACAACCAAAGGACCGAGAAAAATCGTCAACCAACAACAAAAGGACCCAGAGAAAATCGTCAACCAACAACCAAAGGACCAAGAGAAAAATTGTCAACCAACAACCAAAGAACGCAAAGAAAAATCGTCAAACTACTGCCAAAAGACAAAGAGAAAAATCATTAACCTATGACAAAAGGACCCAAAGAAAAACCACCAACCTACGGTCAAAGGACCTAAAGAAAAACCACCAATATCTACCTCAGGTTACTACACCAAGTGGGACTTGAACTCGTAACCAAGATATGGAGAGCTTATGGGTACATCTATCAATTAAAACCCTACATTTTCTGTTTATGTAGTGTCCAATTCAAATGGTCTTAAATCAAGTTTTTGAAATAGAAAAGGTAAATTTGTTTAAAAATTTGTTGAACTTGCTTGACTAAATAATTGTAATCTTTATCTTAATCCGATCTACATGAAAAGCTATCTTTTTTAAGAAAAGAAAGAAAAATTGTATAATGATAAAACCATTGGCATTGCTGTGGCAACAAAAGGTAAACAAAAATTGGAAAAGTTTTAACTTTGGGAAGATTTGTGCCAGATTGAATATGTGTTTATATCTGCGGCGCAATAGCACAGGGCATTAACAGAAGCCAGAGTGTAGACTGAAAATGTCACCTTTATCAATATTTACCATACTTTTTGGACGTACAAATATGGCCAAGACTAGATACAGACAAGGATCATGTTTGATTTTATTAACCATGCATCAATAATTCACAGCCATCTCTCTTCTCAAGATGATGTAATTGTCCTGACAACGCAGGGTAGAAACCAAGGGTCCAACGGGTACAATGCTATACACACCACTTAATGGACACAAGTTCACAAGAAATAACCGTAATTTAATTTCAACATGCCCGGCCTGGGTATAATATGCTTTTCCTTTCACCTGGTGTAGTTTGAGTTCACGAAGGGCAATAGACCTCATAAAAGCTTTATCTTTAAAAGAATGATTAAATCGAGGAAAATCAATTGCACATACATAGCCAATGAATTTTTAATGACTGAAATCCACAGTTAAAAGTCCACAAAAAGCGATAATTTAACCTGTACGGAATGCTGCCACATTGGGGCCCTGCGTTGCACTGGCTGACCTCCGCTATTCCTTTTTTAACAATATGATTTTAATTTGCTATTTCTTAATAATTAATTACCTGAATCACTATATCAGCATTTGAACATTGTAATACCCAGATCCAATATCTAATGAGACTTTGGAAGATAATATATGTCCCTTGGTCAGGCATGGCCGTGGTTAGTAACTGGGAGGGGGGAGGGGGGAAATGAAGCCCGACACCAAGGGGATTAAGCAAGAAAGTTCAGATTCTAGCCCCTAGGGACAGAACCAAAGTCGTTTGGACACCATTTCTGGGAACCAAAAGAGGTTAGAGTAAGGCATGCAACCGTTATGGATTACATGTAGATAGCCATAGTAGACAGTGAATAGGGTCTGTATGTAAAGCACAAAGATTGATATTCCCCGTGGATCTTATATGCTGAATTGAAATTGATTTTATATTGATATTTAAAACAGTCATTGATACGGCTATTAGTTAAAAGTCATGAAGGAAAATGGAAGGGAAAATGGTCATTGATTCCAATATCCTACTCAGTTTAAATTTTGGCAGATTAGAGCTGCATCTGTTCTGTCTCCAGCTGAAATTCAATTTATTGAAAATATCTATAACATAAATTCAACAATTTAAAGTCAACTTTACTCAAACAATATCATAAAAAGGAGTGCTACTCTGTCTTAGTTCTAAAAACATTATGACAAACTATATGTACATTTATACATGTACAGTAGCAAACAATCAATTGCCAATTATTGGAATCCCTATGACTTAAAATAGTCAATTAAATTGCAGTAGTCATAGCAACTCCTTTAGCTTAACCAATCAAATTGTAGTCAAAGCTACCTCTAGAGCTTAACCAATCAAATTGCAGTTATAGCAATTAACCCCTTTGGCTTAACCAATCAAATTGTAGTTATAGATACTCTTCTGTCTTAGCCAATGAAACTGTAGTCATAACTACCCCTATGGCTTAATTAGCCAATCAAATCGTTGTTATAGCTACCCCCATGATTTAGCCAATGACACTGTTGTCATAGATATCTATGATGTACCATATGACGACATGTGTTGCCATGGATACCCATATGACTTAGCCAATGATACTGTTGTAATGGATACCTCTATGATGTACCATATGACGACATGTGTTGCCATGGATACCCATATGACTTAGCCAATGATACTGTTGTAATGGATACCTCTATGATGTACCATGATGACATGTGTTGCCATGGGTACCCATGTGACTTAGCCAATGATACTGTTGTAATGGATATATCTATGATGTATCATGATGACATGTGTTGCCATGGGTACCCATATCACTTAGCCAATGATACTGTAGTCATAAATACCTCTATGATGTATCATGATGACATGTGTTGCCATGGGTACCCATATGACTTAGCCAATGATACTGTTGTAATGGATACCTCTATGATGTACCATGATGACATGTGTTGCCATGGGTACCCATATGACTTAGCCAATGATACTGTTGTAATGGACACTTCTATGATGTACCATGATGACATGTGTTGCCATGGATACCCATATGACTTAGCCAATGACACTGTTGTAATGGATACCTCTATGATGTACCATGATGACATGTGTTGCCATGGGTACCCATATGATTTAGCCAATGATACTGTTGTAATGGATACCTCTATAATGTATCATGATGACATGTGTTGCCATGGGTACCCATATGACTTAGCCAATGATACTGTTGTAATGGATACCTCTATGATGTACCATGATGACATGTGTTGCCATGGGTACCCATATGACTTAGCCAATGATACTGTTGTAATGGATACTTCTATGATGTACCATGATGACATGTGTTGCCATGGATACCCATATGACTTAGCCAATGATACTGTTGTAATGGATACTTCTATGATGTACCATGATGACATGTGTTGCCATGGATACCCATATGACTTAGCCAATGATACTGTTGTAATGGATACTTCTATGATGTACCATGATGACATGTGTTGCCATGGATACCCATATGACTTAGCCAATGATACTGTTGTAATGGATACTTCTATGATGTACCATGATGACATGTGTTGCCATGGGTACCCATATGACTTAGCCAATGATACTGTTGTAATGGATACTTCTGTGATGTACCATGATGACATGTGTTGCCATGGATACCCATATGACTTAGCCAATGATACTGTTGTAATGGATACTTCTATGATGTACCATGATGACATGTGTTGCCATGGGTACCCATATGACTTAGCCAATGATACTGTAGTCATAAATACCTCTATGATGTATCATGATGACATGTGTTGCCATGGATACCCATATGACTTAGCCAATGATACTGTTGTAATGGATACTTCTATGATGTACCATGATGACATGTGTTGCCATGGATACCCATATGACTTAGCCAATGACACTGTTGTAATGGATACCTCTATGATGTACCATGATGACATGTGTTGCCATGGGTACCCATATGACTTAGCCAATGACACTGTTGTAATGGATACCTCTATGATGTACCATGATGACATGTGTTGCCATGGGTACCCATATGACTTAGCCAATGATACTGTTGTAATGGATACTTCTATGATGTACCATGATGACATGTGTTGCCATGGATACCCATATGACTTAGCCAATGATACTGTTGTAATGGATACTTCTATGATGTACCATGATGACATGTGTTGCCATGGGTACCCATATGACTTAGCCAATGATACTGTTGTAATGGATACTTCTATGATGTACCATGATGACATGTGTTGCCATGGGTACCCATATGACTTAGACAATGATACTGTAGTCATAAATACCTCTATGATGTACCATGATGACATGTGTTGTCATGGATACCTACATGACTTAGCCAATGATACTGTTGTAATGGATACCTCTATAATGTACCATGATGACATGTGTTGCCATGGGTACCCATATCACTTAGCCAATGATACTGTAGTCATAAATACCTCTATGATGTACCATGATGACATGTGTTGCCATGGATACCTACATGACTTAGCCAATGATACTGTTGTAATGGATACTTCTATGATGTACCATGATGACATGTGTTGCCATGGGTTACCATATCACTTAGCCAATGATACTGTAGTCATAAATACCTCTATGATGTACCATGATGACATGTGTTGCCAAGAGTACCTATATTACTTAGCCAATGATACTGGTGTCATGGATACTTCTATGATATACCATGATGACATGTGTTGCGATGGATACCCATATGACTTAGCCAATGATTGCATTGGTAGTTGAAATAATAGTTATAGCTCCCTAAACCTATTAAATCAATTTGCACAATTTCTCCTAAACATGAATACAAGAAACAAGTAATTATAGAAAAGAGGTCAAGGGAGATAACAGATTAAAAATTGGTCCAATACCAAATTAATTTTTTAAGTAAAAAGAAAAAATGAAATAGTGATCAGTAAAAGAACTTTTTTTTCTTTAATGCCAATGTAAACCCTTGACAACAATTCAAACTTGTCACTTTTATTTTGGGTGGCTACATATCATACAACTGCTGCGCCACAAAATTGAAAGCTGCGGGGGCTTTAAAACAAGTATTCGCCTTTTTTTTTGCTTTTTTTTTGCCATTTTCTTCACCTTGAGGACATCAGGAAGGTTTCTTTGAAGACTGCCTCCCTTTAAACATCGGAACATCTGGTCCAACATAGTCCGCCTATCTTTGATATAGTCTCCAATAGGCTTCAGGTCCCGCTCTAGGTCAAGGTCACTGTCAACATCATTATCTGAGCTACTCCTCTTTGTAGACTAAAACAGAAAAAAAAGAAAAACAAAGTTGTAAATGATGATCTAAAATTTCATATTTTCTGTGAAAATAATTATGATAAGCTGAGCAGATCGAGGAATGGATTACAAGTATTTAATTTATAAGAGATAGTATTATATAATTGTGGTAGGCAGGCAAGCACACCAGATACCACAATTAATATCCTTCTCAAGCATGTCTGAGACTAAGATCTAGCAATTAATCCAAGTCTTATAGCTAGGCGGTGTCAAAAACAATTCATTCCCTTTCAAAAAAAGGAAAGGTCTGGCGATGAAGCTAACGGTGATACACGTGTTGAGCCGGGCTGGAGGAGAATCGGAGCTTCTGATTGGATGTGACAGGTCTAAATTGATCCTATGATTTATACAGGCGAAAAAAAACAACTTATAAAACACATTCCATTGCTCTAGATGGGCTGATGTGCTGCCGTGATAAATATCCAAACAGTAGTATCACTACTTATGAATGTTTTATCAAATGGACAATTTGGTATATTTCTAAATGTCTATATAGTTCTACTAAAACTTATAATCGTAGAGATACCAAACATTGTTTTGTCCCAGATTTCTAATCAGTGTCGTAACCATGCTTGAATCTACTGATGTAGAAGAGGACACTGTCTGGTGGAATGGACAATTAGCCGCGGTTTTAACACAGATCTACACTTATCTCATTAATATAAATATAGACTTTTAATGCATCATTCATTGCCAATTTCCCCCTTTTTTTACCATGTCTAATATAATTCTTACAAAAAGCGGGTGTCATGTTGGTTCAGATTTTATAATCGTTAGATTTTTCAGATAGATATGGGCGGTAAGATAACTGTCCCTGAGGAACCATTAGAAAGTCTGTAGCAATTTGGGATCTCTACCCAAATTATTAATGTAAACCGGTGTGGCTGTAACCACATTATACACCTATTGTACTTATAGACAAGAACTTAACATTTGCATCATTACTGTACGCTTAGTTTCTACAAATTGCAAGTTCAGATTTAAACTCTCGCCTGCAGGAATACAGGATTTTTTTATTATTTTTTTTGCCTTCTTTAATTCATTTTATTTGTATTTTCTCCCATATATTTTCATTTCAATTATTTTTTCATTTTCAGAATTTTTGCTAATTATTTAAAATATTTCTATCAAAATAAATAATGAACTTTACATATGATTCACGCACATAAAATGTTGGCTGAAAATCCCCACTTAAACTCATCATCTGTTATTAAATTATTCCACATCAAAAAATAATTTCAGTTTTATAATATCATCAACCTTCATCAATGTGTAACATAGGGCTAACAATATCACTTATAGTTTTATCTACATTGATCAACTTTAGTAAAGGTCAAGTGTAAAAATTTACCTAAATATGACTAACTTAATTTTCATTTCTGTTTAGATAATGAAACCTGATGGCAAGTGCTACATGGCCAATGCGTTTTCCCTAAAAAATCTTTACATGAATACCTGCAACTTGCCTGTGTCTTTTGTCCAAATATAGGCATTAATTGTAGCTCATTCCACTAATTGTACATAATGATAAATAAATATTGAAGATGTATTTGATGTTGAATGAATGCATGTCCTCGTCATGTGTAGTTTTGGAACCCCATCAACAAGTCTATATAATTACGTTTTTGTTCAATAAGTATCGAGATATCTGTGCATGCCCCTCCTATATAACTTGTAAACTTCAATCACAGCACTGCAGATCTGCTCCGCTGTCTTTTAACCGTTAAAGGGCCGATTCCCTATGAAATCTGAAGCATCAAAGTGTTTAAATAGCAAGCTCTGCCTCCACTGCAGGCACATGTTACACAGATGTTACGCAATAGCAATGTGCGACTTCAGTGCATTTTTTGAGTGCTCCTTACACTACACGCTGTGACGGTAATACGCCACATCGTTTGTTACCACTAACCTCGACATCGTCACTTTACCACTAAAGTTTGCCATCAGGATGACAGTACCACATTGCCCCTATGACAGATACTTAATCGACAGAGTCATAATCACCTAGAAGCATAATCTGTAAACTCCGACTTGAGACTTTGCAGAAGAATGAAAATTACACCCCTCGCATCGCCACATCAAACGAAACAGGCCGAAGCAACGTTAGAAGAAATCAAAATTCTTCCAATAGCTTCATATAGAGTGAATATTTCTCTTTCAGGGCCATGCAGGCTTATCTACATCGTATGCTATAGAAACAAAATGCTCATCAAATAACATCATTTCAAAAGACCTCTAGCATCCTGTATGAATCAACTTATTTTCAGAATTGCTTATAGCAATTTATAGAAGGGTTGATGAGAAAAGCATAACTGCCAAATAAAATTCTGTAACGCTTGCTGTTGAAGGGATGTGTTGATGATATTAGAACAGAGCGTGTGTGTACAACACAATCTTAAACTAATTAATCTCCAAAATTGGCTTTGTTTTCGACTTTTCTTTTTTCTACTGATTTCAACCTTTTTTTATACTTGGTTACCAAAAATCTTGGCACTGACAGAAGGGAGGAATAATTACAATATTTCTCCGCTGCAGTCTTGGTTGTTTTTACAGTTTTCATCTCTAGGCAAAACAAACATACATTCATGAGTATGAGACCAAATTGTCAGTTGAAGAAATGTGTTAATGATATTAGATATTTAGCAAAGACTGTATTCTACAACATCAATATCTTAACATTAATGCAACAAAATGATATAAACTAAATACAAGCAGGCTTATAAATATCATGCATGATAACAAAACCTTAGCCCGTCTTTTTATCTAATGTTTTTTACCATGTGCATTTTTGGTGGATTTCCATAATTTACCAAAATTTCTTATCTTTGCACTGACATTGAAGGGACTTCACATCAGATAATTACAAGTAAAACTAGTCCGCTGCAGTCTTGGTTTGTAATTGTACAGTTCGTGTTTAGTTCTTTTAGGACAAAAAAAGTTAATTACTCCATACATTCATGAACATGAGTATGAGACCAAATTATCTGGAAGAAATAGAGGAACATGAAAAATCATTTCTTTAATATACACTTACAACTTCAAAAGTGGAAAACAGAACAATAAAATGCACTACTGAAAACTGAATTTTACAATCGGTTCAAGAAATCAGACTCAAAGTATTCATAAGTGTATGAAAGTTTACCTGGAACATGAGTGGTGATAAGTTTATCTGGTGACATGAGTGGTGACTAGTTTATCTGGACATGAGTGGTGACTAGTTTATCTGGAGACATAAGTGGTGACTAGTTTACCTGGAGACATGAGTGGTGACTAGTTTATCTGGAGACATGAGTGGTGACTAGTTTATCTGGAGACATGAGTGGTGACTAGTTAACCTGAATGATGGTGACTAGACTGGTGACATAGTGACTAGTTTACTGAGACATGAGTGGTGACATCTGAGACATGAGTGGTGACTAGTTTACCTGGTGACATGAGTGGTGATATGGGACATGAGTGGTGACTAGTTTATCCTGGTGACATGAGTGGTGACTAGTTTACCTGAGGACATGAGTGGTGACTAGTTACCTGAGGACATGAGTGGTGACTAGTTTACCTGGGGACATGAGTGGTGACTAGTTTACCTGAGGACATGAGTGGTGACTAGTTAACCTGGGACATGAGTGGTGACTAGTTTACCTGGGACATGAGTGGTGACTAGTTTACCTGGGGACATGAGTGGTGACTAGATATTGTGACATGATGGGTGAGTTAGACTGACTTGGGACTGAGTGGTGACTAGTGTTTTACCTGGTGACATGAGTGGTGACTAGACCTGGGGACATGAGTGGTGACTAGACTCTGGGGACATGAATGGTGACTAGTTTACCTGAGGACATGAGTGGTGACTAGTTTATCTGGTGACATGAGTGGTGACTAGTTAATCTGGTGACATGCGTGGTGACTAGACTTGGGGACATGAGTGGTGACCTGATGAATGGTGTTTATCTATTGACATGAATGGTGACTAGACTTGGGGACATGAGTGGTGACTAGTTTACCTGGAGACATGAGTGGTGACGAGTTTACCTGAGGACATGAGTGGTGACTAGTTTACCTGAGGACATGATGGGACATGAAACCTGGAGACATGAGTGGTGACTAGTTAACCTGACTAGACGGACATGAGTGGTGACTAGTTACCTGGGGACATAGTGGTGACTAGTTAACCTGGAGGACATGAGTGGTGACTAGTTTACCTGAGGACATGAGTGGTGACTAGTTTAACTGAGGACATGAGTGGTGACTAGTTTACCTGAGGACATGAGTGGTGACTAGTTAACCTGAGGGCATGAATGGTGACTAGTTAACCTGAGGGCATGAATGGTGACTAGTTAACCTGAGGGCATGAATGGTGACTAGTTAACCTGAGGACATGAGTGGTGACTAGTTTAACCTGAGGACATGAGTGGTGACTAGTTAACCTGGGACATGAGTGGTGACTAGTTTACCTGGGACATGAGTGGTGACTAGTTTAACCTGGTGACATGAGTGGTGACTAGTTTACCTGAGGACATGAGTGGTGACTAGTTAACCTGAGGACATGAGTGGTGACTAGTTTACCTGGGGACATGAGTGGTGACTAGTTTACCTGGTGACATGATGGTGACTAGTTTACCTGAGGACATGAGTGGTGACTAGTTTACCTGAGGACATGAGTGGGTGACTAGTTTTACCTGTGGGGACATGAGTGGTGACTAGTTTACCTGAGGACATGAGTGGTGACTAGTTTATAACTGGACATGAGTGGTGACTAGTTACCTGGGACATGAGTGGTGACTAGTTTACCTGGGACATGAGTGGTGACTAGTTTACCTGGTGACATGAGTGGTGACTAGTTTACCTGAGACATGAGTGGTGACTAGTTTTACCTGAGGACATGAGTGGTGACTAGTTTACCTGGTGACATGAGTGGTGACTAGTTTTACCTCTGGTGACATGAGTGGTGACATAGTTTTACCTGGTGACATGAGTGGTGACTAGTTTACCTGGGACATGAGTGGTGACTAGTTTATCTGGTGACATGAGTGGTGACTAGTTTACCTGGTGACATGAGTGGTGACTAGTTTACCTGAGGACATGAGTGGTGACTGTTTACCTGAGGTGACATGAGTGGTGACTAGTTTACCTGGTGACATGAGTGGTGACTAGTTTTACCTGAGGACATGAGTGGTGACTAGTTTACCTGAGGACATGAGTGGTGACTAGTTTACCTGGTGACATGAGTGGTGACTAGTTTACCTGAGGACATGAGTGGTGACTAGTTTACCTGAGAAGACATGAGTGGTGACTAGTTTTACCTGAGGACATGAGTGGTGACTAGTTTACCTGGTGACATGAGTGGTGACTAGTTTACCTGGTGACATGAGTGGTGACTAGTTTAACCTGGTGGACATGAGTGGTGACTAGTTTACCTGAGGACATGAGTGGTGACTAGTTTACCTGGTGACATGAGTGGTGACTAGTTTACCTGGTGACATGAGTGGTGACTAGTTTTACCTGGAGGACATGAGTGGTGACTAGTTAACCTGAGGACATGAGTGGTGACTAGTTTACCTGGTAGGACATGAGTGGTGACTAGTTTACCTGGGGACATGAGTGGTGACTAGTTTTTACCTGGGACATGACATGAGTGGTGACTAGTTTACCTGGGGACATGAGTGGTGACTAGTTTACCTGAGGACATGAGTGGTGACTAGTTTACCTGGAGACATGAGTGGTGACTAGTTTACCTGGAGACATGAGTGGTGACTAGTTAACCTGAGGACATGAGTGGTGACTAGTTTACCTGTAGGACCATGAGTGGTGACTAGTTTTACCTGGAAGGACATGAGTGGTGACTAGTTTTAACCTGAGGACATGAGTGGTGACTAGTTTACCTGAGGACATGAGTGGTGACTAGTTTACCTGGAGACATGAGTGGTGACTAGTTTACCTGGTGACATGAGTGGTGACTAGTTTACCTGGAGACATGAGTGGTGACTAGTTTACCTGGAGACATGAGTGGTGACTAGTTTACCTGGGGACATGAGTGGTGACTAGTTAACCTGAGGACATGAGTGGTGACTAGTTTACCTGGTGACATGAGTGGTGACTAGACATGAGTGGTGACTAGTTTATCTGGCGACATGAGTGGTGACTAGTTAACCTGAGGACATGAGTGGTGACTAGTTTACCTGGTGACATGAGTGGTGACTAGTTTTACCTGGTGACATGAGTGGTGACTAGTTTACCTGGGGACATGAGTGGTGACTAGTTTACCTGAGGACATGAGTGGTGACTAGTTTACCTGGTGACATGAGTGGTGACTAGTTTACCTGAGGACATGAGTGGTGACTAGTTTACCTGGAGACATGAGTGGTGACTAGTTAACCTGAGGACATGAGTGGTGACTAGTTTACCTGAGGACATGAGTGGTGACTAGTTTACCTGGGGACATGAGTGGTGACTAGTTTACCTGAGGACATGAGTGGTGACTAGTTTACCTGTAGACATGAGTGGTGACTAGTTTACCTGAGGACATGAGTGGTGACTAGTTTACCTGGTGACATGAGTGGTGACTAGTTTACCTGAGGACATGAGTGGTGACTAGTTTACCTGAGTTGACATGAGTGGTGACTAGTTTACCTGAGTATATGAGTGGTGACAAGGTTTATTCTGGTGACATGACTTGGTGACTAGTTTACCTGGTGACACATGAAGTGGTGACTAGTTACCTGGAGGACCATGAGTGGTGACTAGTTTATCTGGTGACATGAGTGGTGACTAGTTACCTGAAGGACATGAGTGGTGACTAGTTTACCTGAGGACATGAGTGGTGACTAGTTTCACCTGGGGACATGAGTGGTGACTAGTTCACCTGAGACATGAATGGTGACTAGTTTACCTGAGGACATGAGTGGTGACTAGTTTAATCTGCTGAGGACATGAGTGTGGTGACTAGTTTACCTGAGGACATAAGTGGTGATTAGTTTACTGGAGGACATGAGTGGTGACTAGTTTTATCTGGTGGACATGAGTGGTGACTAGTTTTGAGGACACTAAGTGGTGACTTAGTTCTTACCCTGAGGACATGCGATGGTGACTAGTTTACCTGATGACATGAGTTGGTGACTAGTTTACCTGAGTGACATGAGTGGTGACTAGTTTACCTGAGGACATGAGTGGTGACTAGTTTACCTGAGGACATGAGTGGTGACTAGGTTCTACCATGGGGACATGAGTGGTGACTAGATTGAGGACATGAGTGGTGACTAGTTTACCTGGAGGACATGAGTTGGTGACTAGTTTACCTGAGGGACATGAGTGGTGACTAGTTTACCTGAGGACATGGAAGTGTGTGACTAGTTTACACTGGGTGACATGAGTGGTGATGACTAGTTTATCCTGATGACTCTGAATGTGAGGACTTAGTTTACATGGATGACTATGAGTGGTGACTACTTAGTTTATCTCTGGAGGACATGAGTGGTGACTTAGTTTACCTGAGGACATGAGTGGTGACTAGTTTACCTGAGGACATGAGTGGTGACTAGTTTACCTGGTGACATGAGTGGTGACTAGTTAACCTGAGGACATGAGTGGTGACTAGTTTACCTGGAGACATGAGTGGTGACTAGTTTACTGGAGACATGAGTGAGTGACTAGTTTACTCTGGAGGACATGAGTGGTGACTAGGTTACCTGGTGAGGACATGAGTGGTGACTAGTTTACCTGAGGACATGAGGTGGTGAATAGTTATACCTTGGAGGACATGGAGTGGTGACTAGTTTGACCCTGGTGACATGAGTGGTGACTTGTTTTACCTGGGGACATGAGTGGTGACTAGTTTATCTGGTGACATGAGTGGTGACTAGTTTATCCTGGGGACATTGAGTGGTGAATAGTTACCTGGGGACATGAGTGGGGTGACTAGTTTTACCTGAGGTGACATGAGTGGTGACTAGTTTATGCTGGTCGCATGAGTGGTGACTAGTTTACCCTGAGGACAATGAGTGGTGACTAGTTTATCTGGTTGACATGAGTGGTGACTAGTTTACCTGGACAAGGACATGAGTGTTGTGACTAGTTTATTCTGGTGACATGAGTGGTGACGTAGTTTACCTGAGGACATGAGTGGTGACTAGTTTATCTGGTGACATGAGTGGTGACTAGTTTACCTGGTGACATGAGTGGTGACTAGTTTACCTGAGGACATGAGTGGTGACTAGTTTACCTGAGGACATGAGTGGTGACTAGTTTACCTGGTGACATGAGTGGTGACTAGTTTACCTGAGGACATGAGTGGTGACTAGTTTTACCTCAGGGACCATAAGTGGGTGAGTTTATCTGGTGACATGACATGAGTGGTGATTAAGTATTAGTTTACCTGAGGACATGAGTGGTGACTAGTTTACCTGGTGACATGAGTGGTGACTAGTTTACCTGGAGACATGAGTGGTGACTAGTTTACCTCAGGACATGAGTGGTGACTAGTTTACCTGAGGACATGAGTGGTGACTAGTTTACCTGTAGACATGAGTGGTGACTAGTTTATCTGGTGACATGAGTGGTGACTAGTTAACCTGGTGACATGAGTGGTGACTAGTTTACCTGAGGACATGAGTGGTGACTATGTTTACTGACATGAGTGGTGTTTACCTGGTGACATGAGTGGTGACTAGTTTTTACCTGAGGACATGAGTGGTGACTAGTTTACCTGAGGACATGAGTGGTGACTAGTTTACCTGAGTGACACGCAGAGGAGTGGTGACGTAGTTTACCTGGTGACATGAGTGGTGACGAGTTTACCTGTAGACATAAGTGGTGACTAGTTTACCTGAAAACATGAGTGGTGACTAGTTTACCTGGTGACATGAGTGGTGACTAGTTAACCTGAGGACATGAGTGGTGACTAGTTAACCTGAGGACATGAGTGGTGACTAGTTTATCTGAGTGACATGCAGTGGTTGACTAGTTTACCTGGATGGACATGAGTGGTGACTAGTTTACCTGAGGACATGAGTGGTGGTGACTAGTTTATCTGGTGACAATGAGTGGTGACTAGTTTCACCTGTAGGACATGAGTGGTGACTAGTTTACCTGAGGACATGAGTGGTGATTAAGTTTATCTGACGGACATGAGTGGTGACTATAGTTAACGCCTGAGGACTTGCGTTGGTGAAGTGGTGACTAGTTACCCCTGAGGACATGAGTGGTGACTAGTTAACCTGAAGGACATGAGTGGTGACTAGTTTACCTGAGGACATGAGTTGGTGACTAGTTCATGAGGACATGAGTGCGTGACTAGTTATCCTTGTGGGACATGAGTGGTGACTAAGTTTACCTGAAGACATGAGTGGTGACTAGTTAACCAGAGGACATGAGTGGTGACTAGTTTACCTGGAGACATGAGTGGTGATGAGTTTACCTGGGGACATGAGTGGTGACTAGTTTACTGGAGGATATGAGTGGTGATGAGTTTACCTGGAGACATGAGTGGTGACTAGTTTACCTGGAGACCTAATTGGTTACAAGTTTCCCTTTTAGAGTGCCTTATAACATGAGTTAAAAAAAGTTATATACATAAATTGGTATGTAAGTGATGCAAAGACAGCTACCCTGCATAGTTACATGATCAGATCTAACCTAATGCACATGGAAGCTTTACACACCTGCTGACGGTATCTCATTGCCCGTTTTAACGGAGCCCAACCACAAATTTTGTTCTACCCTGGCAATCACCCTTCATTGTAGCTGGCATTAATGTATTTCAAATAGCACTTTCATAAAACATTAAATAGACCAAGATTGAATCTTCTCCTAAACGGTTTATTTAAATTTTCCCCATGTGCACTTTACAAGGCCGTATCCATTGATTTCACCATGATAAAATGTGATGGTGTTATAAATGGTTCAAGGAAATTGTCACGGTAATTCGCTGCACACTCCTGCGTATAAAATCTGCACAGGCTTATAGCACCCTGCACAGAAAATTACCTCTGGTGTCTTTAAATAACGGCCCCAAATTAGCCAGCTGACAATTTTTTACTGACAATTATCGAATGTGGTGTAAGAGGCAGAAAAATTGCCCATACTTTCACGGCCAGTAATATTTAGACAGGGTATCGAGTTGAAATGACAAATGACCCTGAGAATTTACATAGACTGGACAAAGGATGACCAGCAAAGTGTCATCAAACTGACGTATTGACCGCCCCTGGTCAAAGAGTGATTTATTCTCACACATGTGATCTCTGTCTCGATATGTCAGTTTCTGATTAGTTATACAAATCACCTTGCTTTAACATAAAAAAGTAATCTTTGCACTTTTCCAGTTTTTTTCGATATTAAGGCTGATGGGATTGGCTGAATATGACTATGAGCGCCTTGAAGTAAAAGCATTATACTTATGATTTTACATCACAGTACGAAATCTTACTTCAAAACTGGTTTTCTTAACATGTAAAAATTTGTAGATAGGTTTCCTTTCTACACTTTTTTCCATCAATTTTGATAACCATCAAGTTTCTGGCCTTCAGAAAGAAAACTTAATCTTATGATATCAACAGACAATTTAATGTCTTGCATACTCAAGAAAAGTCAAACTTTCCAAATAAAATCATTGAAAGTATCTTGATGATCTAGGAAAAAACTATCCATTGAAATAGGCAGCCATCAGTGCTCATGATATATGAATTTCAACGTTAACATTGGGTAATGTGTGGAATATTTGGAACTGGGTTTTAATATAATATAATATTCTATAGTGTCAGATAAGAAAATATTTTCAGTCAAAAGTAATCACCTGTTTATTGAGATCACTTCCTTAGAGTCCCAAATGGCTATTTATAACACAATTTGACCTATGTATAAAGATCACCTGGCTATTAGGACTATTTTCCTGGTCCTTTGAGTGGTGTTTATAGATAGGGTTGACTGTATATAAAGATCACATGGTTATAAGGACTATTTTCCTGGTCCTTTTAGTGGTATTTATAGATAGGGTTGACTGTATATAAAGATCACATGGTTATAAGGACTATTTTCCTGGTCCGTTGAGTGGTCTTTATAGATAGGGTTGACTGTATATAAAGATCACATGGTTGAGTGGTGTTTATAGATAGGGTTGACTGTATATAAAGATCACATGGTTATAAGGACTATTTTCCTGGTTCTTTTAGTGGTCTTTATAGATAGGGTTGACTGTATATATAGATCACATGGTTATAAGGACTATTTTCCTGGTCCTTTGAGTGGTGTTTATAGATAGGGTTGACTGTATATAAAGATGTCACATGGTTATAAGACTATTTTCCTGGTCCTTTGAGTGGTCTTTATAGATAGGGTTGACTGTATATAAAGATCACATGGTTATAAGGGACTATTTTCCTGGTCCGGTTTTGAGTGGTCTTTTATAGATAGGTTGAATGTAATATATAGATCACATGGTTATGAAAGACTATTTTCCTGGTGCCTAGTTTAGTGGTGTTTTATATGATAGGGTTGACTGTAGATAAATATCACATGGTTATAAGGACTATTTTCCTTGTTCCGTTGAGTGGTCTTTATAGATAGGGTTGACTGTATATATCATATCACATGGTTATAAGGACTATTTTTCCTTGTCCGTTGAGTGGTCTTTATAGATAGGGTTGACTGTATATAAAGATCACATGGTTTATAAGGACTATTTTCCTTGTCCTTTGAGTGGTCTTTTATAGATAGGGTTGACTGTATATAAAGATCACATGGTTATGAAGGACTATTTTCCTGGTCCTTTGAGTAGTGTTTATAGATAAGGTTGACTGTATATAAAGTATCACATGGTTATAAAGGACCTATTTATCCTTGTCCGTTGAGTAGGTCTTTATAGATAGGGTTGACTGTATATAAATATCACCAATGGTTTTATAAAGACTATGTATCCTCTGTCTTTTTGAGTAGTGTTTACTAGATAAGGTTGGACCTGTATAAAATATCTACATGGTTAAAAGGACTATTTTCCTTGTCTTTTTGAGTGGTCTTTATAGATTAGGGTTTGACTAAAAATAATCAAAATCACATGGTTATAAGGACTATTATCCTGGTCTTTGAGGAGTGTTTATAGATAAGGTTGACTGTATATAAAGATCACACCAGGTTTAAGAACTATTTTCCTTGTCCTTTTTGAGTGGTCTTTATAGATAGGGTTGACTGTATATAATATATCACATGGTTATAAGGACTATTTTCCTGGTCCTTTGAGTGGTGTTTATAGATAAGGTTGACCTGTATATAAGATATCACATGGTTATAGAACTATTTTCATTTCCTGGTCCTTTGAAGTGGTGTTTTATAGATAGGGTTGACTGTATATAAATATCACACATGTGGTTTATAAGGACTATTTTCCTGGTTCATTTGAGTAGTGTTTATAGATAAGGGTTGACTGTATAGTAAAAATCACATGGTTTATAAGGACTATTTTCCTTGGTCCTTTGAGTGGATTCTGTTTATAGATAGGTTGACTGTATATAAATATCACATGGTTATAAGGACTATTTTCCTGGTCCTTTGAGTGGTGTTTATAGATAGGGTTGACTGTATATAAAGATCACATGGGTGAATGGTATAAGGACTATTTTCCTGGTCCTTTCGGAGTGGTCTTTATAGATACGGGTTGACTGTATATAAAGATCAACATGGTTATATAATGACTATTTTCCTGGGTCCTTTGAAGTGGTCCATTATAAGATACGGGTTTGTACTGTATAAAAAGGTCACATGGTTATAAGGACCTATTTTCTCTGGTCCGTTTTAGTGAGTGGTCTTTATAGATAGGGTTGACTGTATATAAAGATCACATGGTTTATAATGGAACTGTATTTTTCCTGGTCCTTTGAGTGGTGTTTATAGATAAGGTTGACTGTATATAAAGATCACATGGTTATAAGGACTATTTTCCTGGTCCTTTGAGTGGTTCTTTATAGATAGGGTTGACTGTATATAAATATCACATGGTTATAAGGACTATTTTCCTGTGTCCTTTTGAGTGGTGTTTTTAGATAGGGGGTTTTGACTGTATATAAAGATCACATGGTTATAAGGACTATTTTCCTGGTCCGCTTGAGTGGTCTTTATAGATAGGGTTGACTGTAAATAAATTCACATGGGTTATAAGTGACTATTTTCCTAGGTCCTTTGATAGTGGTCTTTATAGATAGGGTTTGACTGTAATATAAAGAGATCACATGTGTTATAAGGACTATTTTCCTGGTCCTTTGAGTGGTGTTTTATAGATAGGGTTGACTGTATATAAATATCACATGGGTTATAATGACTAGTTTTTCCTGGTCCTTTTAGTGGTGGTCTTTATAGATAGAGGTTGACTGTATATAAAGAGTTCACATGGTTTATAAGGACTATTTCCTGGTCCTTTGAGTGGTGTTTATAGATAAGGGTGGACTGTATATAAAGAATCACATGGTTATAGAAGGACTATTTTTCCTTGGTCCTTTGAGTGGTGTATTGTTTTGATAGGGGTTGAACTGTATATAAATATCACATGGTTATAAGGACTATGTTTTCCTGGTCCTTTTGTGTGTGTTTATAGATAAGGTTGACTGTATATAAGATCACATGGTTTATAAGGACTTATTTTCCTGGTCCTTTTGGAGTGGTCTTTATAGAAAGGGTTGACTGTATATAAAGATCACACTGTTATAAGGATTATTTTCCTGGTCCTTTGAATGTATATAGGTCTCACATCGGTTATAAGGGACTATTTTCCTGTTCCTTTTAGTTAGGGTCTTAAGAGATATGGTTGACTGTGTATATAAATATCACCAAGGTCTATAAGGGACTATTTTCCTTGTCTCTTTGAGTAGGTTTATAGATAGGTTCTTTGACTGTATATAAAGATCACATGGCTTATAAGGACTATTTTCCTAGGTCCTTTGAGTGGTCTTTATAGATAGGGTTGACTGTATATAAAGTCATCACATGGTTTATAAGGGACTATTTTCTGGTCCTGTTGAGTGGTGTTTATAGATAAGGTTTGACTGTATATATAGAATCACATGTTTGTTATAAAGGACTATTTCCTGGTCCTCTTGAGTGGTCCTTTAGTAGATAGGGTTGACTGTATATAAAGATCACATGGTTATAAGGACTATTTTCCTGGTCCTTTGAGTGGTGTTTATAGATAAGGTTGACTGTATATAAAGATCACATGGTTATAAGGACTATTTTCCTGGTCCTTTTAGTGGTCTTTATAGATAGGGTTGACTGTTATATAAAGAAATCACATGGTTATAGAGGACTATTTTACTGGTCCTTTGAGTGTGTCTTTATAGATGGGTTGACTTGTATTTAAAGATCACATGGTTAACTTAAGGACTAATTTTCATGTCCGTTGAGTGGTCTTTATAGATATGGTTGGACTGTATTTAGGATCACATTGGTTATAAGGACTATTTTCCTGGTCGTTTTGAGTGGTTCTTTATAGATAGGGTTGACTGTATATAAAAGATCACATGGTTATAAGGACTATTTTCCTGGTCCTGTTTTGAGTGGTTGTTTTAGATAGGGTTGACTGTATATAAAGATCACATGGGTTATAAGGACTATTTTCCTGGTCCTTTGAGTGGTGCTTTTTATAAGCACTGTAGGGTTGACTGTTTATAAGGGAACTATTTTCTGGTTCCTGTTGAGTGGTTCTTTATAGATAGGGTTTGATCCTGTATAAAAAGATCACATGGTTATAAGGACTATTTTCCTGGTCCTTTGAGTGGTCTTTATAGATAGGGTTGACTGTATATAAAGATCACATGGTTATAAGGGACTATTTTTCCTGGTCCTTTTAGTGGTGTTTATAGATAGGGTTGACTGTATATATAAATATCACATGGTTTATAAGGACTATTTTCCTGGTCCCTTTGAGTGGTCTTTATAGATAGGGTTGACTGTATATATAAATCACATGGTTATAAGGACTATTTTCCTGGTCCTTTGAGTGGTTATAGATAGGGTTGACTGTTGTATAATATTTTATCCTGGTCTATTCTTCCTTTTAGTGGTCTTTATTAGATAGGTTGACTGTATATAAAGATCACATGGTTATAAGGACTATTTTCCTGGTCCTTTGAGTGGTCTTTATAGATAGGGTTGACTGTATATAAAGATCACATGGTTATAAGGACTATTTTCCTGGTCCTTTAGAGTGGTGTTATTACATAGGGTTATAAGTATATTATTTTCCAATGGTTATAAGGACTAATTTTCTGGGTGGTTGTTGAGTCTTTATAGATAGGGTTGACTGTATATAAAGATCACATGGTTATAAGGACTATTTTCCAGGTCCTTTGAGTAGTGTTTATAGATAGGGTTGACTGTATATAAAGATCACATGGTTATAAGGACTATTTTCCTGGTCCTTTGAGTTGTCTTTATAGATAGGGTTGACTGTTATATAAGATCAACATGGTTATAAGGGTTCTTTGAGATGTGACTGTATATAAAATCACATGGTAATCACATGGTTATAAGGACTATTTTCCTGGTCCTTTAGTGGTCTTTATAGATAGGGTTGACTGTATATAAAGATCACATGGTTATAAGGACTATTTTCCTGGTCCTTTGAGTGGTCTTTATAGATAGGGTTGACTGTATATAAATATCACATGGTTATAAGGACTATTTTCCTGGTCCTTTAGTGGTCTTTATAGATAGGGTTGACTGTATATAAAGATCACATGGTTATAAGGACTATTTTCCTGGTCTTTGAGTGGGTCTTTATAGATAGGGTTGACTGTATATAAAAGATCACATGGTTATAAGGACTATTTTCCTGGTTCCTTTGAGTGGTCTTTATAGATAGGGTTGACTGTATATAAAGATCACATGGTTATAAGGACTATTTTCCTGGTCTTTTTAGTGGTGTTTATAGATAGGGTTGACTGTATATAAAGATCACATGGTTATAAGGACTATTTTCCTGGTCTTTTTAGTGGTCTTTATAGATAGGGTTGACTGTATATAAAGATCACATGGTTATAAGGACTATTTTCCTTGTCCTTTGAGTGGTATCTGTTTTATAGATAAGGGTATATAAAGATCACATGGTTATAAGGACTATTTCCTGGTCCCTTTGAGTGGTCCTTTATAGAAGGGTTGACTGTATATAAAGATCACATGGTTATAAGGACTATTTTTCCTGGTCCTTTTAGTGGTCTTTATAGATAGGGTTGACTGTATATAAAGATCACATGGTTATAAGACTATTTGACTATTTTCCTGGTCCTTTTAGTGGTCTTTATAGATAGGGTTGACTGTATATAAAGATCACATGGTTATAAGGACTTATTTTCCCTGGTCCTTTGAGTGGTCTTTATAGATAGGGTTGACTGTATATAAAGATCACATGGTTTATAAGGACTATTTTCCTGGTCCTTTGAGTGGTCTTTTATATGATAGGGTTGACTGTTATAAAGATCACTGTATATATTAAGTCCTTTGAATGGTGTTATACATGGTTATAAGGACTATTTTCCTGGTCCTTTGAGTGGTCTTTATAGATAGGGTTGACTGTATATAAAGATCACATGGTTATAAGGACTATTTTCCAGGTCCTTTGAGTAGTGTTTATAGATAGGGTTGACTGTATATAAAGATCACATGGTTATAAGGACTATTTTCCTGGTCCTTTGAGTTGTCTTTATAGATAGGGTTGACTGTATATAAAGATCACATGGTTATAAGGACTATTTTCCAGGTCCGTTGAGTGGTCTTTATAGATAGGGTTGACTGTATATAAATATCACATGGTTATAAGGACTATTTTCCTGGTCCTTTGAGTGGTCTTTATAGATAGGGTTGACTGTATATAAAGATCACATCGGTTATAAGGGACTATTTTCCTGGTCCTTTTAGTGGTCTTTATAGATAGGGTTGGACTGTATATAAAGATCACATGGTTATAAGGACTATTTTCCAGGTCTTTTTAGTGTGGTCTTTATATGTTAGGGTTGTACTGTAATATAAAGATACATGGTTATAAGAGACTATTTCCTGGTCCTATTGAGGAGTCTTTATAGATAGGGTTGACTGTATTTAAAGATCACATGGTTATAAGGACTATTTTTCCTGGTCCTTTGAGTGGTCTTTATAGATAGGGTTGACTGTATATAAAGATCACATGGTTATAAGGACTATTTTCCTGGTCCTTTGAGTGGTCTTTATAGATAGGGTTGACTGTATATAAAGATCACATGGTTATAAGGACTATTTTCCTGGTCCTTTGAGTAGTGTTTATAGATAGGGTTGGGCTGTTATAATAAAGATCACATGGTTATAAGGACAATTTTCCTGGTCCTTTGAGTGTCTTTATAGATAGGGTTGACTGTATATAAGATCACATGGTTATAAGACTCTATTTTCATGGCTCCAGTTGAGTTGGTCTTTATAGATAGGGCTTTTGACTGTAATATAAATTATCACATGGTTATAAGGACTATTTTCATGGTAACTTTGAGTGGGTCTGTTAATAGATTTGGTGACTGCTATATAAAGATCACATGGTTATAAGGACTATTTTTCCTGGTCCTTTGGAGTGGTCATTTATAGATAGGGTTGACTCTATATAAAGATCACATGGTTATAAGGGACTATTTTCCTGGTCCTTTGAGTAGGTTGTTTATAGATTGGTTGACTGTATATAAATATCACATGGTTATAAGGACTATTTTCCTGGTCCTTTTAGTGGGTGTTTATAGATAGGGTTGACTGTATATAAAGATCACGATGGTTATAAGGACTATTTTCTTTGGTCCTTTTGAGTACGGTGTTTATAGATAGGGTTGACTGTATATAAATATCACATGGTTATAAGGACTATTTTCCTGGTCCTTTGAGTGGTCTTTATAGATAGGGTTGACTGTATATAAAGATCACAGGTTATAAGGACTATTTTTCCTGGTCTTTCTTTTGAGTGGGTGTTTATAGATAGGGTTGACTGTATATAAATATCATGAGCACATGGTTATAAAGGACTATTTTCCTTGGTCTAAGGACTATTTGAGTGGTCTTTATAGATAGATAGGGTTGACTGTATATAAAGATCACATGGTTATAAGGACTATTTTTTCCTTGAGTGGTTTCATTTTAGATAGGGTTTGGTGTTTATAGATCACAGGGTTGATTTTCTGTGTCCCTCGGTAGAATGGTTTGTTCACATGGTTATAAGGACTATTTTCCTGGTCCTTTTAGTGGTCTTTATAGATAGGGTTGACTGTATTTAAAGATCACATGGGTTATAAGGACTATTTTCCTGGATCCTTTGAGTGGTCTTTATAGATAGGGTTGACTGTATAAATAAATGGTTATATAGGAACTATTTTACCTGGTCAGTGGTTTATAGATAGTGGTGACTATATTTAATTTCCATGGATATAAGGACTATTTTTATTTACTGGTCCTTTTAGTGGTGTTTATAGATAGGGTTGACTGTATATAAAGATCACATGGTTATAAGGACTATTTTCCTGGTCCTTTGAGTGGTCTTTTATAGATAGGGTTGACTGTATATAAAGATCACATGGTTATCAAAGGACTATTTTTCTGGTCCTTTGAGTGGTCTTTATAGATAGGGTTGACTGTATATATAAAGATCACATGGTTATAAGGACTATTTTCCTGGTTCTTTTAGTGGTCTTTATAGATAGGGTTGACTGTGTATATAAAGATCACATGGTTATAAGGACTATTTTCCAGGTCTTTTGAGTGGTCTTTATAGATAGGGTTGACTGTATATAAAGTATCACATGGTTTTAAGGACTATTTTTTCCTGGTACCTTTTTGGAGTGTTTTATAGATAGGTTGATCTGTATATAATATCACATGGTTATAAGACATTCTTTCCGGGGGTCCTTTTGAGTGGTTTTTATAGATAGGGGTTGACTGTATATACTGTTGTTCCATCAACAGGGTGATATGGGACTCTGATATTTTCCTGGTCCGTTGAGTGGGTCCTTTATAGATAGGGTTGGACTGTATATTAAGATCAACATGGTTATTAGGTCTATTTCTGGTTACTTTTGAGTGGTGTTTATAGATAGGGGTTGACTGTATATAAATATTCACATGGGTTATAAGCTATTTTTCTGGTACTTTGAAGTGGTCTTTATAGATCAGGGTTGACTGTATATAAAGATTCGCACATGGTTTTATAAGGGACTATTTTCCTGGTCCTTTGTTGAGTGGTCTTTATAGATAGGGTTGACTGTATATAAAAAGGATCACTGGTTATTAGGATTATTTTCATGGTCAATTTTGAATGGTGTTAACACTGGAATATAAGGACTATTTTCCTGGTCCTTTGAGAGTGGTCTTTTAGTAGATAGGGTTGACTGTATATAAAGATCACATGGTTATAAGGACTATTTTCCTGGTCCTTTGAGTGGTCTTTATAGATAGGGTTGACTGTATATAAAGATCACATGGTTATAAGGACTATTTTCCTGGTCCTTTGAGTGGTCTTTATAGATAGGGTTGACTGTGTATAAAGATCACATGGTTATAAGGACTATTTTCCTGGTCCTTTGAGTGGTCTTTATAGATAGGGTTGACTGTATATAAAGATCACATGGTTATAAGGACTATTTTCCTGGTCCTTTGAGTGGTCTTTATAGATAGGGTTGACTGTATATTAAAGATCACATGGTTATAAGGACTATTTTCCTGGTCCTTTTAGTGGTCTTTATAGATAGGGTTGACTGTATATAAATATCACATGGTTATTAAGGGACTATTTTCCTGGTCCTTTTTAGTGGTGTTTATAGATAGGGTTGACTGTATATTAATAGATCACATGGTTATAAGGACTATTTTCCTGGTCCTTTGAGTGGTCTTTATAGATAGGGTTGACTGTATATAAAGAATCACATGGTTATAAGGACTATTTTCCTGGTCCTTTTGAGTGGTGTTTATAGATAGGGGTTGACTGTATATAAAGATCACATGGTTATAAGGATATTTTCCTGGTCTTTTTAGTGGTCTTTTATAGATAGGGTTGACCTGTTTATAGATCACATGGTTATAAGGACTATTTTCCTGGTCCTTTGAGTGGTCTTTATAGATAGGGTTTGACTGTATATAAAGCGATCACATGGTTATAAGGACTATTTTCCTGGTCCTTTGAGTGGTTCTTTATAGATAGGGTTGATGTATATAAAGTATCACATGGTTATAAGGACTATTTTCCAGGTCCTTTGAGTGGTGTTTATAGATTAGGGTTGACTGTATATAAAGTATCACATGGTTATAAGGACTATTTTCCTGGTCCTTTGAGTGGTACATTTATAGATAGGGTTGACTGACTGTATATAAGATCACCTTGATGGTTTAAGGACTATATTCCTGGTCCCTTTATAGATTGGGTTGACTGTATTATTTCACATGGTTATAAGGACTATTTTCGGTCCTTTGTGTGTTGATAGATAGGGTTGACTGTATATAAAGATCACATGGTTATAAGGACTATTTTCCTGGTCCTTTGAGTTGGTCTTTATAGATAGGGTTGACTGTATATAAAGATCACATGGTTATAAGGACTATTTTCCTGGTCCTTTGAGTGGTCTTTATAGATAGGGTTGACTGTATATAAAGATCACATGGTTATAAGGACTATTTTCCTGGTCTTTTTAGTGGTCTTTATAGATAGGGTTGACTGTATATAAAGATCACATGGTTATAAGGACTATTTTCCTGGTCCGCTTTGAGTGGTCTTTATAGATAGGGTTGACTGTATATAAAGATCACATGGTTATAAGGACTATTTTCCTGGTCCTTTGAGTGGTCTTTATAGATAGGGTTGACTGTAATATAAAGATCACATGGTTATAAGGACTATTTTCCAGGTCTTTTTAGTGGTCTTTATAGATAGGGTTGACTGTATATAAAGATCACATGGTTATAAGGACTATTTTCCTGGTTCTTTGAGTGGTCTTTATAGATAGGGTTGACTGTTATATGAAATGAATATCACAATGGTTATAAGGGACTATTTTCCTGGTCCTTTGAGTGGTCTTTATAGATAGGGTTGACTGTATATAAAGATCACATGGTTATAAGGACTATTTTCCAGGTTCTTTGAGTGGTCTTTATAGATAGGGTTGACTGTATATAAGGATCACATTGGTTATAAGGACTATTTTCCTGGTCCTTTTGAGTGGTCTTTTATAGATAGGGATGACTGTATATAAATATCACATGGTTATAAGGACTATTTTCCAGGTCTTTTTAGTGGTCTTTATAGATAGGGTTGACTGTATATAAAGATCACATGGTTATAAGGACTATTTTCCTGGTCCTTTGAGTGGTCTTTATAGATAGGGTTGACTGTATATAAAGATCACATGGTTATAAGGACTATTTTCCTGGTTCTTTGAGTGGTCTTTATAGATAGGGTTGACTGTATATAAAGATCACATGGTTATAAGGACTATTTTCCTGGTCCTTTTAGTGGTCTTTTATAGATAGGGTTGACTGTATATAAAGATCACATGGTTATAAGGACTATTTTCCTGGTCCTTTTAGTGGTCTTTATAGATAGGGTTGACTGTATATAAAGATCACATGGTTATAAGGACTATTTTCCTGGTCCTTTGAGTGGTCTTTATAGATAGGGTTGACTGTATATAAAGATCACATGGTTATAAGGACTATTTTCCTGGTCCTTTGAGTGGTCTTTATAGATAGGGTTGACTGTATATAAAGATCACATGGTTATAAGGACTATTTTCCTGGTCCTTTTAGTGGTCTTTATAGATAGGGTTGACTGTATATAAAGATCACATGGTTATAAGGACTATTTTCCTGGTCCTTTGAGTGGTCTTTATAGATAGGGTTGACTGTATATAAAGATCACATGGTTATAAGGACTATTTTCCTGGTCCTTTGAGTGGTCTTTATAGATAGGGTTGACTGTATATAAAGATCACATGGTTATAAGGACTATTTTCCTGGTCCTTTGAGTGGTCTTTATAGATAGGGTTGACTGTATATAAAGATCACATGGTTATAAGGACTATTTTCCTGGTCCTTTGAGTGGTCTTTATAGATAGGGTTGACTGTATATAAAGATCACATGGTTATAAGGACTATTTTCCTGGTCCTTTGAGTGGTGTTTATAGATAGGGTTGACTGTATATAAAGATCACATGGTTATAAGGACTATTTTCCTGGTCCTTTTAGTGGTCTTTATAGATAGGGTTGACTGTATATAAAGATCACATGGTTATAAGGACTATTTTCCTGGTCCTTTGAGTGGTCTTTATAGATAGGGTTGACTGTATATAAAGATCACATGGTTATAAGGACTATTTTCCTGGTCCTTTTTGAGTGGTCTTTATAGATAGGGTTGACTGTATATAAAATATCACATGGTTATAAGGACTATTTTCCTGGTCCTTTGAGTGGTGTTTATAGATAGGGTTGACTGTATATAAAGATCACATGGTTATAAGGACTATTTTCCTGGTCTTTGAGTGGTCTTTATAGATAGGGTTGACTGTTTAAAGATCACATGGATAAGGACTATTTTTCCTGGTCCTTTTGAGTGGTCTTTATAGTTGGGTTGACTGTATATAAATATCACATGGTTATAAGGACTATATTTTCCTGGTCTTTTTATGGTCCTTTAGTGGTCTTTTATAGATAGGGTTGACTGTATATAAAGATCACATGGTTATAAGGACTATTTTCCTGGTCCTTTGAGTGGTGTTTATAGATAGGGTTGACTGTATATATACATGGTTATAAGGATTATTTTCCTGGTCCATGGTTATATATAAAGATCCACTATTTTCCTGGTCCTTTTAGTGGTCTTTATAGATAGGGTTGACTGTATATAAAGATCACATGGTTATAAGGACTATTTTTCCTGGTCCTTTGAGTGGTGTTTATAGATAGGGTTGACTGTATATAAGATCACATGGTTATAAGGACTATTTTCCTGGTCCTTTGAGTGGTCTTTATAGATAGGGTTGACTGTATATAAAGATCACATGGTTATTAAGGACTATTTTCCAGGTCCTTTGAGTGGTCTTTATAGATAGGGTTGACTGTATATAAATATCACATGGTTATAAGGACTATTTTCCTGGTCCTTTGAGTGGTCTTTATAGATAGGGTTGACTGTATATAAAGATCACATGGTTATAAGGACTATTTTCCTGGTCCTTTGAGTGGTCTTTATAGATAGGGTTGACTGTATATAAAGATCACATGGTTATAAGGACTATTTTCCTGGTCCTTTTTAGTGGTCTTTATAGATAGGGTTGACTGTATATAAAGATCACATGGTTATAAGGACTATTTTCCTGGTCCTTTGAGTGGTCTTTATAGATAGGGTTGACTGTATATAAAGATCACATGGTTATAAGGACTATTTTCCTGGTCCTTTTAGTGGTCTTTATAGATAGGGTTGACTGTATATAAAGATCACATGGTTATAAGGACTATTTTCCTGGTCCTTTTAGTGGTCTTTATAGATAGGGTTGACTGTATATAAAGATCACATGGTTATAAGGACTATTTTCCTGGTCCTTTGAGTGGTCTTTATAGATAGGGTTGACTGTATATAAAGATCACATGGTTATAAGGACTATTTTCCTGGTCCTTTGAGTGGTCTTTATAGATAGGGTTGACTGTATATAAAGATCACATGGTTATAAGGACTATTTTCCTGGTCCTTTTAGTGGTCTTTATAGATAGGGTTGACTGTATATAAAGATCACATGGTTATAAGGACTATTTTCCTGGTCCTTTGAGTGGTGTTTATAGATAGGGTTGACTGTATATAAAGATCACATGGTTATAAGGACTATTTTCCTGGTCCTTTGAGTGGTCTTTATAGATAGGGTTGACTGTATATAAAGATCACATGGTTATAAGGACTATTTTCCTGGTCCTTTTAGTGGTGTTTATAGATAGGGTTGACTGTATATAAAGATCACATGGTTATAAGGACTATTTTCCTGGTCCTTTGAGTGGTCTTTATAGATAGGGTTGACTGTATATAAAGATCACATGGTTATAAGGACTATTTTCCTGGTCCTTTGAGTGGTCTTTATAGATAGGGTTGGTATATAAATATCACATGGTTATAAGGACTATTTTCCTGGTCCTTTGAGTGGTCTTTATAGATAGGGTTGACTGTATATAAAGATCACATGGTTATAAGGACTATTTTCCTGGTCCTTTGAGTGGTCTTTATAGATAGGGTTGACTGTATATAAAGATCACATGGTTATAAGGACTATTTTCCTGGTCTTTTGAGTGGTCTTTATAGATAGGGTTGACTGTATATAAAGATCACATGGTTATAAGGACTATTTTCCTGGTCCTTTGAGTGGTCTTTATAGATAGGGTTGACTGTATATAAAGATCACATGGTTATAAGGACTATTTTCCTGGTCTTTGAGTGGTCTTTATAGATAGGGTTGACTGTATATAAAGATCACATGGTTATAAGGACTATTTTCCTGGTCCTTTGAGTGGTCTTTATAGATAGGGTTGACTGTATATAAAGATCACATGGTTATAAGGACTATTTTCCTGGGTCTTTTTAGTGGTCTTTATAGATAGGGTTGACTGTATATAAAGATCACATGGTTATAAGGACTATTTTCCTGGTCCTTTGAGTGGTCTTTATAGATAGGGTTGACTGTATATAAAGATCACATGGTTATAAGGACTATTTTCCTGGTCCTTTGAGTGGTCTTTATAGATAGGGTTGACTGTATATAAAGATCACATGGTTATAAGGACTATTTTCCTGGTCCTTTTAGTGGTCTTTATAGATAGGGTTGACTGTATATAAAGATCACATGGTTATAAGGACTATTTTCCTGGTCCTTTGAGTGGTCTTTATAGATAGGGTTGACTGTATATAAAGATCACATGGTTATAAGGACTATTTTCCTGGTCCTTTGAGTGGTCTTTATAGATAGGGTTGACTGTATATAAATATCACATGGTTATAAGGACTATTTTCCAGGTCCTTTGAGTGGTGTTTATAGATAGGGTTGACTGTATATAAAGATCACATGGTTATAAGGACTATTTTCCTGGTCCTTTGAGTGGTCTTTATAGATAGGGTTGACTGTATATAAAGATCACATGGTTATAAGGACTATTTTCCTGGTCCTGTTAGTGGTCTTTATAGATAGGGTTGACTGTATATAAATATCACATGGTTATAAGGACTATTTTCCAGGTCTTTTTAGTGGTCTTTATAGATAGGGTTGACTGTATATAAAGATCACATGGTTATAAGGACTATTTTCCTGGTCCTTTGAGTGGTCTTTATAGATAGGGTTGACTGTATATAAAGATCACATGGTTATAAGGACTATTTTCCTGGTCCTTTTGAGTGGTCTTTATAGATAGGGTTGACTGTATATAAAGATCACATGGTTATAAGGACTATTTTCCTGGTCCTTTTAGTGGTCTTTATAGATAGGGTTGACTGTATATAAAGATCACATGGTTATAAGGACTATTTTCCTGGTCCTTTGAGTGGTCTTTTATAGATAGGGTTGACTGTATATAAAGATCACATGGTTATAAGGACTATTTTCCTGGTCCTTTTGAGTGGTCTTTATAGATAGGGTTGACTGTATATAAAGATCACATGGTTATAAGGACTATTTTCCTGGTCCTTGGAGTGGTCTTTATAGATAGGGTTGACTGTATATAAAGATCACATGGTTATAAGGACTATTTTCCTGGTCCTTTGAGTGGTCTTTATAGATAGGGTTGACTGTATATAAAGATCACATGGTTATAAGGACTATTTTCCTGGTCCTTTGAGTGGTGTTTATAGATAGGGTTGACTGTATATAAAGATCACATGGTTATAAGGACTATTTTCCTGGTCCTTTTAGTGGTCTTTATAGATAGGGTTGACTGTATATAAAGATCACATGGTTATAAGGACTATTTTCCTGGTCCTTTGAGTGGTGTTTATAGATAGGGTTGACTGTATATAAATATCACATGGTTATAAGGACTATTTTCCTGGTCCTTTTAGTGGTGTTTATAGATAGGGTTGACTGTATATAAAGATCACATGGTTATAAGGACTATTTTCCTGGTCCTTTGAGTGGTCTTTATAGATAGGGTTGACTGTATAAAGATCACATGGTTATAAGGACTATTTTCCTGGTCCAGTGGTCTTTATAAGGACTGTATATATCCATTTATAAGGACTATTTTCCTGGTCCTTTTTAGTGGTCTTTATAGATAGGGTTGACTGTATATAAAGATCACATGGTTATAAGGACTATTTTCCTGGTCCTTTGAGTGGTCTTTATAGATAGGGTTGACTGTATATAAAGATCACATGGTTATAAGGACTATTTTCCTGGTCCTTTGAGTGGTCTTTATAGATAGGGTTGACTGTATATAAAGATCACATGGTTATAAGGACTATTTTCCTGGTCCTTTGAGTGGTCTTTATAGATAGGGTTGACTGTATATAAAGATCACATGGTTATAAGGACTATTTTCCTGGTCTTTTTAGTGGTCTTTATAGATAGGGTTGACTGTATATAAAGATCACATGGTTATAAGGACTATTTTCCTGGTCCTTTGAGTGGTCTTTATAGATAGGGTTGACTGTATATAAAGATCACATGGTTATAAGGACTATTTTCCTGGTCCTTTGAGTGGGTCTTTATAGATAGGGTTGACTGTATATAAAGATCACATGGTTATAAGGACTATTTTCCTGGTCCTTTGAGTGGTCTTTATAGATAGGGTTGACTGTATATAAAGATCACATGGTTATAAGGACTATTTTCCTGGTCCTTTGAGTGGTCTTTATAGATAGGGTTGACTGTATATAAAATCACATGGTTATAAGGACTATTTTCCTGGTCCTTTGAGTGGTCTTTATAGATAGGGTTGACTGTATATAAAGATCACATGGTTATAAGGACTATTTTCCTGGTCCTTTGAGTGGTCTTTATAGATAGGGTTGACTGTATATAAAGATCACATGGTTATAAGGACTATTTTCCTGGTCCTTTGAGTGGTGTTTATAGATAGGGTTGACTGTATATAAAGATCACATGGTTATAAGGACTATTTTCCTGGTCC
Organism: Argopecten irradians; assembly: GCF_041381155.1. Classification (NCBI taxonomy): domain Eukaryota; kingdom Metazoa; phylum Mollusca; class Bivalvia; order Pectinida; family Pectinidae; genus Argopecten; species Argopecten irradians. The sequence goes on from NC_091139.1 coordinate 26,824,636, forward strand.
TTTGAGTGGTCTTTATAGATAGGGTTGACTGTATATAAAGATCACATGGTTATAAGGACTATTTTCCTGGTCCTTTGAGTGGTCTTTATAGATAGGGTTGACTGTATATAAAGATCACATGGTTATAAGGACTATTTTCCTGGTCCTTTGAGTGGTCTTTATAGATAGGGTTGACTGTATATAAAGATCACATGGTTATAAGGACTATTTTCCTGGTCCTTTGAGTGGTCTTTATAGATAGGGTTGACTGTATATAAAGATCACATGGTTATAAGGACTATTTTCCTGGTCCTTTGAGTGGTCTTTATAGATAGGGTTGACTGTATATAAAGATCACATGGTTATAAGGACTATTTTCCTGGTCCTTTGAGTGGTCTTTATAGATAGGGTTGACTGTATATAAAGATCACATGGTTATAAGGACTATTTTCCTGGTCCTTTGAGTGGTCTTTATAGATAGGGTTGACTGTATATAAAGATCACATGGTTATAAGGACTATTTTCCTGGTCCTTTGAGTGGTGTTTATAGATAGGGTTGACTGTATATAAAGATCACATGGTTATAAGGACTATTTTCCTGGTCCTTTTAGTGGTCTTTATAGATAGGGTTGACTGTATATAAAGATCACATGGTTATAAGGACTATTTTCCTGGTCCTTTGAGTGGTGTTTATAGATAGGGTTGACTGTATATAAAGATCACATGGTTATAAGGACTATTTTCCTGGTCCTTTGAGTGGTTTATAGATAGGGTTGACTGTATATAAAATCACATGGTTATAAGGACTATTTTCCTGGTCCTTTTGAGTGGTCTTTATAGATAGGGTTGACTGTATATAAAGATCACATGGTTATAAGGACTATTTTCCTGGTCCTTTGAGTGGTCTTTATAGATAGGGTTGACTGTATATAAAGATCACATGGTTATAAGGACTATTTTCCTGGTCCTTTGAGTGGTGTTTATAGATAGGGTTGACTGTATATAAAGATCACATGGTTATAAGGACTATTTTCCAGGTCCTTTGAGAGGTCTTTATAGATAGGGTTGACTGTATATAAAGATCACATGGTTATAAGGACTATTTTCCTGGTCCTTTGAGTGGTCTTTATAGATAGGGTTGACTGTATATAAAGATCACATGGTTATAAGGACTATTTTCCTGGTCCTTTGAGTGGTCTTTATAGATAGGGTTGACTGTATATAAAGATCACATGGTTATAAGGACTATTTTCCTGGTCCTTTGAGTGGTCTTTATAGATAGGGTTGACTGTATATAAAGATCACATGGTTATAAGGACTATTTTCCTGGTCCTTTGAGTGGTCTTTATAGATAGGGTTGACTGTATATAAAGATCACATGGTTATAAGGACTATTTTCCTGGTCTTTTTAGTGGTGTTTATAGATAGGGTTGACTGTATATAAAGATCACATGGTTATAAGGACTATTTTCCTGGTCCTTTTAGTGGTCTTTATAGATAGGGTTGACTGTATATAAAGATCACATGGTTATAAGGACTATTTTCCTGGTCCTTTGAGTGGTCTTTATAGATAGGGTTGACTGTATATAAAGATCACATGGTTATAAGGACTATTTTCCTGGTCCTTTGAGTGGTCTTTATAGATAGGGTTGACTGTATATAAAGATCACATGGTTATAAGGACTATTTTCCTGGTCCTTTGAGTGGTCTTTATAGATAGGGTTGACTGTATATAAAGATCACATGGTTATAAGGACTATTTTCCTGGTCCTTTGAGTGGTCTTTATAGATAGGGTTGACTGTATATAAAGATCACATGGTTATAAGGACTATTTTCCTGGTCCTTTGAGTGGTCTTTATAGATAGGGTTGACTGTATATATAGATCACATGGTTATAAGGACTATTTTCCTGGTCCTTTGAGTGGTCTTTATAGATAGGGTTGACTGTATATAAAGATCACATGGTTATAAGGACTATTTTCCTGGTCCTTTGAGTGGTCTTTATAGATAGGGTTGACTGTATATAAAGATCACATGGTTATAAGGACTATTTTCCTGGTCTTTTTAGTGGTCTTTATAGATAGGGTTGACTGTATATAAAGATCACATGGTTATAAGGACTATTTTCCTGGTCCTTTGAGTGGTCTTTATAGATAGGGTTGACTGTATATAAAGATCACATGGTTATAAGGACTATTTTCCTGGTCCTTTGAGTGGTCTTTATAGATAGGGTTGACTGTATATAAAGATCACATGGTTATAAGGACTATTTTCCTGGTCCTTTGAGTGGTCTTTATAGATAGGGTTGACTGTATATAAAGATCACATGGTTATAAGGACTATTTTCCTGGTCCTTTGAGTGGTCTTTATAGATAGGGTTGACTGTATATATAGATCACATGGTTATAAGGACTATTTTCCTGGTCCTTTGAGTGGTCTTTATAGATAGGGTTGACTGTATATAAAGATCACATGGTTATAAGGACTATTTTCCTGGTCCTTTGAGTGGTCTTTATAGATAGGGTTGACTGTATATAAAGATCACATGGTTATAAGGACTATTTTCCTGGTCCTTTGAGTGGTCTTTATAGATAGGGTTGACTGTATATAAAGATCACATGGTTATAAGGACTATTTTCCTGGTCCTTTGAGTGGTCTTTATAGATAGGGTTGACTGTATATAAAGATCACATGGTTATAAGGACTATTTTCCTGGTCCTTTGAGTGGTGTTTATAGATAGGGTTGACTGTATATAAAGATCACATGGTTATAAGGACTATTTTCCTGGTCCTTTGAGTGGTCTTTATAGATAGGGTTGACTGTATATAAATATCACATGGTTATAAGGACTATTTTCCTGGTCCTTTGAGTGGTGTTTATAGATAGGGTTGACTGTATATAAAGATCACATGGTTATATAAGGGACTATTTTCCTGGTCCTTTGAGTGGTCTTTATAGATAGGGTTGACTGTATATAAAGATCACATGGTTATAAGGACTATTTTCCTGGTCCTTTGAGTGGTCTTTATAGATAGGGTTGACTGTATATAAAGATCACATGGTTATAAGGACTATTTTCCTGGTCCTTTGAGTGGTCTTTATAGATAGGGTTGACTGTATATAAAGATCACATGGTTATAAGGACTATTTTCCAGGTCCTTTGAGTAGTGTTTATAGATAGGGTTGACTGTATATAAAGATCACATGGTTATAAGGACTATTTTCCTGGTCCTATTGTTCATTTTCCTGGTCCTTTGAGTGGTCTTTATAGATAGGGTTGACTGTATATAAAGATCACATGGTTATAAGGACTATTTTCCTGGTCCTTTGAGTTGTCTTTATAGATAGGGTTGACTGTATATAAAGATCACATGGTTATAAGGACTATTTTCCAGGTCCGTTGAGTGGTCTTTATAGATAGGGTTGACTGTATATAAATATCACATGGTTATAAGGACTATTTTCCTGGTCCTTTGAGTGGTCTTTATAGATAGGGTTGACTGTATATAAATATCACATGGTTATAAGGACTATTTTCCTGGTCCTTTTAGTGGTCTTTATAGATAGGGTTGACTGTATATAAAGATCACATGGTTATAAGGACTATTTTCCTTGTCCGTTGAGTGGTCTTTATAGATAGGGTTGACTGTATATAAAGATCACATGGTTATAAGGACTATTTTCCTGGTCCTTTGAGTGGTCTTTATAGATAGGGTTGACTGTATATAAAGATCACCTGGCTATTAGGACTATTTTCCTGGTCCTTTGAGTGGTCTTTATAGATAGGGTTGACTGTATATAAAGATCACATGGTTATAAGGACTATTTTCCTGGTCCTTTGAGTGGTGTTTATAGATAGGGTTGACTGTATATAAAGATCACATGGTTATAAGGACTATTTTCCTGGTCCTTTGAGTGGTCTTTATAGATAGGGTTGACTGTATATAAAGATCACCTGGCTATTAGGACTATTTTCCTGGTCCTTTGAGTGGTCTTTATAGATAGGGTTGACTGTATATAAAGATCACATGGTTATAAGGACTATTTTCCTGGTCCTTTGAGTGGTCTTTATAGATAGGGTTGACTGTATAGAAAGATCACATGGTTATAAGGACTATTTTCCTGGTCCTTTGAGTGGTCTTTATAGATAGGGTTGACTGTATATCAACATTGGCTCCATTTCATGCATGTGAAACATAACAGAAGATAATGATAGTAAAATTAAGCAAAAGTTAATATCTAGGAATAAACTTTTATAGACAGGTTTGTTTGTTTGTTTGATTAATTAATGTCCTATTAACAGCCAGGGTCATGTAAGGACAGCCTCCAATGTATGCAGTCTGTAGCGTGTGTGAAGTGCCAAGTGCATGTTTTGGGGAGAATAATTGCGATATGTTCTTGTTGTGTCTTCTTGTATAGAGGAAATGTTGTCCTTTTTAAAACGCTATATCAATGAAGCATGCTTCCGAAGAAACCAGAAACCCACTCCATCCGGTCACATTATACTGACAACGGGGGAACCAGGCGTCCCACTTCCTTTATGCTGAGCGCTAATTATAAGCAGGAGCAGAAACTACCACTTTTATAGACTTTGGTGTATCTCGGAACCTGATAGAACCCAGAGCCTACCTCATAGGAGCAAGTCCTCAGCAGAAGGCCAAAAGTGAGGCGGTATCAAGGGAGACATTAGGATGAATACAGTCAATTACGAAGAAGAGAAAAAACTAGAAATATGTCTGTTAGACATAATATGCTCGCTTACTACTTCCTAACCTTAATTTCTGCAATGAAATCATCCTCTGCAACAGGTGTACGTAGCACTTTCACTCATTATCCTTGGGACTTCTGCAAGGAGATGGTTTACGCCCTTGATGCATTGTAATAAATACTTTACTTCATCAGAACTTTAAATGTGAAATTACTTTGAAGTTCTTTGTTACATAAAAGTGTGTTTATTATCATATTTATATTGATACTATAAATTTGTTTTGTTGTTCAAGATAGTCGTCCGCTATAACACCGTCCAGTCTCTGTGCAAGTACGCATGGTGTGTCATGCTTGAACGCCTTTCTGAGGTACATTAGATCTAGACCTCAGACACTCAGACTGATATTTTATAATGTGTTTTTTTGTTTGATTTCTCTCACGCAAAGCTGTGTCATTTTATAAATATTAATTAGAACTGCGGCAAATGCGGTCTATGGTCACAGGGTTTAGTAAGCGATAGTGCAACGTACACCTAGGACCTAGGATGATGTGAAATAAATTAAATATGTGGACGGGACTAAAAGTTATCCATTTTGTCACTATTTTTATTGACTATATAAACCTGAGTTCCGGAAGTTTCCAAAGTCGATCAGGTGCTTAGAATATCGTGACCTATGCAAGAGTTTGTATGATACGCCGCTTGAAGTTTACACAAAACAAATGCGTTTAGTACTGTGAAATGTCACTGTTGTTAATCTATAGTAGATTATCGCCCTATATCTTAATATATGTTTTGAAAGTTTGGTGTCACTAAATCATGGCAAAATCTTAAAGCGCTATAAGACATTGACTTCCGGTATCGCGTGCGCAGTTGGAATCTGCGCATAGCGGATGTACACAGACTCTACACACAACAAGGAAAATAATAGTACGAACACTTGATCAAGGTAACAACAAATATTTCATGTAAATCTAACATAATTCTATCAATAATCAAATTCTTTGAAACATACAGTTTGAATCAAAAATCAATTCATAAATCCCACTCCCACCGTCTGGTAATGTGAAATCAATATTGATTGGCAATTCTGTAAAAAGACCATTGAAATCTATCCATATTTAGAGAAGAAAGAAAGCACCTTCCAGACAGAACAATAAGCCTGGAAGTATAAGCATTTGTTCAATTAGACGAACCACTAAATTGCTGCGACTGCGATTCCTGAGGAGTATGACTAGGATTGTTAAGTTTTAAAAAGAAACCTTTGATGACAGTAAGAAAAGCGTTTTGCTTTTAAGTGCTTTTTTTTCCCAATGACATTCCTCAAGCCGTCGTTAACACGTTTAAAAGTGTTGCAGACATTAAGGCAGGGAAAAGCTAAAATCCATTAACTGCATATATAAAGTTAGAGTGGTAGGGGGGAGTTGTGTGGGGTAGTGGTGTACTACTGAACAGATAAGACAGACATATGCTGCAACACAGCAGTGAATCTCCTTGCCAGCTGGACAGGTTGCAGCGCAATTCACTGCACAATTACATCCAACAGAGAGGTGTACAAACTGCAGCGCAATTCACTGCACAATTACATCCCATTTCCAGGTGGACAGACTGCAGCGCAATTCACTATACAATTACATCCCATTTCCAGCTGGACAGACTGCAGCGCAATTCACTGCACAATTACATCCCACCGCGAGGTGGACAGACTGCAGAGCAAATCACTGCACAATTACATCCTACCACGAGGTGGACAGACTGCAGAGCAGATCACTGCACAATTACATCCAATCGAAAGGTAAACAGACTGCAGAGCAAGTCACTGCACAATTACATCCTACTGCCAGTAGGAGAGACTGAAGAGCAAATCACTGCACAATTATATCCCACTGCGAAGTAGGCAGATTGCACAGCAATTCACTGCACAATAACATCCCATCAAGAGGTGGACAGTCTGCAGAGCAAATCACTGCACAATTACATCCTACTGCCAGTAGGAGAGACTGAAGAGCAAATCACTGCGAAGTAGGCAGATTCACTGCACAATTACATCCCACCCAGGGGTGGACAGACTGCAGAATAATTCACTGCATAATTACATCCTACCCGCGAGGTGGACAGACTGTTCAGCATTCACTGCATAATTACATCCTACTGCGAGGTGGACACTGTATGCACACATACATCACAGCATTCATGCACAATTACATATTCACTGCACAATTACATCCACAGGGAGAGGTGGAGGTGGAAGACTGCAGAACAATTCACTGCATAATAATTACATGGAAGACCAATTCACTGCACAATACGAGGTGGACAGACTGAATTCACTGCACAATTACATCCCACAGGGTGGACAGTGAATTCACTGCACAATTACATCCACCAGGTGGAGAGACACAGATTCACTGCACAATTACATCCACCCCAGGTGGAGAGACAACAGTGAATTCACTGCACAATTACATCCCACCGAGAGGTGGACAGACTGCACAGCATTCACTGCACAATTACATCCCACCCCAAGGTGGAGAGACAACAGTGTAATTCACTGCACAATTACATCCCACCCAAGGTGGAGAGACAACAGACAATTCACTGCACAATTACATCCCACCCCAAGGTGGAGAGACTGCAACATGTATTCACTGCACAATTACATCCCACCCAAGGTGGAGAGACAACAGTGTAATTCACTGCACAATTACATCCCACCGAGAGGTGGACAGACTGCACAGCATTCACTGCACAATTACATCCCACCCCAAGGTGGAGAGACAACAGTAATTCTGTAATTCACTGCACAATTACATCCCACCCCAAGGTGGAGAGACAACAGTGTAATTCACTGCACAATTACATCCCACCCCAAGGTGGAGAGACAACAGTGTAATTCACTGCACAATTACATCCCACCCCAAGGTGGAGAGACAACAGTGTAATTCACTGCACAATTACATCCCACCCCAAGGTGGAGAGACAACAGTGTAATTCACTGCACAATTACATCCCACCCCAAGGTGGAGAGACAACAGTGTAATTCACTGCACAATTACATCCCACCCCAAGGTGGAGAGACAACAGTGTAATTCACTGCACAATTACATCCCACCCCAAGGTGGAGAGACAACAGTGTAATTCACTGCACAATTACATCCCACCCCAAGGTGGAGAGACAACAGTGTAATTCACTGCACAATTACATCCCACCCCAAGGTGGAGAGACAACAGTGTAATTCACTGCACCTCAACATGAACCACACAACACCTTCTGTCACCTGAAACAGACAGAAAATACTAAAGTGAAGGAGAATTACTCAAGGTCAAAACTATACACACTTAGCTGGGTTGTACCTTAATATCATGTATCTATGTTTATATCACTGTTATAAATTTGTGTTTTTGAATTATTGATGGGTTTTTTTCTCTTCCAAAGACATTATTGACTTCAAAGCAAAAGTTTTTTCTTCAATGTCAGTTGTTTTTAGTATGAAACATTCAAAGAAACTCAAATTACAATGACTGCTATACCAAGAACATTTTTTCAGCAGAAAAACTTTTAACCAAAAAGACAATCTCAAAGATGTCTACAAAACATTAGTACAGTCAACAGCAGGGGAGACAACTCCATTCCTCAACATTTCCCTCTCACCTCCATGTGACAGAGATGTTTGATCCATCACCTGCTGACAGACTCAATTAAAACATTCAGATGATGTCTGCCATGATAATTTTTTCCCAATGAAAAGAAAAGTAAAAGACTCTACATGTCAATGTATAGCCTACAGTCCCTTCACCTTTAAAGTTGTTTAAAAAAGAAGTTGGTTTGGAGGAGGTCCAAGCGTGGAGTTTGTGGGGGTTTGTCGGACTGTTTATCACCAAGCCACTTAAACAGAGGGGCGGTCCCGCCACTTATAGATGGCAAACTCACATGTAATAGGAAACATAGTCAAAAACATCTTCGTCAAACTTAACACAGAAATTTATTTGTTGAGTCTCCTGTGTTCTGTGGCTAGCATTATACCACTTGTGTGTGTAATAAAACTAAAACCCAATTCTTGTGTAGGTTTTCTGGTGCTATCAAGGTCCGTTAGTACACTGACAATAATTATTAATATAATAACGTTCTAAATAAAAACTCGGTTGGAATCAATGGTTTCAGTGGCACCACAGTGGTATAGTTCACCTCCCTTACCGGGCAACTGTCTGTACTTAAACATGCTTTAAGCTACAATGCTATTTATTACAATGGTTATGATGTAATTCTAGAATTGACAATTACAATCCTGGCTGGTCACTTAAAAACACAAATTAGCTGACTAAAATTTCCTAGCAGGCTCAAATTACACAAAGCCATTCCTCTAGGCACATGATCATCAATCTTCAAAAAAACCCACTCCTTTTCTTAAAAATGAGAACATTCCAAACTAATGTTGGTCCCATGTTTGACAGTGTCCCAAAATGTTCTTAAAGTTCCTAACAAAATTGATCAAATCATTAATCACTGTTTAAATGAGTCAGCTTTGCGTGGGTTCATTACAACATGACTAGGATTGGTCAGTCTGACTGGTCAAAACCATGAAATACACTGGTCACTTTATAGGTTATATGAAGAAAAGTAAGATAAAGGCATTGGTCAATGGTGGTTTCTTTGGAAACAACCAGGGTAATGCAAGCATTGGTCAGTTTTGATATAATTTGGGAACAAGAATAGACATTGTTCAGAATTAAGGTTAACTGGACAGAACTTGAGAAGGCATTGGTCAGTTTTGCATAAAGGTTATTCATAAATTGTTCAAAACTTTTCTGGAGCTAGAACAGCTATTGGTCAGCTTAGAGGTGTTTTAGGTATACCTAGAAAAGGCATTGACTTGTGTTGTGGACAGACCTAGAAAAGGTATTAGTCAAGTTTAGAGTTCTCAAGATAAGCATTGGTCAGTTTAGAGGTTTTCTGGCCAGACCTGCCTTAGACATGGTCAGTTTGGAAGTTTTTTGGCCAGGCCTACAATAGACATTGGTCAGTTTAGAGGCTTTCTGGCCACACCTTCCATAGACATTGGTCAGTTAAGAGGTTTTCTGGTAAGACCTACCTTAGACATTGGTCAGTTTGGAAGTTTTTTGGTTAGGCCTACTATAGACATTGATCAGTTAAGAGGTTACAGGAAAGACCTGCCATAGACATTGGTCAGTTCAGAGGTTTTCTGGCCAGATCTACCATAGACATTGGTCAGTTTTGAAGTTTTCTGGCCAGGTCTACCATAGACATTGGTCAGTTTAGAGGTTACAGGACAGACCTACCATAGACATTGGTCAGTTCATAAGTTTTCTGGCCAGATCTACCATAGACATTGGTCAGTTTAGAGGTTACAGGACAGACCTACCATAGGCATTGGTCAGTTCAGAAGTTTTCTGGCCAGACCTACCATCGACATTGGTCAGTTTAGAGGTTACAGGACAGACCTACCATAGACATTGGTCAGTTTAGAGGTTACAGGACAGACCTACCATTGACATTGGTCAGTTCAGTGGTTTACATCAACTATATGTTTTGAAGTCACTGTCCCTTTCAGTGCTTCTCCATGATTCCAACCTTGAACCAAACACATCGGAACATATTTCCCCAGGTAGCTGTTTGATTGTTCCGTTACGGAGCCTTCTTCCCTGATAAACCTGTAGCACCGGCTCAGGAGCCGTCAAACTAATTCAATTTTACACATAAAATATTAGTCATATATCATTGAACATGCAATCAACTGTTAAAATTTAATCTGATTTAATTTCAGGTCTAATCAATTATGTCTGGGGAATCGTTTATTCCGTGTGATGTGGAAGCCAGTGTCATTATAGACTTGAAATACCGTGAAATTTACATAGGCTTTCAGCTTTTTGATCAAGTATTTATAACCTTGTTTTTCAGCTTATAATGTACTTTCCAAAATTCATAATTTTAAAGTCAAGCCAACAAAGGTAGATGATACCTATAAATACCAATAAACAATCCTCTTCTTCATTTAATATCTTATACTATTTTTTCCAGAAAAACACATTCATGCAGCATAAAGTTGCTAAATAGATAATTTTGTTTCAATTAACAACATTTATATCAACTGAAAACTAAAGATAGCTTTTTTAAACACTTTCAATAGTTTAATATATCATTTGTTAAGTTTGATATATCTACTTTCAATTCAATAAAATGAATTGGGTTTATACACTAACATATATAGCACTTAATTCTTCCCATTTTAATATATTTCCAATCATTTAATACTAAACAGTATTAACTGACAGTGAATTTACTCTTATTCTGTTGACTTAGATATATTTACTTCAGAGTTATCATTAGTAATCTCTTGAGGTTGCAATCAAATTATAACTTTTAACACAAATATCCACAAAAGTTTTTAATTGAATTGTTTTTTCAGATCCCAAGGTGAAAGGTCAAGGTCACCATAACTAAAAACAATTGAAAATATTATACTGAACAGTTGTTTAGGTTTCACATTATTAAATGACCAAACTGATTGATTTTTAGGACTGATGGTCAAAGGTTATTAATACATGTAATAATTTAAAAAAATGCAAATAGCAACACTACTTTGGGGATTTTTTTTTTTTTTTGCATGTTTTGTTTAAGTTTTGATTTTAATATCTTACTGAAGTTATAGAGTCAATCAATAGACTACAGTCGAACCTGTTATAGTGAACACCTCTGTATAAAGACCACCTGGCTATTAAGACCATTTTAGGACCCTTATTACTGTATCTTATACACTGTAATATATCAAATCCATGCTCGTTTTTTCTCTGATTGTTTTTCTTATAATTTTTTTTATCTATTTTCAATTATAGTTTTTTCTAATAAGCTAATATACAATACAAATAACACGACCAGGTGATTAGTTGGTTCTGATATTGTCTAGTACTCTTGTACTCTCGTGTGTTATATCATACCGTAGTTAATCCAACAGGTAATATAATATACTGCCCTGGAGAGAAACCCCTTGTATTCCCCACCCTGTCATCACAAATGCCTGTAATTAGGGTGCTTCTACCACTAACAAGTTACTAATTATAGCCTACTTCACAAGCCAGGCCAATTTAAATATTTTAATTAAACAAAACCATTGCTTACCTGGCCATTCAGGTAAGGTAATTTGAAATATTTGCAATATTTATTACCAGTAGATAATATAAACCATCTGTCCACGGCCAGTAGCAGAATCCGCTAACCAATAATATCTGGGAGGGTGGTAATTACAGATCACTCTACTGTTATATGTACTCACTCCCCTCCCCCGTTATTGTCACATTGTTATTCCTTACAGAATTAGATTTTATAGAAGAAAAAAAATTACAATTCCACTGAAGCTCGTTACTTTGCTTTGAGAAAATTATCCTCAATTTTTTAATCGTCAATATAAATCCAACTCATTAAAAACAAATTGAAAATTCTATTAAAATGTTGAATTGTTTGAAACCTAATACTGATTTTATTGCCCAGCCTAGCTACCTTGCAGGTGGTCTCTGCCTTGCAACACAACCATAATTGACACATTAAAATCTTAAAGCCAGTCTTTCAATTTTTTTTTTTTTTTTTTTTTGCAACTAAAATTGATTCCAGAAATGTCATCAATAATGCATACCAATTTCAACCCAAGTTGCCATTATCAAAAATTAATGTCTTTGTGTTTGGCAATGAAGCCCATTAAAAAAAGCATTGATTTTTGTGGTCGCTGGGTCCTCTCACTGGACACAAAGACCATTTTACATTTGCTGCAAATTATCTCGGGAGGCATTTTAAAAATTAAATTGCTGTAACCGGCCAGAGGTTTAGATGATTAGGAAGCCTTGTAACTCGACAGCTGGCAAAATAAATGGCGGCCGCTGAGAAACAAAGATGACTCGAAAGCACCAACTTAAATTAGATCAAACCGATGGCTTTATTTAAATTTCACAATCAATTCAAAGGAAGTGAAGATGTCAAATTCTTTAGAGAAACAATGACTCATTCCAGCAATGACACACGTATCAAAATTACAAAAAAGGGAAATGAAATTTCAAATAAAACCACTAATTCGCCATAATTAGAATCTAAATTGAAGTTTTGCATTCTCTCAAAATTCTAATGCCGGCGCTCGGGATGCCTTGAAATATGGCAATTACAACTAGAATTAATCTAATCTCTCAGAAGAATTTCTGTGTGTCTAATCTGTCATATTTTGTGATTCACGGGGAATCTTGTTACAAGAAACACAATCGTGATTTAAGTGCCGACTTGTAAGTCATTTTTCCTGGTTGTTCCTCTTTCAGAGCATTACATAACCAGAACACATGTCCCCGCTCTTTCATGGCTGATATGCTTCTAACAGGAGTCAAAAGTCATGTTCGAACCCCACGGGACCCAAAAAATCAGCAGTTCGGAAATGCTCAAATGATGGTGGTCGTTCCTGCTGTCATGAAACTAAGTCAAATCAATTTCAAATTGAAGTGCCAGGTGTCAATTAGACGCGGCAGACAAAACCTTGTTTGGCATAAAATTTCATACACAATTTCCCAACACTTCACTCAATTTTAAACATAATCCGTTTTGACAGTAGCTGCCAAAAGTGTGAGATCTGACTATGATCAGTCTGATGCAACTAGTACTGCAATCCAACCTCCGTAGCCCTGCACCCCAGGAAACTACCAACTTATCGCTGATAGCTTGTGTCGAGTTGTCTGTCAATTCCTAAAGAGTTAAAACTTTAAGAGAAGAGAATTTATAGAGTTTTATAGCCGTACTCCCATACGGGATGATGGCGTTGCAGCTCAGCTTGTCACCGAGCAATGTAAGTGGGTCTGACACCTGCCTTCAGGCTATGCAGTAACGTTCCATTTGCTCCCTATTCTATTTCCAATTTCATGTAAGAAACTTAATCTAACAAATTTTCGATTATACTTTTTTCATTCCGCTGCAAAGGGGGAAAAGAAAAAAATACGCAACGTTGAGTGATTGTGATTTATCGCCGGTGGTTTAGGCAGGATGGAAAACAATGGTTAGATGTTCATTGACAACACATGTAGAGGCATATGACAGTGCCACCATCGAACTGTCTAGTCAGAAGCGCGGCACTGCACCAACGGCCTACTGGAGTGCACTTTAAATTGTTAGCAAGCTAAATTCACGTAATCAAAGAGAGTGCTTCACCATTGCTTTTAAGGCATCGCTGTTCAAAGGTATTGGGAGAGAGCCGGTTTTTAAAGCGACTGAAATTTCAGTTGTAATCTTCACAGAACTGAAGTGCACGTTAACTATTCAGATCGCAGTTCCAATGCAATATTTGGTGATCTAAGTTAGAATTATTTTGTAATAATATCCTGGAGACCCATAACAAATTATACATGTATTTGAAGAGAGCATACAGTGCCTGGAGACAAGGTACAAGGTACATGTCGGGCGTACCATGACTCACAGAAGCAAATGACAATCATCCGTATAAACTTGTAGATTCCAGACTAAAAACAAGATTTGAGCAGTCTAATGTGAGGGAGCATTAAGCCTAGGCTATAATTTTCAAACTACATCTCGCTATGGCAGGCGTATTGCAAGAAATGTCTTCCCTCCATTTTGTTCCTTATTACATAAGTACCAAGGAATTGAAATGGAGAATAGAAACAACTTAGATGGGACGGCCAAATCGGACCACTCGACCGTTGCCACGCTCCAGACATGCTCAAACACTCCGCGTGTTAATATCCCTGAAAAACGGGAAATGGACAAAATTAATGTAATTTGTGGATTTTTTCTGGAATAAAGCCCCATTACCTTACGAGTAATTGAGGCAACGTTTGAATTGTTGAAATCCCTGCTTCTTGCTGTAATTTCATTTGTCTGACTTAAGGAAAAAATGTCTACCACCGAATACTCAATAACACATTGGAACAACGTCAAAAGTTACGTATTTGCCAAATGTATCTTGCCAAATCTGAAAGTGAAATCTATTTTTTTGTTAATAAAGAATACAAATTTGAAAGTAATTTCAAATAAAAAAATGTATGATATACAAAATCATGACAAGATATACTTCCGAGAAAAAAAAAGTGTTTGATAATATTCTTCTTACACTCTTTTCTTACTGTTCATTAAATTAGTGATATTACAATCTTTGGCAATATAATAATATTGGTGTACTTTTCTCACAAAATATGGCACAAACAGGAAAACCAGAATATCAAAAACTTGGCTTTCTTTGTAATATATTTTTTACAAAAACAATAATGCATTTAGATGCACTTTTTACAATTTATGCCAATTTACCAAGTACACAACAGCTAGGTAAAAACAATCAAAGCTAGTCATAGATAAACAGATCTATACTTTCTGTTTATCGAAATGCTTTTCACAGAACATCAACGTAGAATTCCAGAAAAAGGGCTGACAGTTTCTTGGGTGAAAAATTGTACGTAACTCCCTTTGTCGTTTGACCATCTACTTAATGCGCAGTTGTCCCATATTTACGCTGCCATGCTATGCAGACATTAAGGAAATATATCCTTCTTAAACCTTGAACGGTAAAAACTTTTAAAAATGATTTAAGTAAGTCTAATCCTTTGAGCAGTAGATATATAAGTGAGAATATTGGAATTAGAGGTATATGTTACTTTTAACTTTTTGCCGGTGCTCAGGTGCGGTTTCATGTAGCTGTCTGTGCCAAGCAAAATCTCAGTTTAACATTCAACGTTAAATCATCACCTTTTAAGCTAAAAATCTGTGAAAATAAAATGTACCATAGCAACCATACAACTCTATAAAAAGACCATCTGCTTAATCAGACCCCTTTATTGAGGTCCAACATGGCTCATTTCAACACAACCTTCATTTCCGAAGATTCTATTGACTGATGCTATTACAACAGGAATTTAGCAGCACAATTTACCCTGTGTATAAAGTCCATTTGCCTATAAAAACAATTTTCTATGTTCATTTAGTGGTCTTTATAGACAGGTTTGACTGTAATTTGGAATTTCTGAGATATGAGATAAAATATTTCTCTGGTCTTTATAAACAGGTTGGAATGAAATTGGGAATTTTTGAAATATGAGATAAAATATTTCTCTGGTCTTTTAGACAGATTTGACTATATTTTGGAATTTCAGAAATACAAGATATGATATTTCTTCATGAACACTTGGTGGGTGGACATAGCCATTCCTGTATATTTATTTATAGAAGGAAGGAGATGAGAATATCGAGAAGGTTTGAATCTGGCGTTTAGGTTCATCACTTGCACAACAGTACATACATTTACCCTATAAATGCTATACATCACAAGTTAACAAGCCTTTATCAGCAGACGGCTCAACCAATCCTCCCGTTTTATTTTCTAATTGGAGTGATCTCCCCTGAAAATTGTAATATCTCAACTGTGATTTCATTTGTTTTCCAACACAATTATTGGGGCCATCAAACAAACTTCTGACAGCAAATCTGTTTGTTTCAAGTACACTGTGCTTGGAATGTTTTGAAATATTTCTACATGTTCTTTTTTTCGTTTATTTGTTTGTGTATCAACCGCAGGGAAATCAAATTAAGCCATAAAACAACCATCCTTGATGTCTAAAGTTAACTTTCATTTGAAATTCTAATTGTGTATACTACCCTACCTTTTTCTTTGTTTCTTTCTTCTGTTTCTTTGTTTTCCTTTTATCATGAGATTTTCTCCTCTTTGCCCCCAGCCCTGGGGCTGTGTCAGTCAGTGGGTCCCCCTGGGTGGAGTCAGCTAACATCTTGGCAGCACTCATCTTCAGTTACCTACAGATACAAAATGAAAAAATACATTAAATATTCCATTATGAAAATAATCAATTGTTAGCTTATGTCAGCTAATTATGACTGCTAGTTGGTGGTTTTTCTCCAGGTACTCTGGCTTTCCTCCACTAACAAACCTGGCACGTCCTTACACATGACCCTAGCTGTTAACTGGACATTAAGCTAATAAAACTCGGAACATAAAAAAATCCCACCTTTGTCCTATTCAGCCAGAGTCATTTAAGAACATGCCACATTTAGATGGTGGAGGAAAACCAGAGTACCTGGAGAATAAACAACAGACCAGCTGTCGGTACCCGATACCTGCCCAACATGGGATCCAAACTTGCGACCCTGAGAGGTGACTGGCTTGTTGTAATATGTCAAAGCATCCTAACTATTCAACAACCTAGACATATATATGTACCAAGATGAATGTTAACAATTTTCACCAGCCTTATGCGAGAGTGAAGAAAAGGGAGGTAACTTTCCAAAATGAAATTGGATAAAGTTTTGTAAAAAAAGGTAAATAAGTTTGTAGAGATATTCTGACCATGGTAGACATATTAGCCAAACACCTTTACTAAAAAAAAGTTGTCCAATAATAGACAAAGCACGACAAAAAAAACTTCAATGAAATTGTACACAGATCGAGACAAGGACATAATTTCATCCCTCTTCTCTTACAGAGCCATAAGTTAGGCTGGACACGCTCAATACACCAAACCGTTTCCATGGTAACCTGAAAGGGGTTTTATCAGGTTTTTCAAAAAAAAAATATGGCTATAAAATGTCAAGAGAAACATTGACAGTAAAGCTTGGGTTATTTATGGATATAAATAAATCTCCCACAACCTCGCTGAAACTAACTTTACAATACACTCAGACATCAAAGTGGAATTTCTTTTTAAAATTAACATATTGTAGTCTATGCATATGACTATTCACCATCAGTTTTTTTTTTTTAAATGATTGTCTTGATTTTTTGAACATTTTATTATTTTGCCATTTGACATTAAAGACAATAGCCTGATAATGAAGTAGACAATGGAGGACTCTGGGACGTACAGACGGCCTGAACTAACTCATCAGACTCACTTAGTAGGCATTCATCAGTACCCAAGGCCAAAGCGTCTAGCCTGGAGAATTTGATATTCTTTTATTTATACTTATTCCTTCGTTAACATGCATGCCAAACATGGTTAATATCCAGATTGAATGTCTTTTGCTATCATATACATCAAGTCTACCTTTTATTAGTTCTTACAAGTCCCCATAATCAGATCCTCCATGCTTCAAATACCATACCAGTGACTTTTATGAGGTCCTCAATATCAGTCCCCTGTCCATTCTATAGTTAACTTTCCATCGAGTTATCTCCCCTGAATTTATGAGAAGTATAACTTATAACCCTTTAGTCCCCTAATTTTAAATAACCAATACTTTATAGCCTAGCAGCCTCTCATCTAAATACACATGTACAATATATCCACAGGTATGCCATTGACAGAGTCTGAAAGTAATACAATTTAATTTGATAACTTTTCTATGTGTAAACAATCATTTAGTAAAGTATAATGGCTGTCTAAATGTACATTAAACTTTTGTGTTGATTGTGTTTCAACATCTACTTAGTTGTGTCATTTTATGGTGTAAATGATTGGGATTGCTATTAATGATATGCATTCTAGCATCTGGATAGTCTGCCTGGTCGCTTTGATCTTTGGTGCGTAACCTTTATGACCTTACAACCCATTCCAATAAACTATAAGTACCATTTCACGGCCTTGAAAACCAACATGCCATTGAAAACAAATGCAAAATGGTACAATGTAACACTTGTATAACAGATCAATTCAGTATTCAAGTATTACTTCAGGTAAAAGGCCCATGGAGCGATTGTACTTCACTGTAATTGTGATAACATTTGATATATATTGATACATATTTATACCAACGATTTCCATATCAAGCTTTTTATGACAAAGGTAATGATATTGTACAACTGTTCAATTGTCATTACCATTCTCTTTAGGCTACAATAAAAACATTTAATACTTCTTTTATTAGAAAAAAAACACAGTTACTGACACACTGATATTACCATCCCCTCAAGTGAATAGTTTACGATAATCATTCTAAATCTTCCAATCAGAGTGTAAGATAGCAGCATAAAGGTTGGGAAAGGCTTACTATGAAGTAAAACTATAACTTTAAATGCTCAAATTAGCACAACTAATATCTGGGAGAGAGGAATTGATTAAAAATCAAAAGAAGGGTCTCGGTGGCTGATTGGTTAAGATGTCTCAACATTTATCACAAGCTCTTTACCTCTGGGTCACATGGTTTGAATCCCATGGAACTGTCTACTGGTCAGTGATTTTTCCCTGGGAACTCCCACTTTCTTCCACAACCTACTAACTTGTCCTTAAATGACCCTGGCTGTTAATAGCACATCAAACCAATAAAATCAAACAAATCAAAAGAAGTTGTATTTTTTTGTTGGTTTTAGTAGTTGAACATCTTATTAATAGTCAGGGTCATGTTAGGACATGCCAGGTTTGATGGTGGAGGAAAACCGGAGTTCCCGGAGAAAAACCAATGACCAGTAGTCAGTACCTGGCAACTACCCCACTTAGGATTTGAACTCGCGACTCAGAGGTGGAGGACTTGTGGTCATATGTCGAGACATCTAAACCACTTGGCCACCGCCAAAAAAGAAAGAGATACTCTGTACCTGTAGCAAGAGTACCAGGTCAGGTGTGAAACTCAGGTAATACTGACTGAACCACTAGGTGTCAATTAAAATCTAAAATCAGCTCATTATGGATTTGCCCTGAAGACCGATTTTCTTATCAATGAAAGTGCGATTGATAAACCTTTAACACAGCCGAAGATAGCTCATTAGCGACTGTTACGTCACTGGCTCATCAGAAATACAAAGTTAGCGTTTTAAAAATACTGTAAAACTTAATGTGATATTTTGTATTCTCTTTCAGTTGGTGAACATAAAAACATACATGTGTGTAGGCCTGGAAGATCAATCAGGGACTACCAGGAAAAGCTGGATTGTTAAACTTTCTACCTACAAGTATATTGCTTGAATCAGTTTTGTTTTGCCAACATTAAGAAATCTTCTGTAAAGCGAGTTTGTCAGAAGTTGGTTTGGAATTTCTCGGTGGAAAACGACTCCCTCAGATACATCATTTCATTATGCTCTGTGACAAAGACATCATATTGTTTCTCCATCTCTGCCAAAATATTTTCTGTTTCTGATGAAAAGAAAACTTGGCATACCTTTGTAAGACAGAATAAACAGTCGCTGACAAGTCCTATAAAAATCACTTTTTAAAATTACCTAAATGTTTTAATCCCAGAGGCTTAACTTAGGTTTCTCTTCCAGTAAAATAGCTACACTAACTAACTACAGTTTAAATAAGCAAACTTTCGCAGATTTCAACATTACATCTAAGAGAAGTGAAATTATCTTAACTTATGAGCTTTTCAAAACAAACTTTCTTAGACTCCAGTTTTTTTTAACTTCAGCTGGTTCTATCACTGCAGTCATCTCTCTCTTTTTCCAACAAAGTGTTACCATCAATATTTCTCTCCTGTAATGGCAATTTGTTCACTCTACTATTGTCATTATTTCTCTTCTCTAAAGTTTGTGAGTTTGAATCCCATGTGGGGCAGTTACCAGGTACTGAGTGCTGATCGTTGGTTTTTCTCTGGGTACTCCCGTTTTCCTCCACCATCAAACCTGATACGTTTCCTGACATGATCCTGTCTGTTCATAGGACGTTAAAAAACTAAACTAACCAAATAAAATCTCTAAAGTTGAATCCCCTATTATGTAATTTTCATGATCTTTCTCCTCTAACGATAACCCGCTTCATTATTTTACTACCAGTATCTATATTAAGTGTGTAAAGTAATCTATTGCATAGCCTTAGATTCTTTCTATAGAAGTCTCTCCACATCAATGTCACTGCAAGCTACACCCAGTGTCATGTATTGATGTGTAAAATACTTTAAAATTTCAGTTAAAGTTGTTAGTGTAGAATGGGAGACAGCAGGGGCCTGATCACAGCCTGTCAGTGTGTTTATATAATCAAACCTCTACTGTAAATATTAACATTTCACCTATTGACAGACAGCACCCCTACAGAAACACAACAACTTCTTCCTGGTCCCTGGGGAGTCTATTGTGTAATACATGGATTAATAATAGCCCCAAACCATACTAACTAATTCCCCTAGAGATCACTGACCACTCTCCCAGAGATCACTGACCACTCCCCAAAAGATCACTAACCACTCCCCAGAGATCACTATAACCACTCCCCCTTGAGAGCATTGACCACTCCCACTAGAGATCACTGACCACTCCCATTAGAGATCACTGACCAATCCCCTTGAGATCACTGACAACTCCCCCTAGATATCACTGACCACTCACATCAGAGATCACTGACCAATCCCCTTGAGATCACTGACAACTCCCCCTAGATATCACTGACCACTCACATCAGAGATCACTGACCACTCCCACTAGAGATCACTGACCACTCCCATTAGAGATCACTGACTACTCCCCCTAAAGATCACTGACCAATCCCCTTGAAATAAACACAACTCCCCCTAGATATCACTGACCACTCACATCAGAGATCACCGACCACTACCACTAGAGATCACTGACAACTCCAATTAGAGATCACTAACCACTCCCCCTTGAGATAACTGACCAGTCCCCCAGAGATAACTGACAAGTCCCCTAAGAGATCACTGACCACTCCCACTACAGATCATTAAGCACTCCCCCTAGAGATCACTGACCAGTCCCCTTAGAGATCACTGACAAGTCCCCTTAGAGATCACTGACCAGTTCCCCCAGAAATCACTGGCCAGTCCCCCTATAGATCACTGACCACTCCCACTAGAGATCTCTGACCACTCCCATTTGAGATCAGTGGCTACTCCCTTAATAGATCACTGACCAGTACACCTAGAGATCACTGACCACTCCAATTAGATATCATTGACCACTCCCCCTTGAGATAACTGACCAGTCCCCCAGCGATCACTGACCAGACCCCCTAGAGATAACTGACCAGCCCCCTAGAGATCATTGACCACTCCCCCTAGAGATCATTGACAAGTCCCATTAGAGATCACTGACCACTCCCATTACAGATCATTGACCATTCCCACTAGAGATCACTGACCAGTTCCCCTAGGGATCATTGACCACTCCCCCTTAGAGATCACTGACCAGTCCCCCTAGAGATAACTGACCAGTGTCCCTATAGATCACTGACCAGTTCCCCTAGAGATCATTGACCACTCCCCCTACAGATCACTGACCAGTACCCTTAGAGATCACTGACCAGTTCCCCTAGAGATCACAGACCAGTCCCCCTAGAAATCACTGACAAGTCCCCCTAGGGATCATTGACCACTCCTCCATGAGATCACTGACCACTCCCCCTAGAGATAACTGACCACCCCTTCTAGAGATCACTGACCAGTCCCCCTAGAGATCACACTGACCACTCCCATTAGAGATCATTGACCACTCCTATTTGATATCACTGGATACTTCCTCAATAGATCACTGGCTACTCCCCCATAGAGATCATTGACCACTCCCTCAATAGATCACTGGCTACTCCCCCATAGAAATCACTGACCACTCCCATTTGAGATCACTGACCATTCCCCTTGAGATCAATGACCATTCCCCCTAGATATCACTGACCACTCTTTGTAGATATCACTGAGAGATCACTGACCATTCCCCTTGAGATCACTGACCATTCCCCCTAGATATCACTGACCACTCTTTGTAGATATCACTGACCATTCCCCTTGAGATCACTGACAAGATCACTGACCATTCCCCCTTGATATCACTGACCAGTCCCCCTAGAAATCAATGACCATTCCCTCTGGAGATCACTGACCATTTCTCCAAGAGATCACTAATCCAACCCCCCTTAAGATCACCAAACCCCCTTTCACCAGTAATCAATGATCCCTCCCACTTGAGATAACTTACCCCTCCACCTAGAGATCACTAACCCCTCTCCCTCATGATCACTTACCCCCCTCCCTCCAGATCATTAACCCTTCTTTCTAGAGATCACTAACCCCTTCTTCTTAAGATCACTAATCTCTCCCCAGAGATATCACGGATCCCGTCCCCTAGAGATCACCGACTCCTTCCCCTAGAGATCATTGATCCTATCACCGAGAGATCATTAACCCCTTCCCCTTAAAATCACTAGCCCTTCCCCTTAAAATCACTAGCCCCTCCCCCTAAAGATCACTAACCCCTACTCCCCTCCCCCTAGAGATCATTAACCCTTCTCCCTAGAGATCACTAAACCTTCCCCTAGAGATCACTAACCCCTCTCCCTAGAGATCACTTATCCCTCCCCCTAGAGATCACTAACCCTTTTCCCTTGAGACCACTATCCTCCTCTCCCTAGAGACCACTATCCCCTCCCCCTAGAGATCATTAACCACTCTCTAAAAATCACTTAGTCCTCTCCCTAGAGATCACTTACCCCTCTCCTTAGAGATCACTAACCCCTCCCTCTAGAGATCACTAACCCCTCTCCCTAGAGATCACTAACCCCTCCCCCTAGATATAATTGACCCTCTCCCTTTCAAATCACATATTCTGTCACCCTTTCCCCATGCATTGGCAGTCTCCTCTCTTTCACTTTCAATTTACACAAATATAGAATTACAAGGCTGATTAGATGAGTGTAGCCAGACCTGACCCTGGGGAGGCTGCTTGCTAAACTTCATCTCATGCTGGGATTAAAAAGAATTAACATCACAGTTCCATTGTAAAACTTGGAACTTGTGAAGTTTAATAGGCAAAAATAACAACATCAGACTGTTTAAAAGCTTTTACAAATGGCGTTTATTGACGGGCGTATTGCGGTGAAGAAATCCTCAGAGGAGAATCTAACATTTCTGATCGGATGATGACATTCTCAGTAACAATGCACTAGCATAGTCACATTGTTTACTCAAGGATTGGTAATGAGAAATCTGAAATTAGTACAGAATAAAAAATCGTCCATCAGCACCATGCCTGGGGGACCCCGAGACTAGGTCCAAACATATTACAGCAACTCAAATGGGGATTTAAAATGGACACAGCATTGTTTGAATGGCTTTTCTTTGTGTTTACTGCGGCAGAAAAATGTAAATAAATTTGAAGCAATAAAATAATTGTATGGATTTGCAAGTCAAATTTTCATCGTTTGGAAATCAATGAATTGACTGAAGTTTAAAGGGATATCCTACACTATGCAAACTTTCAAGCAATTCATCAAAGCTAACATCAAAATTAATGTCAATATTATCTTCTTGGTTCTGAAAATTATATCAACAATCCAAATATGTCACAAGACAATTGAATATTCCCAGAACTGCCGTCAAGCCACGCACCAATAAATCACTTTGATTTTCAACACTACAAAAACATTAGGATATATTTCTCAATGTCTTACTACTATAAAGGGCTATAACAAACTCATTAGTCAAATCTAAACAAAAGACTTCACAAAATGTCTTCCAGTTATTCAAATCCTCCTTTGTTTTATGTAAGGTCCTATATTGAATCATGGTAGATATAAAAGATATGTGGTCTTTGTAATATTAAACATATTAGGATTTCAAACAAAGCTAGTTTACAGTTTAACAAAGTCATTAGGCCTTATTAAGACAAGTTGGCCAAACATTACTTAATTACACTCTTTTGATTTCAAAGTTCACCCTCAAGTCAGCCAGTCCATTCAATATCTACTCAAATGATATTATATATCTTTGTTAGTACAGAAACTAACAGGTTTTGTTGTTGTTGTTGTTGTTGGGGGTTTTTTTCCAAAAAATTCTTACTTACATAACAAAATATTTTAACCTTAATAAATTGCTTTAGCTTGACTATTTAAATGTCTTTTTCACAGCCAGGGTCATATAATGACAAACTATTAATCTGCGAGGCAGAAAACCAGAGTACTCAGAGAAAATAACATATCTTAAACAAGTACATGGCAACTTTTGTCATAGGTAAGGGGCTAATTATAATGATCAGGTTATCACTTGACCACACATTTTTGCCATTACATATTTTTATCTTTACAATATTTTGATTAAATTTTAATCTGATTTGTCTAACCATGACTATCCCGATAATGATGGCATCTTTTCTACATAAGGCACTGAACAATCCGAACTCAACAAGAGGCCAAGAGGGCCTGTATTGCTCACCTGGTTTGTAATGCCAAGTAATGTTCTGAATACAGGTTCATTGTTTCTTTTCTGAAGGAATTCGAATATTTACCTCTTATTCCCCTATTGGGCCCCACCCCTTCTGCCCCCAGGAGGTCAGAGCCAAAATTTATACATGTTCTGTTCATCTTCCCCCAAGGATGTTTGTGGCCAAATTTGGTTACAATCCATATAGAATTCTAGGTAGGTAGTTATTTATAGAAATTACCTCTAATTCCCCTATTGGGCCCTGCGCCTCCTGCTCCCAGGCTGTCAGATCCAAAATTAATAAATGTTCTGTTCATCTTCCCCCAAGGATGTTTGTGGCCAAATTTGGTTACAATCCATATAGAATTCTAGGATAAGTAGTTATTTATAGAAATTACCTCTAATTCCCCTATTGGGCCCTGCGCCTCCTGCTCCCAGGCTGTCAGATCCAAAATTAATAAATGTTCTTTTCCCCTTCTCCCAAGAATGTTTGTGTCCAAATTTGGTTACAATCCATATAGAATTCTAGGATAAGTAGTGATTTATAGGATTTACCTCTATTTCCCCTATTGGGCCCCGCCCCTCCTGCCCCTGGGGATAAGAGCCAAAATTTATACAAGTTCTGTTCCCCTTTTCCAAAGGATATTTGTGGCCAAATTTGATCACAATCCATGCAGAACTCTAGGACAAGTGGCAATTTATAGCATTCACCTCTATTTCCCCTATTGGGCTCTGCCCCTGGGGGTCAGAGCCAAAATTTATACAAGTTCTGTTCCCCTTCCCCAAAGGATGTTTGTGATAAAATTTGGTTACAATCCATGCAGAACTGTAGGACAATTTGCGATTGATAGGATTTACCTCTATTTCCCCTATTGGGCCCTGCTCCTCCTGCCCCCAGAGGGTCAGAGCCAAAATTTATACAAGTTCTGTTCCCCTTCTAACAAGAATGTTTGTTGCCAAATTTGGTCACAATCCATGCAGAACTCTAGGACAAGTAGTGATTTATTGGATTTCTATTTCTCCTATTGGGCTCCGCCTATCCTGCCCCCGGTGGGTCAGAGTCAAAATCTATACAAGTTCTATTCCCCTTCTCCCAAGGATGTTTGTTGCCAAATTTGGTCACAATCCATGAAGAACTCTAGGACAAGTAGTGCTTTATAGGATTTACCTCTATTTCTCCTATTGGACCCGGCCCCTCCTACCCCTAGGGGGGTCAGAGCCAAATCTATAAAAGTTCTGTTCCCCTTCCCCCAAGGATATTTGTGACCAAATCTGGTTATAATCTATGCAGAACTCTATGACTAGTAGCGATTTAAATGAAATGTTGACGGATGGGTTGACAACGGACGCTGCGCCATGACAGGTCAGGTGAGCTAATAAAACCATTGGCTTAATCCCTGCCTTCATATACCTCAACTGGGGACTAGGACTACTCCTTGTCTATATTGGGGACTAGGACCACCCCTGGTCTACACTGGGGACTAGGACTACTCCTGGTCTATACTGCGGACTAGGACCACTCCTGGTCTATACTGGAGACTAGCACCACTATTTGTCAATACTGGGGACTAGGACCACTCCTGGTCTATACTGGGGACTAGGACCACTCCTGGTCTATACTGGAGACTAGCACCACTATTTGTCAATACTGGGGACTAGAACCACTCCTGGTCTATACTGGGGACTAGGACCACTCCCTGTCTACACTTGGGACTAGGACCACCCCTAGTCTATACTGGGGACTAGGATCACTCCCTGTCTACACTTGGGACTAGGACCACCCGTGGACTATACTGGGGAATAGGACTACTCCTGGTCTACACTTGGGACTAGGACCACTCCTGGTCTATGCTGTGGACTAGGACCATTCCTGGTCTACACTGGGGACTAGGACCACTCCTGATCTATGCTGGGGACTAAGACCAATGCCAATCTATACTGGGGATTAGGACTATCCTGGTCTATACTAGAGACTAGCACCACTCCCGGTCTATGATGGGGACTAGGACCACTCCTGGTCTATACTGGAGACTAGCACCACTCCCGGTTTATACTGGGGACTAGGACCACTCCTGGTGTATACTGGAGACTAGCACAAATCCCAGTCTACTGTGGGGACAAGGACCACTCCTTGCCTTAACTGGGAACTAGGACCATTCCTGTTTTGTACTGGGGACTAGGACCACTCTTAGTCTATACTGGAGTCTATGACCACTCTTTGTCTGTACTGGAGACTAGGACCACTCTTGGTCCATACTGGAGACTAGGACCACCCTTGGTCTCTACTGGAGACTAGGACCACCCTTGGTCTCTACTGGAGACTAGGACCACCCTTGGTCTCTACTGGAGTCTAGGACCACTCTTGGTCCATACTGGAGACTAGGACTACTCTTGGTCTATACTGGAGACTAGGACCACCCTTGGTCTATACTGGCGACTAGGACCACTCTTGGTCTATACTAGAGACTAGGACCACCCTTGGTCTCTACTGGAGTCTAGGACCACTCTTGGTCCATATTGGAGACTAGGACTACTCTTGGTCTATACTGGAGACTAGGACCACCCTTGGTCTCTACTGGGGATTAGGACCACCCTTGGTCCCTACTGGAGACTAGGACCGCTCTTGGTCCATACTGGAGACTAGGACCACTCTTGGTCTATACTGGGGACTAGGACCACCCTTGGTCTATACTGGAGACTAGGACCGCTCTTGGTCCATACTGGAGACTATGACCACCCTTGGTCTATACTGGAGACTAGGACCACCCTTGGTCTCTGCTGGAGACTAGGACCACCCTTGGTCTCTACTGGAGACTAAGACCACCCTTGGTCCATACTGGAGACTAGGACCACTCTTGGTCCATACTGGAGACTAGGACCACTCTTGGTCTATACTGGAGACTAGGACTACTCTTGGTCCATACTTGAGACTAGGACTACTCTTGGTCCATACTGGAGACTAGGACTACTCTTGGCCTATACTGGAGACTAGGACCACTCTTGGTCCATACTGGAGACTAGGACCACTCCTGTTCTATACTGGGGACTAGGACCACTCCTGGTCTATACTGGAGATTAGGACTACTCTTGGTCTAAACTGGAGACTAGGACCACCCTTGGTCCATACTGGAGACTAGGACTCCTCTTGGTCTATACTGGGGACTAGGACCACTCCTGGTCTATACTGGAGACTAGGACCAACAATGGCCTCTCCTGATCAGTCTTGTCTTGTAATAAAATTGCTTACAATTTCCAGATCTTCTATAAGGTTCTGATTTTATAGCAATACTACAAATTGCTTTACAATTTATTTGACCTGCTTTTAAGATGTCAATGTAAAATCTTTAAAACCAGTATATCATAATAGGATCTTGGTTTTTACATGAACAGTTAATTATACCTACTAAAGAGAGGCAGTGATGTTAGTGATTCCAGCCTGATACAAGATCATACATTCACAAATTTGAATACCAGAGCCAATATTTCCATCCAAAACCATTTATCTGGACTAATGCAAAATAATGGCTGGCATTGTCATTGTAGTTTTCACTGATCCCCTGTCAGTTTCACAAAACATTCCAAAGAAGTAATTTTATTTCCTGCCATGGAGTCCGCTGGTCCAGCCGATCTGGGTCTCGGGGCGGAATATTGTGCCGATGACCTTTATGACCTAAACTGAACATTAAGTTATCTCCATGGTTAAGTGGGCATTCTATCTTACCAGGAGCGCCACTAATTTACATGGCCTATTTCAAGAACCAACAACTGCAACTAAACATAATCCCGCAATGACAATGGCTATTTACAGAAAGACATCAGAAATGATGCTTTATTCACATAACGAGAGAAAAATGAAACTAACAAATAGAACATTAGGAAATACAAATAAAACTCTCCTAACGAAAACCTTTCATTCCAACCAGACCTAATACAAATTCATAGAGATATCTGTAACATATGGCATTCATTGGTTATCCTTACCTTTAAGTTACCCTTCAACATCAAAAACATCCAGAACTTTCCTCCCTACAAAGGTCTGGTCATCCTGACCTATAAATCACGCTACTGAGGTCATTCCGAACTATATATCTCCCTACAGAGGTCACCCTAACCTATATATCTCCTTACAGAGGTCACCCTGACCTATATACCTCCCTACAGAGGTCACACTGACCTATACACCTCCTAACAGAGGTCATCTTCACCTATGTACCTCCCTATAAAGGTCACCCTGACCTATATGCCTCCCTATAAAGGTCACCCTGACCTATACACCTCCTAACAGAGGTCATCTTCACCTATATACCTCCCTATAAAGGTCACCCTGACCTATATACCTCCCTACAGAGGTCACTCTTACCTATATACCTCCCTACAGAGGTCACCTTCACTTATATACCTCCCTATAAAGGTCACCCTGACCTATATACTTCCCTACAGAGGTCATCCTGACCTTTATACTGCCATACAAAAGTCACTGTGACCTATATACCCCCTTTAATGGCCATCATCAATACTAGGTACCCAATAAACAAGAAAAAACTACATACTCAAAATTCAATTTTCATAAATGATTAGATCATTGTACAAAATATTTTTTGGATATAAATCATGTTTGCGTCAAAATCTACTTCAATCAATGCATTTGTCTGGTATGAAAGAGAGTAATATTTCAAAGAAATGCGGACCTCCGTTAGTATTGAAGTATCAGATTCTCTATGAATGCTGTTTGATAGATTAGATTGAATTAAATTTAACCTGAGTAGAAGCTGATGTCTAGTCGATTGAGAGTGGAGTAGTGTTGTTTTCCATCGATATGTCGATGGACAGTAGGGAAAAGTTTATTTTAAGCTTTCAGGAATGTTTCTTTATGATTTATATCTGGCCTTGAAAGAGTCTTCCCAAAAACCATCTGTCATAAAGCATAGCGTCCCGACCAATGATGTGCCACAGTCCATGTCGGTAGAACCATTGTACTATCTTATGGTAGTAAAATGAAAACAAATTTTCTGCAAAATGTAACTTTTAGAATTATAAAACTGAAATTTCCAAATGGTTGATACTGTAATTTTTAACATAGTTGTTACTATATGTTCCTGTTTTTTATATGGTTTGAAAATAAATGCAATAAAGTAGTTTTAGACTTTTGTTGTGACAAAATGTTTCTACTTTAAATCAAAGTATTTTTTTGTTATGAGGAATGTTAACAAAAGAACCTGTCAACGTTTGACCTTTATACTTTGAATTTGGTTCATTAATGTCACTTAGGACTGAGAATTTTAAGAATTGCCGGCTATCGAGATCTACAGCTCCTTATACTGAAGCTAATTTGATTGATACAAGTACTTGCGAACTTTACAAGAATCTGACCTTCTGATTTGAAAAAATTAAGCTGAAAGACATTATCGTTAGAAAAGGAGCATATGTTTAAGCATGATTTATTGATTAGAAATTGAATCATTGCTTCAAAACCAATTGCCGATTTATGTGGCGGCGTTTCACAGAGGTAGCACACTATGTAAGGTACATTTTTATTTCCCATGTTTTAAGACATAATGTGGTCACCTGCCTGAAGACCTCTGGGAATTTTTCTGTAGTACTCAAGTTTGCTTGGACTTTGGAAAAGAACAGCTTACATCAGACATAATTGTTTTAGTCACTGTGTGAAGTCAAAGATAGGTATCCAAAGTTCTCTAAAGTCAAAAGCAATGTGCCCCAAGGGATCTCTTGTGGGTGCATTATAACTGAACAAGGTATACTCATACAATTTCCAGGCTAAAAGACACATCTTTTGGGAATTGTACAATTTTCTTTCAGCAGTCTTGATATTTGTTGAAGAACCGTAACTCACTCACCCCTGAAAAATCATAATGAACTGTTCCACCCATTGAATCAGAAGAGATCAAACATGTCTTCAGGGGTAAATGAGTTACAAAGAGGCATCAGAGGAATCTTGTGATAACTATGTGATATTATGTTATTTTAAACTTTAACTACAAGTTTTTACTTCCAACGTTTTACTTCAAACTTTTACTTCCAACTTTTTAATTCAAACTTTTACTTCAAATCTCTAAGACAGAAAACAGCCTGTTGTTTATCTTTAATGAAACAAATATACTTAATATTCATTATAATGAGTGATTGCTGCATTTTGTGACCATTGGAATACTAGGCGTTGCAATATGATATACATTTCTCACAAATATTTTAGAGCATATGACCAATGCAGCAAAATTTTCCTCTATTGTGAAATAACTCATAATATATTTCTGTAGAATTTGAAATCAAAGTGGCTAAATCAGACCGCGGTAACTTTTATTGGCAAAAGAATGCCTGTTCTATATTTGAAAAAAGGTCAAGTCTCATGAGATCTATGACATAAATTTTTGAATAATCGAAACAAATCTGAAACTTATCTACAAAAGTAGTTGAAAAGATTAAAAAAAAAATCAATGCTCAAAGGTGAAGAGTTGCAGAGCCATCTTCGCATTAAAGTACACACATTTTGTGATGCAGACATCGGCAATGACAGCGATTCGATTTGTTCTATATTTTATTACAATTGGTCTTGTTTCCATTAAATTTGGTGCCGTATAACAACATTGAGACCATGGGTAGGTGGTCGTCCTATCTCACCAAATCTCACCACTGTCCGTGAGAGGGATGATACACCCATTAACACGTTCTGTATGAAATATGGGCAACATGCCTCGGAGTCTATAATCCAATCGTGCTGTACTTTACATCGCAACCGCCTTATATGTGCAGTGTGAAATGTCTTCTTAATAAGTAAAATTGAACATTTTGACAAGATCAGTTCAAGAAATGGCAATATAATACCTGTTAATGTATTTTTTTCTGTCCTTTTCGGGTGTCTGTAAGCTTATGTACTATGGTTTATTTCCACGGGGAAATCACATTTAACTGCTCTCAAGTGCTTCGTAACCTCAACCTTTTGAACAGGGATTTAAAAAGACGGATTATAAATCATAATTATTTACATAAATTGCAGTCATTTCCTTTGTTTTTGACATGATTTTTTTTGGTCACATTTATTTTTCAAACCCGTTGTTTATGACGAAAGGTTCCGGCACTTCAGGGTATGTAGACACATATACTACAGTTGTCAGAGTCTGTAAATGGTTTTCGGTTTCTGTTACTTCCTGTCCTTACGGTAGAATTGATCTGTCTCAAACAAAAAAGTGTAGAAAAAATACATAAATCGTAAAGTTCAATTTTGAGTAGCATATGAATCAATGTTGCAGCGTATAGTAACGGGGCGGGTAGTTGTTTCTGCGATAAGAGATCAGAATTCAAATTGGTGCTATAATGTTGTTTGTGTTACAATACAACTGCCACTTTCCCTGTAATTTCTCCTGTTAAAACTACCTCTGGCAAATTTCAACTGCGATTTCCACTTTAAATAAATTTTCTTGAAAGCTTCAAACACCAGCTGTAATTTAGCAATACGCAGTAATAACTGCCTTTATGCATTTTATGGCTGAAATCCTAACATCCACCACAACATTGCAATTTCAAATTTTATATGAAAAGAAATCAAAGCACGATAGTAGTGATTTGTATTCATTTGATGTTATCATAGTGGCTTATTTCACTTTTATACAGCGTGCCTCGGCCGAGATGGACTTCCTGCGCCATACCAATGCATACTTAACAGTCCCAAATCCATAAAGACAGATTGAGATCAAATATCCAATTTTCTTAGAAATTAAAGATCCTACAATTTTAGCAATTTAGTCGCAAGTTTATGAGAACATTTCTGGGAAGAGAATGGTCACAATTTATCTGCCAGAATCACTGCCATGGAACATGGAAGAGTTTAAACAACTGAGACCCAGACAGACGGCCAGAATTTCTACCCACATCGACTCACTAACTGCCAAGACTTCAGAAATTGAAATTCACTATCTGGAATATCAAATTGAAATGACACTGCTTTGAGTGAGTGTACTGTAAGCGTCCTATGCTGGTTTGTGTAGCGACTCAGGGCCTTGTCAATAGATATAAAGCTATCAATATAATTGCTCGTCTTTCCATTGATGATGCAAGTGATAACAATACTATTTCAGTCCTTATCAAATGCATGTCTCTTATATGGCCAAGGAAAATATTTCCTTAATTTACAATCCGAGAGAGACTGGATTTTGTGGAAAGTCAGAATCAATTAAAATGGTCTCCGTATCTTGCTGGCTGTCATTTCTTCTCTATAAGGAACAGGATTATGACTGGACCTCTACTGTGAAATTGAAAAAGTAAATTGACTTCAGAAAAAAAATTGGGATGAGATAAGGAGTTTTAAATAAATATGATCAGAACAAAATGATTGATTAAACTGATTAAGTCCAAATACCAAATAGATCCCAGATTACTGCTATAATGTAGGTCACCCCGTCTACGGAAATAGCACAAGGTACAAGCTTCAAGGAAATGAAGTATTACACAATCTACGGTTGTCACCCTGTGGTCAGTTAAAGTGGTTATAAGAGAGTTTCCTAAGTTTGTAGTAGCTGGCGGCTGCCTCACTGGCAACATTTGTAAGATTCTTATCTTATTGATTGGTGGGGCTTGTTAGATCCATTGCATGCCAGTTAAGAGCATTATTGGAAAGTGTCTCTAGCCCAAAGAGACATATATAGTCAGTACAGACCTATGTGTTTCTCAGATTTAGGAAAAATACAAGATTTGATACAATATAATTACTGAATATGATGAAGTATTGTTCTTTAAAACAAAGATTACTATTGTGATCATATTCATTTTTTTTTTCTAATTGTAGTTTCCATAGTATTAATTTTACTACGAAAACATTTTTGTTTTTGTCCAAAAAATAATTTTGTCTAAATGTTGACATGAAAGACTTAGCAGATGGATTAACCTAAAACAAAAATTGTGTCATACTTATTTAATCCTT
Source organism: Argopecten irradians (assembly GCF_041381155.1). Classification (NCBI taxonomy): domain Eukaryota; kingdom Metazoa; phylum Mollusca; class Bivalvia; order Pectinida; family Pectinidae; genus Argopecten; species Argopecten irradians. The sequence goes on from NC_091139.1 coordinate 26,858,325, forward strand.
AAGAAACTTTCTGTAAATAATTTTATGCAAACTATCTTTTTTACCTGTAGAATGCAGTGTACCATCAATATACCGGTAAGACCTTTGAAAGGTCAAGGCACCCTGTCATTTCTGTGTATAACTAAGCAGCTTTGAATTTTAACTTTCCAGTATATTTACTATTGAAGATATAAGCATCAAATCAGCTGTTTACCTCTGGTTTAAACACTTTGATTAAATATTTGTTGATGTCTGAAGCTTTAGGCACCAGATGTTGGAAGTCAATGACCCAGACTTGTAAAACAGCTTGCAGCATTCCTGATTTTACACCTCACCGATTCCGTCGACTGCTGTTCTTGAAACATTTCAAATTTTATTCAGCGCTTTTATATATAGATTTTTCAACAATCCATCATATCCTTAATAATGAATAAAGAAAAATTGACCTCTCTAGGAACCTCTTTTATGCCATTTAAGAAACAAGACATTAAATAGTTGAACCTTATTAACTAGACCTTATGTAACTTGAATACCGTATTCAACCCAATAAGTACCTCTATTCCTACAAGCGCCCCGCCCATATTTTGGGCTTCAATTTCACTTACTTGGAATTAAATACAGATTGAAAATATAAGAATTGTATTTTTTGGGGTTTTTTTTATTTCTTTTTCAAATTGAATTATGTTTTACTTTGTTGAATACTTTCATGGAAGATTGATTAGTCCAAGTTTGTTTCTATTAAGCACCCCCTTATTTGCTTCAATTTATTAAGCGCCGCAGGTGCTTATTAAGTTGAAGACAGTTTCATATTTAATTAAAAGTATTTTTGTTGGACTCTGAAAGTAAGTTTAATTTGAAATCTCTAAAGTTTAAGTACCTCACAAATCTCACACAAACATACTGTTGTTGAAAGTTTTAAGGCTGATGAAAAACAAATAAGATAAGAAGCAGCAGAAATTCAAATACAGTAAAACCTGCATTAGTGACCACCTCTGTATAATGACCACCTGCTTATTAAGACCACTTCCTTTGAGTCTCAAATGACTAAATGACTTATATCACAATTTGACAATTTGCATAAAGAACTCATGACTATAGATACCATTTTCGCCTTGTCCCTTGGAAAGTCTTTATAGAAAGGATTGACTGTACATAGAAACTGCAAAAGCAAAAACAAACTCATTTAATAAATGAATTTACAATTGAATGAAGTCTTTGATGTAAATTGAAGCCAATTCCATGAGACACTCACCGACTCATCACAATATGGAGAGGTACCCCATACAGTGGCAACACAAAGTCCACATAGCGTAAGTGTATGACAGAAGTTATCCTTTATGCATGTTATATAACCCTCAAACTCATATCATCATAAGACAATATTGCATATCCCATCATAACGAGTTGCACATTATACCCGCACCACTCGACACATTTGACATTATTTGAAGTAGAGAAATAACTGGAGATACAATAAACATTCAATCCTAACTTCTAAGCCCCAATGTCATTAGCCGACATGTAGAAACAAGACTTCCGAAATCAAAACCAATTTTGTCCCGAGTCAATTTGAATATTTCTATACAGTTTCTAATCAGGGTAACGATTTGACCAAGTAGACATTAGTCAATTGATGGGGACAACTCAGCCATGTGTCTGGGGCCAACAGGCACACTCAAGGTGTGATGGTTGTGGTTCTGTATGTGTGAGGAGCATGGTCTCATATGTACGTGGGGTGTGGTACAGTATGTGTGAGGGTGTGGTCCTATAGGTGTGAGGGTGTGGTTCTGTATGTGTGAGGAGCATGGTCTCATATGTACGTGGGGTGTGGTACAGTATGTGTGAGGGTGTGGTCCTATAGGTGTGAAGGTGTGGTTCTGTATGTGTGAGGAGCATGGTCTCATATGTACGTGGGGTGTGGTACAGTATGTGTGAGGGTGTGGTCCTATAGGTGTGATGGTTGTGGTTCTGTATGTGTGAGGAGCATGGTCTCATATGTACGTGGGGTGTGGTACAGTATGTGTGAGGGTGTGGTCCTATAGGTGTGATGGTTGTGGTTCTGTATGTGTGAGGAGCATGGTCTCATATGTACGTGGGGTGTGGTACAGTATGTGTGAGGGTGTGGTCCTATAGGTGTGAGGGTGTGGTTCTGTATGTGTGAGGGGTGTAGTCCTCATTTCAAAATATTTTCATTAAATCAAAAGATTTAATTGTGGATCAGGCAGCAGGCATAGCCTATATATATCCTCTCCACATAATTGCATGCATGTTTAACAAAATGTATATATACAATTTAAATATCAAAGAAACACAATTTAACAAAGCATGACAATTTATTGACTCGTGCCCTATCCGGGCCTCGAACTCACGATCTACGGCACCCAATCGCCTTGCCAAACATAGCTGCACCTTCTACCACTGCACCACATTCACATCCATGTATAAATTATATACAATTTAGAACCATATTACATCTTTTAAAGCATATTTGCACTGGACTAGATCTATAAAATAATATTAAATCATTTTTAGGATTAACACAAATCATATGTATTACTGAAAATACTAATAAATAGCTATTTACATATAAAATTAGAAGATATTACCTATAGCGATGAATAACATGCATATCTTCCTGTTGTATTTAAACTTCAATTAATAGCGGTATTAATTGATAAGTATTTGCTTAATCAAAAGATTCTGATTTTAGCTTAACTTAATCTCTCAATGTCACTCTCACTCAGGACATTCATTGTAACTGGGCAGCACTAAAATGTCCATAGGATGTTGTCCTGTATGTGTTAGGGTGTGGTTTTGTATGTGTGAGGGTGTGGTTTTGTATGTGTGAGGGTGTGGTTTTGTATGTGTGAGGGTGTGGTCCTGTATGTGTGAGGGTGTGGTTTTGTATGTGTGAGGGGTGTGGTCCTGTATGTGTGAGGGTGTGGTTTTGTATGTGTGAGGGATGTGGTGTATGTGTGAGGGTGTGGTTTTGTATGTGTGAGGGTGTGGTTTTGTATGTGTGAGGGTGTGGTTTTGTATGTGTGAGGGTGTGGTTTTGTATGTGTGAGGGTGTGGTTTTGTATGTGTGAGGGTGTGGTTTTGTATGTGTGAGGGTGTGGTTTTGTATGTGTGAGGGTGTTGTCCTGTATGTGTGAGGGTGTGGTTTTGTATGTGTGAGGGTGTTGTCCTGTATGTGTTAGGGTGTGGTTTTGTATGTGTGAGGGTGTGGTCCTGTATGTGTGAGGGTGTGGTTTTGTATGTGTGAGGGTGTGGTTTTGTATGTGTTAGGGTGTTGTTTGTATGTGTGAGGGTGTGGTCCTGTATGTGTTTAGGGATGTGGTCCTGTATGTGTGTAGGGTGTGGTTTTGTATGTGTTAGGGATGGTCCTGTATGTGTGAGGGTGTGGTTTTGTATGTGTTGGGGTGTGGTTTTGTATGTGTGAGGGTGTGGTCCATGTATGTGTGGGGTTGGGTTTCCTGTATGTGTGAGGGTGTGGTTTGTATGTGTTAGGGGTGTTGTCCTGTATGTGTGAGGGTGTGGTTTGTATGTGTGTAGGGTGTGTTTTGTATGTGTTAGGGTGTGGTCCTGTATGTGTAGGGGTGTGTTTTGTATGTGTGAGGGTGTGTCCTGTATGTGTGAGGGTGTGGTCCTGTATGTGTGAGGGTGTGGTCCTGTATGGTGTGTGGTCTGTATGTGTGAGGGTGTGTGTTTTGTATGTGTGAGGGTGTGGTCCTGTAGGGTGTTGTCTATGTGGAGGGTGTGGTTTTCTGTATGTGTGAGGGTGTGGTCCTGTATGTGTGAGGGTGTGTTGTCCTGTATGTGTGAGGGTGTGGTTTCCTGTATGTGTTAGGGTGTGGTTTTGTATGTGTGAGGGGTGTGGTCTGTATGTGTGAGGGTGTTGTCCTGTATGTGTTAGGGTGTGGTTTTGTATGTGTGAGGGTGTGTTTGTATGTGTGAGGGTGTGGTTCCTGTATGTGTGAGGGTGTGTGTTTTGTATGTGTGAGGGATGTGGTCCTGTATGTGTAGGGTGTGGGTTCTGTATGTGTGAGGGTGTGGTTTTGTATGTGTAGGTGTGGTTTTGTATGTGTGAGGGTGTGGTTCCTGTATGTGTGAGGGTGTGTTTTGTATGTGTGAGGGTGTTGGTTTGTATGTGTGAGGGTGTGGTTTTGTATGTGTGAGGGTGTGGTCCTGTATGTGTTGAGGGTGTGGTTTTGTATGTGTTAGGGTGTGGTCCTGTATGTGTGAGGGTGTGGTTTTGTATGTGTTAGGGTGTGGTTTGTATGTGTGAGGGTGTGGTTGTATGTGTGAGGGTGTGGTTTTGTATGTGTTGAGGGTGTGGTCCTGTATGTGTGAGGGTGTGGTTTTGTATGTGTGTGGGGTGGTGGTTGTATGTGTGAGGGTGTGGTTTGTATGTGTGTAGTGGGTGTGGTCTGTATGTGTGAGGGTGTGTGTGTGTATGTTGAGGGTGTGGTTTTGTATGTGTTAGGGTGTGGTTTTGTATGTGTGAGGGTGTGGTCCTGTATGTGTGAGGGTGTGGTTTTGTATGTGTGAGGGTGTGGTCCTGTATGTGTGAGGGTGTGGTTTTGTATGTGTGAGGGTGTGGTCCTGTATGTGTGAGGGGTGGTTTTGTATGTGTGAGGGTGTGGTCCTGTATGTGTAGGTGTGTGTTTTGTATGTGTGAGGGTGTGGTCCTTTATGTGTGAGGGTGTGGTCCTGTATTGTGTGAGGGTGTGGTTTTGTATGTGTGAGGGTGTTGTCCTGTATGTTGTTGTGTGAGGGGTGTGGTTTTGTATGTGTGAGGGTGTGGTTTTGTATGTGTGAGGGTGTGGTTTTGTATGTGTGAGGGTGTGTTGTATGTGTGAGGGTGTGTTTTGTATGTGTGATGTGTGTAGGTGTGTGTGGTTTTGTATGTGTGAGGGTGTGGTTTTGTATGTGTGAGGGTGTGGTGGTCTGTATGTGTGAGGGTGTGGTTTTGTATGTGTGAGGGTGGTGTCCTGTATGTGTGAGGGTGTGTGTATGTGTAGGGTGTGGTCCTGTATGTGTTAGGGTGTGTTTTGTATGTGTAGGGATGTGGTCTGTATGTGTTGGGTGTGGTTTTGTATGTGTGAGGTGTGTTTTGTATGTGTGAGGGTGTGGTCCTGTATTGTAGGGATGTGGTCCTGTATGTGTGAGGGTGTGGTTTTGTATGTGTGAGGGTGTGTTGTATGTGTGAGGGTGTGGTTTTGTATGTGTGAGGGTGTGGTCTGTATGTGTGAGGGTGTGTTGTTGTGTGTGTCCTGTATGTGTGAGGGTGTGGTTTTGTATGTGTGAGGGTGTGGTTTTGTATGTGTGTAGGGGTGTTGTCCTTATGTGTATGTGTTTAGGGTGTGGTTCTGTATGTGTGAGGGTGTGGTCCTGTATGTGTTAGGGTGTGGTTTTGTATGTGTGAGGGTGTGGTCCTGTATGTGTAGGGTGTGGTCCTGTATGTGTGAGGGGATGTGGTTTTCCTGTATGTGTGAGGTGTGTATGTGTGGGTTGTTTGTATGTGTGAGGGTGTTGTCCTGTATGTGTGAGGGTGTGGTTTTGTATGTGTGTAGGGATGTGGTCCTGTATGTGTGAGGGTGTGGTTCCTGTATGTGTGAGGGTGTGGTTTGTATGTGTGAGGGTGTGGTCCTGTATGTGTGAGGGGTGTGGTCCTGTATGTGTGAGGGTTGTGTGTAGGGGTGTTCTGTATGTGTGAGGGTGTGGTTTTGTATGTGTTAGGGTGTGGTCTGTATGTGTGAGGGGTGTGTCCTGTATGTGTGAGGGTGTGGTTTTGTGTGTGTTGTGTAGGGAGGGTGTGTCCTGTATGTGTTAGGGTGTGGTTTTGTATGTGTGAGGGTGTTGTCCTGTATGTGTGAGGGTGTGGTTTTGTATGTGTTGAGGTGTTGTGTCCTGTGTATGTGTTTTGTATGTGTAGGTGTGGTCCTGTATGTGTGAGGGTGTGGTTTTGTATGTGTGAGGGGTGTGTTGTATGTGTATGTTTGTATGTGTAGGGTGTGGTCCTGTATGTGTGAGGGTGTGGTCCTGTATGTGTGAGGGTGTGGTTTGTATGTGTGAGGGTGTTGTCCTGTATGTGTAGGGTGTGGTTTTGTATGTGTGAGGGTGTGGTCCTGTATGTGTGAGGTGTGTGGTTTTGTATGTGTGAGGGGTGTGGTCCTGTATGTGTGAGGGTGTGGTTTGTATGTTGAGGGTGTGGTCCTGTGTGGTGAGGTGTGGTTTTGTATGTGTGGGTGTGGTTTTGTATGTGTGAGGGTGTGGTTCCTGTATGTGTGAGGGTGTGGTCCTGTATGTGTGAGGGTGTGGTCCTGTATGTGTGAGGGTGTGTTGTTGTATGTGTTAGGGTGTGGTTTTGTATGTGTGAGGGGTATGGTCCTGTATGTGTTAGGGTGTGGTTTCCTGTATGTGTTAGGGTGTGGTTTTGTATGTGTGAGGGTGTGGTTTTGTATGTGTGAGGGTGTGGTCCTGTATGTGTGAGGGTGTGGTTTTGTATGTGTGAGGGTGTGGTCCTGTATGTGTGAGGGTGTGGTTTTGTATGTGTAGGGTGTGGTGTATGTGTGGGTGTGGTTTTGTATGTGTTGAGGGTGTGGTCCTGTATGTGTTAGGGTGTGGTCCTGTATGTGTTAGGGTGTGGTCCTGTATGTGTGTGTGTGAGGGTTGGTCCTGTATGTGTGAGGGTGTGGTTTTGTATGTGTAGGGATGTGGTCCTGTATGTGTTAGGGTGTGGTTTTGTATGTGTGAGGGTGTGGTCCTGTATGTGTGAGGGTGTGTGTGTGTTGTGTAGGGTGTGGTTTTGTATGTGTAGGGGTGTGGTCCTGTATGTGTGTGAGGGTTGTGGTTTTGTATGTGTGAGGGTGTGTCCTGTATGTGTTAGGGTGTGGTTTTGTATGTGTGAGGGGTGTGTGGTTCCTGTATGTGTTGAGGGGTGTGGTTTTGTATGTGTGAGGGTGTTGTCCTGTATGTGTGAGGGTGTGGTTTTGTATGTGTTAGGGATGTGGTCCTGTATGTGTGAGGGTGTGGTTTTGTATGTGTAGGGTGGGTTGTTTGTAATGTGTGGTTTGTATGTGTGAGGGTGTATGTGTGTTGTGTATGTGTGAGGGTGTGGTTTTGTATGTGTGAGGGTGTTGTCCTGTATGTGTGAGTGGTTTGTATGTGTGAGGGTGTTGTCTGTATGTGTGAGGGTGTGTGGTTTTGTATGTGTGAGGGTGTGGTTTTTGTATGTGTGAGGGTGTGGTTTTGTATGTGTGAGGGTGTGGTTTTGTATGTGTGAGGGTGTTGTCCTGTATGTGTTAGGGTGTGGTTTTGTATGTGTTAGGGTGTTGTCCTGTATGTGTGAGGGTGTGGTTTTGTATGTGTTAGGGTGTGGTTTTGTATAGGGTGTGTCCTGTATGTGTGAGGGTGTGTTTTGTATGTGTGAGGGTGTTGTCCTGTATGTGTGAGGGTGTGGTTTTGTATAGTGAGGGTGTTGTCCTGTATGTGTTAGGGTGTGGTTTTGTATGTGTGAGGGATGTGGTTTTGTATGTGTGAGGGTGTGTGGTTCTGTATGTGTGAGGGATGTGGTTCTGTATGTGTGAGGGATGTGTTCTGTATGTGTTAGGGATGTGGTTCTGTATGTGTTAGGGTGTGGTTCTGTATGTGTGAGGGATGTGGTGATGATGATGATGATAGGGTGTTGTCCTGTTTGTGTTAGGGATGTGGTTCTGTATGTGTGAGGGTGTTGTCCTGTATGTGTTAGGGATGTGTCTGTTCTGTGTATGTGTGAGGGTGTCTTGTATGTGTTAGGGATGTGGTTCTGTATGTGTGAGGGTGTTGTCCTGTAGGTGTGTTTGTATGTGGGTGTGGTTTTGTGTATGTTCTGTGGGCGAGTCGTCCTGTATGTATGTGTGAGATGTGTGGTCCTGTATGTGTGAAGGGTGTGGTCCTGTATGTGTGGGTGTGTGGTCCTGTATGTATGTGTGAGAAGTGTGGTCCTGTATGTGTGAGGGATATGGTCCTGTATGTGTGTGTTGGTGTGTGGTCCTGTATGTATGTGTGAGAGGTGTGGTTCTGTATGTGTGAAGGGTGTGGTCCTGTATGTGTGAGGGATATGGTTCTGTATATGTGGGTGTGTGGTCCTGTATGTATGTGTGAGAGGTGTGTTCCTGTATGTGTGAAGGGTGTGGTCCTGTATGTGTGGGTGAGTCGTCCTGTATATATGTGTGAGAGGTGTGGTCCTGTATGTGTGAAGGATATGGTCCAGTATGTGTGAGGGGGTGTGGTCCTGTATGTATGTGGGGTGTGGTCCTGTATGTATGTGGGGTATGGTCCTGAATGTGTGTGGGTTGTGGTGATGTATTTGTGAGGGGTGTGTGGTCCTGTTTGTGTGAGGGTTGTGGTACTGTAAGTGTAAGGGCTACGGTCCTGTATGTGTGAGGGGGTGTGTGAGGGACTGTGGTCCTGTATGTGTGGGCGTGTGGTCCAGTATGTGTGAGAGATGTGGTCCTGTATGTAGAAGAGGTGGGGTGCAGTATGTGTGAGCGGTGTGGTCCTGTATGTATGAGTCCTTTGGTCCTGTATGTGTGAAGGGAGTTGTCATGTCTGTGTGAGTGGGGTGTGGGCCTGTATGTGTGAAGGGTGTGACCCTGTATGTGTGAGGGGTGTGGTCATGTATGTCTGTATGTTTGAGGGATGTGGCCCTGTATGTGTCAGGGGTGTGGCCCTGTAAGTGTGAGGGTTGTAGTCCTGTATGTGTGAGGGGTGTGGCCCTGTATGTGTAAGGGGTGAGGTCCTGTATGTGTGAAGGGAGTTGTGATGTATATTTGAGAGGTGTGGTCCTGTATGTATGTGGGGTGAGGTCCTGTATGTGTGAAGAGGGTTGTGAGGTGTGTGGTCCTGTATGTGTGAGTGGTGTGATTCTGTATGTGTGAGGGGTGTGGCTCTGTATGTGTGAGGGGTGCAGTCCTTTAAGTGTGTGGGGTGTGGCCATGTATCTCTGAAGGGTGTGGTCCTGTATGTGTGAGTGTTGTCATCCTGTATGTGTGAGGGGTGTGGTCCTGTATGTGTGAGGGGTGTGGTCCTGTATGTGTGAGGGGTGCAGTCCTTTGAGTGTGTGGGGTGTGGCCCTGTATCTCTGAAGGGTGTGGTCCTGTATCTCTGAAGGGTGTGGTCCTGTATGTGTGAGGGTTGTCGTCCTGTATGCATGAGCGGTGTGGTCCTGTATGTGTGAGGGTTGTGGTCCTGTATGTGTGAGGGGTAAGGCCCTGTATGTGTGAGGGTTGTGGTCCTGTATGTGTGAGGGTTGTTGTCCGGTATGTGTGAGGGGTGTGGTCCTGAATGTGTGAGGGGTGTGGTCCTATTCCAGAGGGGGTGGTATCCAGTTTTCTTGAGAAATGTGGTCAGGCTTGTTGTCAAGTATCAACAATGAGTTTGAACAGTGTCTCTGCAATGACTAATTTGTTCATTTCAGAAAATATGTTTCTGTATATGGATTGTCTTGTGTATAGTATTGAAGTGGATTCTGTTGTTCCATGGGAAAAGGATACAGTTAATAGGTTAATTATGTGTTGTTGTTTTTGTCAATGTTTTAAGATTCTACCTCGCAGTCCAAGTGTATAATCTTACTCAGCCATTATCTACAAACAGAGCAATGAAAAATAGGTGAGGGCCGATTCTCCCGTTCACCAAACTTTTGTCTGTCTCTTCTTCCAGCCTGTCATAATGCACAACACATGTGGTATGTGCCAACTTTGAACACTAAAAATCCACAGACCCCCTACCCTAAAATTATCCAAGCAGACAACGTTGACACCAAGCATTTCCCATCCACTACATTTCTTTATAGCCCATGAGCATAGCACCACAATTCAAGCTGACAATGGACGTAGCCCAGGAATGCTCAGCACCATCGCCAGACAACCGCCAATATTTTATTTAAAACAAATGTGAAGAGAGACAATTTGGACTAGCAGAGGTCAGCAAAGGTCAGCAAGCATTTACTTTCAAAACCAGTCGACCATTCTTTATAATACTACGAGGTATTGGGCCGCCAGGTATATTGGGTGTAGATGAGGATTGGGGCTGACTGCCAAGTCCTTACTACTGCAGATTATAACACTACCAATATTTGGATTACCTCCCTTGACTAAGAAATTTACAGCTCATTACCACCAGAGGGCAGCTCTGACTCTGATCTCTATTAATCATCTTGTAAGTCAGACTTAACTACCTCACTTACAACTATTAAATCAATTTCAAATCTGTTTTACAATATTCTCCAGTATTAAAAGAAAAAGCATAATTTTGTCAAGATTTCATTTTTCACTTGGAGAATATATCATGCAATTCTAAAATGTGCCATAAATGATTAATTATTTTAAATTGTAAAGATGACCTGAAATTAAATGATATATGCTGTGTTAAACATTAACAATGGAATTTTAGCATTATTACACACATAAATGTCCAGTGGGTTTTTCAGCCTACGGTTATATAATTGGTCAATCTTCTTGGTCAATTTACCACTATAGTAAAATGTACTGCTATATATAGTCTTAATTAGAGTGAGTAATTTACGTGAAACACCAATTAAATCTGAATAATATTATACCAAAACAAAACACCAATTAATTACTTTTTGAAACGTTCCAGTCTATTAAACACTATATCGCTAAAATTTCAACTGTCATTGTGTCATGTCAGCTCATCTATTTTATTACTTATACGTAGAAATAAATTTTAATTTAGAATTTTCGTAACTTATTATTCTGGCAGTAACATAAATACTCTATTTAGTATTTACACTAGAAAACAACCTCCTGTCAGCTTGATGTGTTTTTCTATCATTTTTCTGGCTCTTCCACTTCCTTTACAATATGATAATAAATTTTCATGTAAATTATCCTCCTGTTTAGGAGAATTTATTTGTACGACATTCCTTACAAATAATGTGCTTCATAAAAACTGGCTTCCTATAGCTTCATTGGTTTGTGTCAGCAAAAATAAATTTAAGTAAACTGGCAAATTTAATTGATGCCTTCCATGCCATCATCAGACATACAGCAGACAGGTCCATGTTTTCTCTGTCCTTAGGGTGACCGCTGGAAAATGTTAAGTCAAAGTATGAAATCTCAAACTAATATTCCTGGGATTTTATTTTGATCTCTCCATTCATCAATAAAATATTGATATCCTGTGGGTTGAGCCGTTTTGTTTTTGACTCTTATTCTGCCTGTCAAACTCTTCCTAATCCCTGTCATACCTTCAATGTAAGGCCGAGATGAGAAGGGAGGGGGGAAGCGAGGGGAGAAAGATCTACAGTCAGCTGACTACAGGCAAAGAAAAGCTTTACTAGAAGATGACCAGTGGCTATTCCAAACCCTAACTAGCCATCAATCAAAGAGACTTAGAGTCACTAATCACTAGACCGAACTAATAATACCTTTTGATTTATGTTCTAGCAAAAGCATGAGAAATCTTTTTTTTTCTGTTTTTCATTTCATTCAAAGTCACATGTGTAAGACAAATTCAATATCCCAATTATGTGGATAAGAACCGAGAGGTATATTAAACGGACTTCATTTCCAGAACAAAACCTCTGTAGCAGAAATCTTATTGATTGGAGAGGTTTATTGATTAAAGCAGGTAAAATTCCTCAGCCAATTAAACCAATTAGGCCCTACAATCACCACACCTAATGTACAAAATTCAACAGCCACGTTCAAAACGCAGCGTTCAAAACGGAGCTAAGGGTTCAAGACCACAGATATTAAGTCTTGCCTGGTAATTAACTGTAATGGCGGAGGAAATGGCAAAGAAGATTTTCCAGAGACTGTACCACAATATGTTTTTATTTTGTTAATAGTTGTTTTTTAAATTGATGTGTTTTTGCTGTATGTATGCTCACCGAGATAGACAGTACGCAAACCTAATTACTGTCTTCGACTACAATATGGCTAGCCATCAGGTCAAAAGCAAATTTAATTTTATGTCTTTTTCCTGTCATATTTTCCCCTTGTTGTAACAGCCATTTGAAAAATAAATAAATATTTCATGTTTTTCATAAATACTTAAGAATTATATGGGAAATCTTGAAGTGCAATGAAGTACTGACTCTAACTGCTGAGCAAACTGCCCCCATGGATTAGCCAAAAGGTTTGAGCTCTCTTGACCAGAAGGTAAAAAAATGGATGATTCACAAGTTTGTTCTGCCAATAATTTACTTCCCCTGCTTGAGTCGGAGTAATATGCCACAGGCAAATTATAAATTTAACAGTCGGTTGCTAGGTAACAGTGATACCATATATTTTCGTTTGATGTGCGGTTTGAACTGCCTGGGATCAATTTGAATATTGACCAACATAAATTTAATAACTATCTCTCCAGCCAGCTCAGATGGCAGTAGCTAGCCAGCAGCCGTAGCACTGTACACCAGGCCAGGCTGGTCACACACAAGTCCAGATACAGCCAGAACACCTCAAACTACAATCAATACCATTCAGACCACAGAGAGAGAAAAAAATCATGTTAAATTTTGGACACAATCCATTGTCGGTTCCCATATGTTCAATATCTTTCAAAACATGTAGATATCAATTTGTGTTGGGGATCCGCACAGGCTGTTTATAAAGCACTGATAACATTTTTTTGTGTCAGGGAGACTGGGAGGATACTGATAAGCCTATATAATACAACAGTTTATATTTAATTGGTGATCTATCAGGCATTTGTTATTCTATCCATGTATATTTCATTAAATAAGTAAATTCCTCTAATTCCCCTTATCATGGAAGATATTGCGTATGTACGGATTGTTTTTGTATCGTTTAGAACCATTGTGTATGATTCATTACCAAAGTGTTCAAACGAAATTTTTATAAACAGTCACATATAACAAATATGAACCTAATGAAGCCCAAATATTGTAATTAAATCAGTTTTATGTCTGTTGTCTTCAAAGACATGATTAGATTGTATATGTCTTACTGCAGAGAAGACTTTGTAATAGTGGCAATTTATCATCATTACAAAATAGTTTATTCTTCCAGATGAGAATACAATATGAAGACAGAACCTGTTTATAGGAACCAGTTGATGTGATATCAAAGAGATACAAAAAACCTGTCTATAGGGACCAGTTGATGTGATATTACAGAGACACAAACAACCTCTCTATAGGGACCAGTTGATGTGATATTACAGAGACACAAACAACCTGTCTATAGGGACCAGTTGATGTGATATTACAAAGACACAAACAACCTGTCTATAGGGACCAGTTGATGTGATATTACAGACACAAACAACCTGTCTATATGGACCAGTTGATGTGATATTACAGAGACACAAACAACCTGTCTATAGGGACCAGTTGATGTGATATTACAAACACAAACAACCTGTCTATAGGGACCAGTTGATGTGATATTACAAACACAAACAACCTGTCTATAGGGACCAGTTGATGTGATATTACAAACACAAACAACCTGTCTATAGGGACCAGTTGATGTGATATTACAAAGACACAAACAACCTGTCTATAGGGACCAGTTGATGTGATATTACAAACACAAACAACCTGTCTATAGGGACCAGTTGATGTGATATTACAAACACAAACAACCCGTCTATAGGGACCAGTTGATGTGATATTACAAAGACACAAACAACCTGTCTATAGGGACCAGTTGATGTGATATTACAAACACAAACAACCTGTCTATAGGGACCAGTTGATGTGATATTACAGAGACACAAACAACCTGTCTATAAGGACCAGTTGATGTGATATTACAAACACAAACAACCTGTCTATAGGGACCAGTTGATGTGATATTACAAACACAAACTACCTGTCTTTAGGGGCCAGTTGATGTGGTATTATAGAGACACAAACAACCTGTCTATAGGGACCAGTTGATGTGATATTACAAACACAAACTACCTGTCTATAGGGACCAGTTGATGTGATATTACAGACAAAAATAACTTGTCTATTGGGACAAAATATGAAACCTTGGTACAAGCTGTGTTTTAAATATTATTTGTTTTGTAGTTTCTCTAATATTTAAGCCAATTTCTACTATATCTTGACCTTCTTTGATATCCTTTTAAAGTTATCTAGAACATTTGAGTTTGTGCGGTTACAATCCGGCCCTTGTGTATAGGGTATATGTAGGGACATCTGTTGTAAGGCTTTATAGCTCAGCTCAAAGCACAACACAAATACTATTGATTTGTTTTAAATTGAAACTCCAACAAAACTATTTGTACATACATGTAAAGTTATTATTTTTCTATAAATTTAAGTCGGCTTACGTCAGATCTACGTAAAGAACACACCACCTGTTGTAGAAATCTGTTTTATACCTTCAAATAATTGTACGCAGATTTACGATATACGACTACAACATGCAGGTTTCTTTTTAAAAGTTATATTTTTTACATCGCTTTGAGTTTATCTTTGATATTTTATGTATTTTTTACCAATTAAAACTTCTTTATCACAGTAAACATGTGCAGCTTGTGCATCACAGTAATGTGCATAAATAATTTCGGCGATTGAAAGTGCCGAAAAATCTTTTTTTATCAGTGAAGTTTGATCTGGTTTGGTTTTATTGATTTAACCATTCAGGATGTACCAGATTTAGAAGAAAGCCATAGTACCCAGAGAAAAATCACCAACCAGCAGTCAGTATTGGGCAACTGCCCAAGTAATATGTGGTTACATGTTGGGACATTTCAATCACTTAGCCACTGCAGCACCTAATTTTTTCGAAGCAAAAATCTAAGCAAAAACCAATGACCTGGATATTAGAAGATCTATGAATAAAAGAGAATGTTTACTTCTTCAAAGCAGTACTTAGTATTAACAGAAACTTTTCATTTTTAAATGTTTCAATTCTGTTATTAGATTCTTAGAAATTTAAGCTTAATTTATGAAAACGAACAAATTAAATACTTCCTGTAAAGCGGAATATATTGTTTATTTTTGTATGTTTCTAATTTATTGAAATGATGAAACAATTTAACATATCAAAATAAAGTCTTTGTAGATAATTTGTGTTTAATCTCGTTATAGAATTATCGGTAAGATGTAATTAACGAGGGATTACTGAGTGCGTTTGCCGTGTTACATTCAAAACACATGACTTACAGGTAGTGTAAACTAAAGGAAACAACATACACAAAACTCCTTTCATTTATCCTTTTGAAACTAATTTGATAAACCCTATGCATTGAAATATTCTTTTCTACCTAAACTATTTTATTTCAAAATCATGTTCTATTTCTTTCATGTAGAAAACTGTACGGTGAAATCAAACTCATAAATGGCTGAATGTACCAAATCAGACTGGAAGGAAAATTACCAGATACTTAAGACAATTTTTAATAATCCCTTGAGATTCCAATAAACCTCCGCTTTAATGCACTGTAACAACAGTTTTTTTAAAACAGAAACGTCTGTAATGAATTTACATCCAGAGGTATACTCTGTTTGAACTTAAAAATCAAAGAAAACCCGAGCTTATGGTTGTAATTATTTAAAATCTAATTTTTGAACGAAATCTTGTTTGAATAGAAAATCAAAGTAAATCCTATGCTATGTTTGTGTTTTATTTAAAATCTAATTTCAAAAGTCTCTGATATCGTTCTTTTACATCTAAAATAAGGAGCTTCTCGGTTTATCAGGGAAACATCAACCGGTTTGTCGGAGGGCATGAGGATAGTACAAGGAGGGTCTAAAGCTTCCATTAATCTCGGTTCATCGTACTCATGTACACAAATTCTATAATTTTATTCCTATAAAAACCTTTATTGAATAGAGTGTAATTTTCCAAGGTAAATTTAGAGACAAATGAGTAACAGAACACATTCCTGTAGATAAAACACTATAAAGCATAGTCAGGTGATTGTTGTATACCGTTTAGTACAGAGACCAAAAATATATTTAATAATGTCAACGCCCTGGTCTGTACTGTTGTGAAATAATCTTATATCTGACCATTACCAGAGGTCAAGGTTATTTTTTTTTTTTTTTGTTGCTAACTTTAAACATTTATACAAACTAAGTTATAATACACAAGTACAACTTTCGCAGTAATCTTTTTTTAATATCTATTGTCATATTATAATAGGATGTACATATGCCCCCCCCCCCCCCCCCTAAAAACTCCCCTAGAGGATGAAAGAAAAACTCGACAAAATAACTTGGTTTTAATGCTAAAACTGTTCTGGAAGATTTTATAGAACCAAACGATTCACTAATGAACATATTAGATATTAAAGAAAATGAAGGTGTTCTTAGCTAT
This sequence comes from Argopecten irradians, assembly GCF_041381155.1. NCBI lineage: Eukaryota > Metazoa > Mollusca > Bivalvia > Pectinida > Pectinidae > Argopecten > Argopecten irradians. The sequence continues at coordinate 26,874,611 of NC_091139.1, forward strand.
ATGTATGACTTTAAGAAACTTATTCTCAAGCCATTTATAGAAAAGAAATTGTCAACCGGGAGATGACTAATTATGACAGGAGTAGCTTGACACAGAGTCATAAAATCCTAAATTCACTTTAGTTATTTAAAGTTAATGTCCTAATAACAGCCTGAGTCATTAAGAATGTGCCAGGTTAATAAGGTGGAAGAAGGCTGGAGTACCCAGAGAAAAACCACCAACCACTAGTCAATACTAAGCAAATGACCAACATTGGATTCAAACTCACGACCCAGCAATGGAAGGCCTATGTCAGGTCATTTTAACCAATCTACCACCATGGCCCCAACACACGGCCCCACGCACAGCCCCATGTGGCCCCATGTGTCCCAATGCAGCCCCATGTTGCCCTATGTGGCCCCACACAGCCCTATGCAGCCCATCCTCCTCAGTAGAAGATCACATAAAAACAAACATTCAGAGAGAAACACAAAACATACTAAAAGTCTTATCAATAAAATGAATCATTTGTTCAATGAACAAAAGATTTTCACCAAAAATATAATTATATTCTTAGAGAAAATATGACAGTTAAAGTAAAGTACAGTGCCTGGTAATGTTAGAATTACCCAATAGAGTAGAGAGAGCTGATCAGGAATGGGATATTCTCTCGAGAATTGCAATTGTAAAATCCTATTAAGAACATATCAAATGAAAGAAATCTACTTAAAACATATAGGCTAAATCTTAATTACAGGAAACTTTTTTACATGATTTTGAAGGTGTCTTTGAGAGAAAGATTAAAACAGTTAAGCATTCTTAACCGGTAACATTTCACAAAGATAAAATTATGTAAGTATAATCTTAGATGGCATTTCAAAGAGATACCAAAGGATGATACTCATTAAGTTCAAATCGCATCAGACATTGTAAAAAAAAGTCTCACTTTAGGCACTGTTAAAGAAAATTAAGTCTTGAATTGATACAGAAAATTCCTACTCAAAATAGGAACATATGAACAGGCAATAAGAAATCCCTATAATGCCCAGCTCCCTGTGTAAACATCCATTTGTATGAATACAGACCCTTATTACTACAGATCTGGGACCCATTCAGTGCCTGATTACAGATCAAGGGACCACAAATACAATTTAAACTATAGGCCATGCTCTATTTAATAATAATGTATTGAAAGGACTAGGCCCTATTCCCTATTATTGATCCTAGCCCCTATTACAATTCCTTATCATAGGTCTTACTTGCACATCATGCTCCCTATTATAGGCCCTGCCCCTATTACAGATCAAGCTGCCTATTATAAATAATATACATAGGCTAATCTTTTTCATAGATCCAAGTCATGCTCCCTTATTATTATAAAGGGGACTAAGCCCTTCTTATTACTATACAAGAGACTAAGCCTTTTTTATTATTATACAAGGGAATAAGCCCTCCTTATTATTATACAAGAGACTAAGTCTTCCTTGTTATTATACAAGGGACTAAGCCCTTTTTATTATAGACCCTACTCCCTATTATACAAGGGACTAAGCCCATCTTATTTCTATACAAGGGACAAAGCCTGTCTTATTATTATACAAGGGACTAAACCCTCCTTATTATTATACAAGGGACTAAGTCCTCCTTATTATTATACGAAAGACTTAGTCCTCCTTGTTATTATACAAGGGACTAAGTCCTCCTTATTATTATACAAGGACTAAGCCCTCCTTATTATTATACAAGGACTAAGCCCTCCTTATTATTATACAAGGGACTAAGCCCTCCTTATTATTATACAAGGGACTAAGTCCTCCTTATTATTATACAGAGGACTAAGCCCTCCTTATTATTATACAAGGACTAAGTCCTCCTTATTATTATACAGGGACTAAGCCCTCCTTATTATTATTATACAAGGGACTAAGCCCTCCTTATTATTATACAAGGGACTAAGCCCTCCTTTATTATTATACAAAGGGACTAAGCCCTCCTTATTATTATACAAGGGACTAAGCCCTCTTATTATTATACAAGGGACTAAGCCCTCCTTATTATTATATAATCTAAAGACTAAGATTATATACAAGGACTAAGACCCCTTATTCTTATACAAGGGACTAAGCCTCTTATTATTAATCTAAGTGACTAAGCCCCCCTTATTATTATACAAGGGACTAAGTCCTCTATATTATTATACAAGGACTAAGCCCTCTTTATTATTATACAAGGGACTAAGCCCTCCTTATTTATACAGAGGACTAAGTCCTCCTTATTATTATACAGAGACTAAGTCCTCTTTATTAATACAGAGGACTAAGTCCTCCTTGTTATTATACAGAGGACTAAGTCCTCCTTATTATTATACAAGGGACTAAGTCCTCCTTATTATTATACAGAGGACTAAGTCCTCTTTATTATTATACCAGGGACTTAGCCCTCCTTATTATTATACAAGGGACTAAGCCCTCCTTATTATTATACAAGGGACTAAGTCCTCCTTATTATTATATAATCTAAAGTGACTAAGCCCCCCTTATTCTTATACAAGGGACTAAGCCCTCCTTATTATTATACAGAGGACTAAGTCCTCTATATTATTATACAAGGACTAAGCCTCCTTATTATTATACAAGGGACTAAGCCTCCTTATTATTATACAGAGGACTAAGTCCTCCTTATTATTATACAAGGACTAAGCCCTCCTTGTTATTATACAAGGGACTAAGCCCTTTTTTATAAGACCCCTTTATATACAAGGGACAAGCCCTCTTTTATTTTATACAGGGAAGCCTCTTATTATTATACAAGGGACTAAACCCTCCTTATTATTATACAAGGACTAAGTCCTCCTTATTATTATACAGGACTAAGTCCTCCTTATTATTATACAAGGACTAAGTCCTCCTTATTATTATACAGAGGACTAAGTCCTCCTTATTATTATACAGAGGACTAAGTCCTCCTTATTATTATACAGAGGACTAAGTCCTCCTTATTATTATACAAGGGACTAAGTCCTCCTTATTATTATACAGAGGACTAAGTCCTCCTTATTATTATACAAGGACTAAGTCCTCCTTATTATTATACAGAGGACTAAGCCCTCCTTATTATTTATACAGGGACTAAGTCCTCCTTATTATTATACAGAGGACTAAGCCCTCCTTTATTATTATACAGAGGACTAAGTCCTCCTTATTATTATACAAGGACTAAGTCCTCTTATTATTATACAGAGGACTAAGTCCTCCTTATTATTATACAGAGGACTAAGCCCTTTTTAAAGGGACTAAGCCTCCCTTATTATTATACAGAGGACTAAGTCCTCCTTATTATTATACAGAGGACTAAGTCCTCCTTATTATTATACAGAGGACTAAGTCCTCTTATTATTATACAAGGGACTAAGCCCTCCTTATTATTATACAGAGGACTAAGTCCTCCTTATTATTATACAGAGGACTAAGTCCTCCTTATTATTATACAGAGGACTAAGTCCTCCTTATTATTATACAGAGGACTAAGTCCTCCTTATTATTATACAGAGGACTAAGTCCTCCTTATTATTATACAAGGGACTAAGCCCTCCTTATTATTATACAGAGGACTAAGCCCTCCTTATTATTATACAAGGGACTAAGTCCTCCTTATTATTATACAGAGGACTAAGCCCTCCTTATTATTATACAGAGGACTAAGTCCTCCTTATTATTATACAGAGGACTAAGTCCTCTTTATTATTATACAAGGGACTAAGCCCTCCTTATTATTATACAAGGGACTAAGTCCTCCTTATTATTATACAGAGGACTAAGTCCTCCTTATTATTATACAGAGGACTAAGTCCTCTTTATTATTATACAGAGGACTAAGTCCTCCTTATTATTATACAGAGGACTAAGTCCTCCTTATTATTATACAGAGGACTAAGTCCTCCTTATTATTATACAGAGGACTAAGTCCTCCTTATTATTATACAGAGGACTAAGTCCTCCTTATTATTATACAGAGGACTAAGTCCTCCTTATTATTATACAGAGGACTAAGTCCTCCTTATTATTATACAGAGGACTAAGTCCTCCTTATTATTATACAAGGGACTAAGCCCTCCTTATTATTATACAGAGGACTAAGTCCTCCTTATTATTATACAGAGGACTAAGTCCTCCTTATTATTATACAGAGGACTAAGTCCTCCTTATTATTATACAGAGGACTAAGTCCTCCTTATTATTATACAGAGGACTAAGTCCTCCTTATTATTATACAGAGGACTAAGTCCTCCTTATTATTATACAGAGGACTAAGTCCTCTTTATTATTATACAGAGGACTAAGCCCTCCTTATTATTATACAGAGGACTAAGTCCTCCTTATCATTATACAGAGGACTAAGTCCTCCTTATCATTATACAGAGGACTAAGTCCTCCTTATCATTATACAGAGGACTAAGTCCTCCTTATTATTATACAGAGGACTAAGTCCTCCTTATTATTTATACAGAGGACTAAGTCCTCCTTATTATTATACAGAGGACTAAGTCCTCCTTATTATTATACAGAGGACTAAGTCCTCCTTATTATTATACAGAGGACTAAGTCCTCCTTATTATTATACAGAGGACTAAGTCCTCCTTATTATTATACAGAGGACTAAGTCCTCCTTATTATTATACAGAGGACTAAGTCCTCCTTATTATTATACAGAGGACTAAGTCCTCCTTATTATTATACAGAGGACTAAGTCCTCTTTATTATTATACAGAGGACTAAGTCCTCCTTATTATTATTATACAGAGGACTAAGTCCATCTTTATTATTATACAGAGGACTAAGTCCTCCTTATTATTATACAGAGGACTAAGTCCTCCTTATATTATACAGAGGACTAAGTCCTCCTTATCATTATACAGAGGACTAAGTCCTCCTTATCATTATACAGAGGACTAAGTCCTCCTTATTATTATACAGAGGACTAAGTCCTCCTTATTATTATACAGAGGACTAAGTCCTCCTTATTATTATACAGAGGACTAAGTCCTCCTTATTATTATACAGAGGACTAAGTCCTCCTTATTATTATACAGAGGACTAAGTCCTCCTTATTATTATACAGAGGACTAAGTCCTCCTTATTATTATACAGAGGACTAAGTCCTCCTTATTATTATACAGAGGACTAAGCCCTCCTTATTATTATACAGAGGACTAAGTCCTCCTTATTATTATACAAGGACTAAGTCCTCCTTATTATTATACAAGGGACTAAGTCCTCCTTATTTTATACTTAGCCCTCCTTATTATTATACAAGGGACTAAGCCCTCCTTATTATTATACAAGGGACTAAGCCCTTCTTATTATTATATAATCTAAAGTGACTAAGCCCCCTTATTCTTATACAAGGGACTAAGTCCTCCTTATTATTATATAATCTAAATTGACTAAGCCCCCCTTATTCTTATACAAGGGACTAAGCCCTCCTTATTATATACAAAAGAGACTTAGCCCTCCATATTATCTTACAAGGGACTAAACCCTTCTTATTATAGACCCTGTTCCCTATTATACAAGGGACTAAGCTCTTTTTATTACAGATCCATAAGCCCTTTTAAGTATAGACCCTGTTTATTATTACACAAGAGACTTAGCCCTCCTTAGTATATCTTACAAGGGACTAAGGGACCCTTCTTATTATAGGACCCTGTTCCCTATTATACACCTGGACTAAGCTCTTTTTATTACAGATCCATAAGCCCTTTATAAGTATAGACTCTGATCCTTCAATTATTACACTAGGGACTAAGCCTTCATATTGTATATCAAGCTCCTGATTATAAACCCTTACAAAGTCCTTAGTAACTGCCCTGTTTCCTAAATGCTGCTCCCTATTATAGACTCTGACCCTTACCTATTAGTAGGGACAGGCTCCTGCTCCCTATTATAGACTCTGACCCTTACCTATTAGTAGGGACCAGCTCCTGCTCCCTATTATAGACTCTGACCCTTACCTATTAGTAGGGACCAGCTCCTGCTCCCTATTATAGACTCTGACCCTTACCTATTAGTAAGGACCAGCTCCTGCTCCCTATTATAGACTCTGACCCAATAACCTATTAGTAGGGACAGACTCCTGCTCCCTATAATAGACTCTGACCCTTACCTATTTGTATGGACCAGCTCCTGCTCCCTATTACAGACTCTGACCCTTATCTATTAGTAAGGACCAGCTCCTGCTCCCTATTATAGACTCTGACCCTTACCTATTAGTAGGGACCAGCTCCTGCTCCCTATTATAGACTCTGACCCTCACCTTTTAGTAGGGACTAGCTCCTGCTCCCTATTATAGACTCTGACTCTTACCTATTAGTAGGGACCGGCTCCTGCTCCCTTATATAGACCCTGTCCCTTACCTATTAGTAGGGACCGGCTCCTGCTCCCTATTATAGAGTCTGACCTTTACCTATTTGTAGGGACCAGCTCCTGCTCCCTATTATAGACTCTGACCCTCACCTATTAGTAGGGACCAGCTCCTGCTCCCTATTATAGACTCTGACCCTTACCTATTAGTAGGGACCAACTCCTGCTCCCTATTATAGACTCTGACCCTTACCTAGTAGGGACCAGCTCCTGCTCCCTATTATAGACTCTGACCCTTACCTATTAGTAGGGACCGGCTCCTGCTCCCTATTATAGACTCTGACCCTTACCTATTAGTAGGGACCAGCTCCTGCTCCCTATTATAGACTCTGACCCTTACCTAATAGTAGGGACCAACTCCTGCTCCCTATTATAGACTCTGACCCCTAGTAGGGACCAGCTCCTACTCCCTATTATAGACTCTGACCCTTACCTATTAGTAGGGACCAACTCCTGCTCCCTATTATAGACTCTGACCCCTACTTACCTATTAGTAGGGACCAGCTCCTGCTCCCTATTATAGACTCTGACCCTTACCTATTAGTAGGGACCAGCTCCTGCTCCCTATTATAGACTCTGACCCTTACCTATTAGTAGGGACCAGCTCCTGCTCCCTATATAGACTCTGACCCCCTTACCTATTAGTAGGACCAGCTCCTGCTCCCTATTATAGACTCTGACCCTTACCTATTAGTAGGGACCAGCTCCTACTCCCTATTATAGACTCTGACCCTTACCTATTAGTAGGACAGCTCCTGCTCCCTATTATAGACTCTGACCCTTACCTATTAGTAGGGACCAGCTCCTACTCCCTATTATAGACTCTGACCCTTACCTATTAGTAGGGACCGGCTCCTGCTCCCTATTATAGACTCTGACCCTTACCTATTAGTAGGGACCAGCACCTGCTCCCTATTATAGACTCTGACCCTTACCTATTAGTAGGGACCGCTCCTGCTCCCTATTATAGACTCTGACCCTTACCTATTAGTAGGGACCAGCTCCTGCTCCCTATTATAGACTCTGACCCTTACCTATTAGTAGGGACCAGCTCCTGTTCCCTTTATTATAGACTCTGACCCTTACCTATTAGTAGGGACCAGCACCTGCTCCCTATTATAGACTCTGACCCTTACCTATTAGTAGGGACCGGCTCCTGCTCCCTATTATAGACTCTGACCTTACCTATTAGTAGGGACCGGCTCCTGCTCCCTATTATAGACTCTGACCCTTACCTATTAGTAGGGACCAGCTCCTGCTCCCTATTATAGACTCTGACCCTTACCTATTAGTAGGGACCAGCTCCTGCTCCCTATTATAGACTCTGACCCTTACCTATTAGTAGGGACCAGCTCCTGCTCCCTATTATAGACTCTGACCCTTACCTATTAGTAGGGACCAGCTCCTGCTCCCTATTATAGACTCTGACCCTTACCTATTAGTAGGGACCAGCTCCTGCTCCCTATTATAGACTCTGACCCTTACCTATTAGTAGGGACCAGCTCCTGCTCCCTATTATAGACTCTGACCCTTACCTATTAGTAGGGACCAGCTCCTGCTCCCTATTATAGACTCTGACCCTTACCTATTAGTAGGGACCAGCTCCTGCTCCCTATTATAGACTCTGACCCTTACCTATTAGTAGGGACCAGCACCTGCTCCCTATTATAGACTCTGACCCTTACCTATTAGTAGGGACCAGCTCCTGCTCCCTATTATAGACTCTGACCCTTACCTATTAGTAGGGACTGGCTCCTGCTCCCTATATAGACTCTGTCCCTTACCTATTAGTAGGGACCGGCTCCTGCTCCCTATTATAGACTCTGACTCTTACCTATTATAAGGGACTGGCTCCTGCTCCCTATTATAGACTCTGACCCTTACCTATTATAAGGGACTAACTCCTGGACCAGCTCCTGTTCCCTATTATAGACTCTGACCCTTACCTACTAGTAGGGACCAGCTCCTACTCCCTATTATAGACTCTGACCCTTACCTATTATAAGGGACTAACTCCTGCTCCCTACCACATAACAGATACAGCTGAGACTATGAGAGAGGGCCAGGTATTGGTGTGCCAATAGCATGTGTCAATCACTGAGAAGTACTTGAGTGAGGTTTATGGCCTGTGGAGCATGCCCTGATTACATAATGACCTTGATGGGCTTATCCTATCACTGGGTCCTGCACCGCTGTTATCACATTAAATTTGTTCAACTTACACAATAATTCAGTTAAATTACCTACATTTGTCAAGAATAGACAGGATAGCATCAGCCTGCTCGCTCCCTGCAGTACAAGGCCGAGCTGTAAAGATGGTAGAGAGATATGTGTGCAGGGAGCAGGAGGCAACACCCCACTGTCAACAGGGACACACAGGGTTATGCACTTAATTTGTTTTTCTTTCTCCAGTAACACCCTGTAGCAGGAGACAACAGTGGGAGACAAGTAATTACATGGCTTCTCTCACTTCTGCATACTAGTCAATCAACTCACCGCCCCAAATGATCAATGTTTTTTTTGTCTAAGCACTGTAAGTACCGGCTTTAAATTTCAGCCGAGATAAAAGCGAGCAACTTTTATAAGCAGGGGATCACAGGTACTGGGTGTCTACAGCAGAGGCTTGCATCGTGGCTTAATGTAAAGTCATTTTAAAACAGATGGTAAGTGACACAAACCAACGGCTGAGCAACTAAATCTGCACAGCCAAGAGCAGGATCTGTTGGCTGATCCTAGCACTTGAAAGGTGAAGAGTGGTAGCAGGGAAGGTGTGAATATGCACAGTTTTTCACACACTCCAGGGGGGCCTTACATCACCTACCGTCCCAGCCAATACTCCCCTGTCTGTGTAATCGCTGCACAATTTAATTACAAGTCACCATTTAACTCAAATCTATTGCTGGTTACACTTGAAACTTTCTCTGCTCTTCTCAAATGGAATATCGGGCTGATTTACAGCCATTAAGGCATTACAAGATTTCAGCATTAGCTTCAAAGGACCTGGGATTCCTGTGAACATTTGTACCACTCTTATATACACTCAAAGACAAAACTCAAAACACAATTACAAGTATAGGCTTTTGATTCAAAGTTATCCCAACTAAACACAGCTGTGTGTCGGCTTTGATACCCCTTCCAACATTCCTGGTGTCTCTGTACTCAAAACTGAAGACAATTACATTCCTTGTGTGTGACAATTACTCTAACTTGTAAGGACAACTTGCCAGAATCACTGTGGCAACAGTATCGTCTCCACTAAACACAGATCTTCCATGTCTATAACATAGAGGTTAAATGTTAGGGGTCACAGTACAAAGGTCAACTGTCAGGGGTCATAATCCAAAGATAAATTGTCAGGAGTCACTATTGTCAAGATCAAAATTACAAGATTGATTGTTAGAGATCATTGTCTAATGCTATTGTTAAGGTCACAGACTAAAGGTCAACTGTCAGAGGTCACAGATAAATGGTTAACTGTCAGGGGTCACAAATAAAAGGACAACTGCAAGGGGTCACAGTTCAAAGTTCAGTTCCAAGGTTAAGATTGCAAGATTAACTTCCAGAGGTTATTGACCAAAGTTCAAAAGTCAATGCAATCTATTTAAGATCATATTAAGGTCAACTGTCAGGGGTCACAGTTCAAAAGAATTCTTTCACAGATCAAATCCAAAGGTCAAAGTCACATTAACAAGGTCAGATTGAAGAGGTTACAGTCACAAACAAAAGCTATTTTTTTATAGCTTTTAGTAAAATTCTCAATTGCATCATTCTAACCAGCAAGACAATATCTTCATGATAAAATTCACAGGTTACTGTTGTAGCAAGATTTCAATTTTACACATTCACTCTAAATCTAAAATACAGTCGATTTAAGTGTGTTAGGGTCAGAATACAACAATGACATAACAGAACTCAGTTTATCTTTCAAGGTCTGTCTACAGGAAAGACATATACCTATAAAACATTGGTAGTGTTTCCTGTAAAATATTGGTCTTATTTCTACATCACCAAAGGGAGATAACTTGTGAAAGGAAGACAAGCAGACAGGCCCGAGGACAACGCCTGGTATTAAAACCATGAACGAAAAACATTACATTTTATCTGAAACATCATAATCCAATGATCTCATACAAGTTTATACATTAACTGTGTATCAATTATCAGCTGACATGATAAAAAAAGTTCATTGTTATTTCTATCATATTTTTACATTCTCATAACTATTGTTCTTTTACAACAATAAAACTGGTAAAAGAGTAACTTGGCTATAACAATGAAATGTACACCCCTTTTTATATCATAACAGTAAATGGTTACACCATAACTATTGAGAGTAACAGTAAATGTAGAATGACAATGAAAATTTGGAGGCGCATAGCAACAGAGTCCTGATAATTATATTTCAGTATCAAAGCAGATCCAAATACCCACAAAAATCTTACAGAAATACTTTATTCCTTTGTCAACACTATATTTCATTGCCAAAGCAGTAAGACTTCATTTGTCTAGAATTATACATAAATTATTTCATTCACTCAGCAACATTGTACTTCAGTCCACAAATAACACTGTACTTCACTTCCCTAATAACTTTGTACTTCAGTCCCCTACCAACATTGTACTTCAGTCCCCTAGAAACATGACTTCAGTCCCCTAGTAACATTGTACTTCAGTAACATTGTACTTCAGTCCCCAGTAACACTTACTTCAGTCACCTACAACATGTACTTCAGTCCCTACCAACATTGTACTTCAGTCCCCTAGAACATTGTACTTCATCCCTAGAAACATTGTACTTCAGTCCCTAGTAACATTGTACTTCAGTCCCCTAGTAAATTGTACTTCAGTCCCCTAGTAACATTGTACTTCAGTCCCCTAGTAACATTGTACTTCAGTCCCCTAGTAACATTGTACTTCAGTCCCCTAGTAACATTGTACTTCAGTCCCCTAGTAACATTGTACTTCAGTCCCCTAGTAACATTGTACTTCAGTCCCCTAGTAACATTGTACTTCAGTCCCCTAGTAACATTGTACTTCAGTCCCCCAGTAACACTGTACTTCAGTCACCTACCAACATTTTACTTCAGTCCCCTACCAACATTGTACTTCAGTCCCCTAGTAACATTGTACTTCAGTCCCCTACCAACATTGTACTTCAGTCCCCTAGTAACATTGTACTTCACTCCCGTAGCAATATTGGCCTTCATTCCAAAAATAAAATGATTTTTACCTATTCACCCGACACACACCCCACCTCCAAAAAAAAATCTCAGTAACATCTATCAGTTGTACTTCAGTATACGACACAAATCTAACAATTGCACTTAGAGTCCTCTAACAACATTAATTTGATAACTATAATTTAATTACATTTTATTTGGTAATTGGGCATTATACATCCAAGGTACAGCAGCCGAACAACCCGACCAAGTTTACTTACACCACGCAATACTCCAGGGCTGTAATCTATTTACATGAGGAAATCTGACAGCTAACCTAATGGCTATTCCACAACTTCTCCCAACAACCATTACTCTCAGGGCAATCAAAAACACTTTATTTCACAAAACTTTTTTTTTTCTGTTTCTATAGTCATTTGATTTGATTTCAGAAGAAAAGCTCATTATTAAACTTTAAAGGACTGAGATTTAATAATAATTTGTCAACAGGAATCAATGAATTTCTCCTTAAGCAGTAAAGAGATTCTAAAGCCATTCTCAATTCAATTCTGCCATCAATACCATCCAATTCTAATTGTATTCAAATCTTCTCTCTCTGTGTATATTGCTACAGTGGCTGAGGTATAACTACAGTGTATCAGGGTTCAATGCCATGAGGGTGTACAGCCTCAGAAACACATGTGTTTGTTCAATGGCATTCTCCCCTCGGTAGCCCCATCACAAATTTTGGCATTTCTACAATTTCTAGAGAACAATAACACTGAAATAGTGAAATCCTTGCATTACTTTCCCCTGGCCATACTTCGCTCACACACGCACCGCGCGCGTACATACATACATGTTATGCATGTACATACCTATGTATCAAACCCATGTGTGTAGGGTTTGTATATGAAAACCAGTAATTAAACTCCCCTATTCCCAATGTCAAATGATACATACACACTCTGAATCTTGCCTCTTCTCTGATGTGCTGGTGCACTTACTAAAATTTCATTAGCTTATGTATACATACTGATAAAAACGCTTGGGTCAGTTGGTCTAAATTTGGTCACTCAATATTTCCATTCAGAACCCTCCAGGCACCAGACCCCCACTTATCACTAAAAGATGAAACATAATTCATGGTATTTATAATCCATCAGTAAATTTGAGTGGCCCTGGAGGAGGGTTTGCAGGAAGATCCACAAATTGTTTGTTTGTAGTGTGAAGGCCCCCAAGCCCCACTGATGCCACTCCGAGTACCTAGATGATATGCTGGAACATGAATAATGAAACACCAATGATGAATGAATTACTGAACATGTTGCCTTTGAAAACTTCAAAACCTATAGCTTATGTGAATATTACCAAAGAACTTGGCTTGTCTTTAATGATTTCCCTAGGGCCGATGGTGGAAAGTACAACTATCCAAACATCAAAGACAAAACACAGATGGCACACACATTAAAAGTCAAAACATTTAAGTTCAATTTCCTACGTACCAAATCACCTTGACAACCAAGAATGGGTATTTATGTTTTTAAAGCTTCAAAAAATTCTAAACTAACTGTATGCCTGGCCTTGCCCGGAGGGGTCTTTAGATGTCCTGCAGGGCTTTCCATGGTGCCCATCAGCCTATAGAACTATCTACATATAAATAAACATCCTGTGTCTCCTAGCCTACCATCCCATGCCTCCACACCATTGCATATGACCTCCATGAAAACCGAAACCCAGCAGTCAACTTCAATCAAGCCCAAACTAATCTCATCAGATTGAAATTTCATTTAGATTAAATAAAAGTTGATTGAATTCATTTCAATATGTCAAATTTTCATTTTACTTAAAATGACAGTGATTACTTTTTCATTGATTTTCATAAAATTGCTTGGATAAAATTTAATTTCGGACCCAATTTATTGGATTCATCATGTTAAACTGCGATCGTGTCCGTCTGCATGCCCGAGTTAATGACCAAATTTTCCGCCTTTGATAAAATATTTAAATGTTTTTGATAACCAAAATACCAGCCTTTGATGGGAATTAAAAACAGCATATCAGACAATACCACTACCGCTACATATTACAAAGTGCCAAGTTCACTCAATGTGGCTTAAATTATGAAACTGAAATTGCCGACAGATTTCTGAGTAGTTGACCCAGAAGGCCAGATGCTCCGTTCTCCTAATACTATAATTTTAAGTGAAAACATGGAAAAGTTAACAATATTTTGCCCAATGACCTTTTGAGGGCAAACGTTGTCATGGAAACCAATGTATTCCCCTGATGGTGCACTTTCCAATCGAAGCTTTTTAATACCTGGACTTTGATATGGACTAGGTCTAGGACAGCCACCAATGTCCTAGTTCGGTCAGAAACATTTATCCTTTATGGGAAAGTCTGTATTGGCGAAACTGTTTGAATATATTACACAATGTGTCACTCTAACAATGGGCCTGACATCAGTTATCATCATATTACACTTATAATAGAGTGATATATTACCTTTATATTACGGGCGTTAAATGTCGATTTCCAAGCAATTTAATGCAATCCATTAAAAATACAATTTTATGATATTTTTTAATTGAAGAAAATATTATATTGTAATTGTCATTACACAGATTTGTGAAATACATATTAGAATGTATAGTTTTGATAGCTAGACTTAAATTGTATTATAAAACATTACATTGTATGATATATTTCAATAGATTTACTTGTGTAATATACTGTATTAAACTGTATGTATTGTATTACAATTAATGTATGCCATTTTGACAGCTAGACTTGGTTTTATATGTTACAATGTATGTCAGTTAAATAGTCAAGCTTGTCATAGACACTACATTGTATACAATCTTAGTAGTTAAAAAATACATTGTAATACTATATTAGAAAGATGTAATACATTTTGTGTCATTAATGGTAAAAGACACACTGTATAACAATTAATACACTGTATAACATTGTTTTACAACAGAATTTACTACTGCAAAAATACTTGATAGCTGTCAATTTCTTTACATGGTGTAATGTATTACATTGTATGACCACAAATTATTGATACAATACACTAACTTATTTGTGGATCTTTTGATCATACAGTGTAATATATATATAGTTTGCATCAATATCCATCTGACAGTAAACTGACAATACTGATGAGGAGACTACTGAAATTGCTCCAGACTCAACACAGCAGGTCCCATGGGGTGACAATTAGGGGTCAAAAACATTTGTCGCTCTGTAACCTAAACCTTCAACCACACATATCCCATGCAGTGGTACATCGGTAAATGATTAGCTGGTATTGAAAAAGTGACAGTAAAAATTTTATGCCATCTGAAGCAGGACCTATCATCAGAAAATCTCCAAGTATGGCCCTGGGGAGGGATTACATAATCCCTGGGGGAGGGGGAGGGGATTAGATAATAATAGGGGCCATATGCACCCTTGTATCAGAATGTGTTAAAGATACCTAGACAGATACTAGTTACTGGAATGTATACCAAATCTCAAGGCCTGTTTTCCACTAAATCTACTTGATGTTCTATAATTAGTACTGGTGTATAGGCTTGTCAAATCTACCAAATATTAGTACACTTCCACTTATGTAAGTCACAGAACAGATACCAGTACATATACCCTGCATAATAATAATTTGGCAGAATTTTTCCATTACATAAACTTTGTAACAAATAGACAAATGAACTGTTCAGGCACAATAAGAGTTTGCAGAGATAAATCTCAATGGTAGTAGAAGCTGTCAGACCCATTAAAATGTCCCCTGTTAAAATGTACCTAATCTATGTATATATACATGAAGAAAATTTAAAGTTCATTGTAAGTGTCATAAATAGTAATGAGAATTTTTAGCTGTGATTATACCAGGCCAAGATCTCCAGAACGTTTGTAACTATACACAATTCTAAAGTTCAGTAATCTCGTAAACTGTTGGATCAGAATTCTAAGTTGTAATTAGACAAACCAGTGGTTAAGATGCTATAACTTGAAATGAGAAACAGCATACCGGCTCTAGCATTCCTTTCTATAGTCGAGGTTGACACCAGACTTTGAAGCATATTCTTTACAGAGGCCTAATTAGCATTAATTCTAGAGTTTGGCTCTTGTTAATCTCGTAATTTCCGATGACATTTGATACAATGTGATGTAATCAGTGTAAAACGGAGCTTTATTATTTCATTTCCCAGTGGCAAGTCAAGTGTGGCTTTATCGAATCAAATTAAGAAAAATAAAATCAAATTTAATAGAACTTGTCGTAAACAAACAATGAGCCATTGGACTTTTGTTAAAAAAGATGCATGATAAATGTCTCCCATGTCATCACCATGGTAACCATTCTATCGTTGGAATGCTTGTCTAATGAAGAGACAAACATTTTTTGCCCCTGTGCCGACATGTAAGAACACGAAATCAAATTAGATAAGTACTAGTTATGACATCACAGTCATTGTGGAGCTATTAACGGTAGGAGCCCCCTTAATACAAAACAATGAAAATTGCTTTGAATCTGCTCTTGTGAAATATTATTGCAGATGTGAAGCGGCTTTGTTAGGCAGTCGTCCTATGTAACATTACCCACTAGAGGCTAGTTGACTTTTAAATAGGGCTATCTAAATTTCTATCTTTTTTCCTGCCCGCTGAAGTTTTATCTTTGTAATTTGCGTTATAAACTATACATATATATATACACACATTATAGGAATAATCTACATCGAGGAAACAGTTTAAATTTTCATGAAGCTACATCAATTACTTTAATGAAATTTAGCACCATTTGTTAAGAATGCACTACCCACTTGGGAATTTTGGTAATTTGAGTCAGGAACTATACATAAAAGAAAACATTGTTTTGAATGCATTTTCAAAAATATCCTATCATATTTTTTTTTGTTCCTACATACCATTGATTCTCTTGGAATTTATCACATACAAATGAGAAAATGAATTTTTGATGTGGAAGTATGTCACGGTTGGCCGTGCAGACGGCAGTCCTGTGTATGATTACATCAATGTGGTATACATTGTAGATTAGGTTTCTATAGAAGTTTATTGTTGATAAATAACATATGTAATAAAACAAGGATAAGTAGTTGGCATAGCGACTCACCGCCATGTTATATTCTAACTATGCCAGCAATTTAAAATGATTTTCTGTCATTAAGTGGTATAAATTTGTCCAAGATATCACCGCAGATTAATGTTCACAAAATCGTTTTGAAACATGCTGACTTTCTGTTCCATATTCCCAAAGACTATGTGAATAATTTTAATCAAGTTTTTATATTGCAATCACACAAGATGCCATGTGTAAATGAAACAGATGGATGCAGAGTCTCGAGTTTGATCCTGCGACAGCCCACATTTGATGTGAATGACTTGCTCTTGGGTATATGTGCCTTAAATAAATAAATACCTATATATCAGAAGAAGTAAATTTTCTCCGAGGTTTCACATGTGTGACTCATATTAACCACAAAGTTGCCTGACAAATGACAAACATCGAGGAAAATATATAGTTAATTTTGAAGTATTTTGTCAAACATCACACAAGTAAATTGATGTCGTAAAGCCAAGTGTTAGACAGATGTGCAACTGGAGATGTCAGTGCAGCAAAGGGAGAACAAACTGTACTTAATTACAAATATATATATATGTATATCAGATTGCCAAATTCCAGTGCCCTCCTCTTCAGTGCTGGTGGTACTATAAAACAGTCTTTCCCCTCTTCTGACTATACACACTTGGTACTTCAAATTCACTCCAGTTGCTATGGTGACCTAGCCAGCTGTCCATCAGCCTGAATTACAATGCATATTTAGCTATTGTTTTGTGTGTTACATCTGAAACTTAGTATGTTGATCTTCAAGTCAGCTAGAGTCAGCATCAACTACTAGAGGGACAGCAGGGGTCTGGTGAACAATTACTTTGGTCAAACCCAGCACTCTTATCTATATTATATATCTTACCCAGCCAAGACTGGCTGCCTGATCAAATCTGATACATATACCACCCTCCACAAATGTTATTTTACACAAAATTTGGTTATGGTATTGTGATAGTGGACTGAACAGTAGAACAGGAGGGAGCATTCATCCCCCCACCCTCACCAGTATACCCCTGTGTGGGGGAGAGAGTGCCCCTCACAGGTCCCCCCAGGGGGCTGTCGTACAGTTCATGCACCACACATACTATCTAATCTTCTACCATTAGACACACGTCTCTATGAAATGTGTTTTGAATTTTAACCTTGGCTCTTGTACACTATTGTTAGGCCCCCAGAATTCCTTGCGCAGAATTCATTAAAATTCATGATCAGTTTTTGGACCCAGCTAAGCTTATAGCCACAGTAGCTAGCCCTGGCCTGGGTTTTGTCTGAACTTATTAAATGCCAATTTATAGACAAATTAGATTGCGGCCAGTTTCACCATGCTCCAAGCCATTTATGGTCAGAGCTTCATGGGTCCAGCCTACATCCTCTGGCCTGCTGGAACCAATACCAGTCAAGTTTACATGATGTGCTGTTGATAGTTTGGTTTCCAAGTCTACCAATATTTTAATGCCATGGCTAGCCAGGGGTCAGTGGGGAGAAATCGGTTTGTTCCATATGGTCTCAATACAAGGCGGTCTACACCACTGCAGAACAGAGCAGCTAAATTTACACCAAATTATCTAAGACTACAATTAAGAAATTTATATAGTATCAATTTACGCTAATGGCCTGCCTGTACTCCACAGCTTCATAGTACAAAAAATCTCAAGGGTAGGGCGCATTTGTAATCCAAGCCAGCTGTAAACGATACAAATGTTCAACAATATACTCAACATCATAAATATTAAACGAAAATAAAACCTTTCAAAATTAAAACGGAAAAGTAACAAGAACTTTACACAACTTTACAACGGAAACTACTAATTAGTTGGCCCATTTACATAAGTGAAAAAAGTATTTACAAATCCAGCCATTAAAATGTTTCATTTCCCCTGAGGTTAGAGCATCTCATATAAATCACAGCTTTCACTAGAGAAAACATTACATTTTAATTCTGTGAATACCATTATAGTTGGAGTACTGGCAGCATCAACCACAGCCTATATACCTGACATAATTAACATTATTTAGTATTCAAACGCCGGGTGTCAGTGATGAAGTTAAGTCATTTGTTTTAGGACTAGATGTTGACTTGTGACACAGGAATGTGACGCCAGTGTCAGGGGTTAGTATAGAGGACTGCCCATACCATCCTCCCCACCTCTACTTAGACTAATTAGTAAAGCTCTTAATTAATACAAAGTTCACAGCAGCCAGAATGTAGATTTGGCCACATATACTTGGTGGTTATGTCCGGTTATAATTGTGATAGTTTAGTTAGCTTGATCACATGTGTTTCTGATGTCCAGTGCCATCACAGAAAAGCTTTGTCAGCTTGACCAGATGTTTATAAATGTCAGTTATGACCCCCACTATCTCCCATCTGTGCTTAATTTATAATAAGTAAATAATTGTTTACTTTTCTCAGCTTGACATGTGTTTGATAGGGGAAATCTAGAGTAAAATATTCAGACTTTGTTGAATTTAATCTGTATGAAAGGGAATCTAATCTAGATTAGTGTTATAGCTAGCCAACAGGCATGCACCCCCTCCCCTCCCTGTATGTACAATAGGGGTGTAGAGGTAGGGGGAGGGGGTATATTTCTGCTGTGATGCATATAGATAAAGATACACACATAATGTAACACTCCCTCCCATCATACAACACTGACTGACAAAATTAACTCAATTCATCTGAGAGAAGACCTTCAGAAGTTTGAAACCCAACACCCTGCAGCACACTCCAATCCTAGTGATGTACTGGCATAATTAAAACAGCAAGGTAGAGTGATTAAAATGGGCGTGCTGGACAGTGGCCATCACTGGTCAGAGATAGAGATTTACAGAACTAGAGCTGGGCTGGAGTTGAGAAACAAGACCCTGGACAACTAGGACCCATTGAACTGTCATCATCTGTCCAATATTCTGCCTTATCTATCAGACCCTAGTAATTAAACACAGACCCATCACCTTACCTATCCCAGTCAAACCCAAAAATGCCAACTTCACTGTTTCAAGGTGGGGATGATGGCCGCCTGACTCTAGTGGAACATGACAGCATCTCCTCAATAGCATAATAATTCACATCAAATCTATTAATATCATACAGCACCTCTTCACAGAAATTTTCACAGAAATTTTCCTAACTCATGCACCCCTGAAATTCAAAGTGATCTCTCCCAGTCTTTGATTTAGAAGAGTTCAAATGTTGCTTCAGGGGTGTATGAAAACAAATAAAGTGTTTTCAGCAAAATTTGGGACTAAAACCAGCTGACACATTTTTTTCTACTCAGAAATTAAGTTTTCTTTATATAATGATTTTGGTAGAAAATTGATGATGGGAGTTGGCCTCATACAATCATTCTTTTTCCCCATTATATTAAAACACAATTTTCGCTATCATGGGTTTGAATGTTCAATTATTGATGTAAATTGCATTCAATCCTTCTTAGTTCTCTCCCCTTATAAACAGAAATTGATAGAAACATCATTTATTTGTGTGAGAAAATTTAAATATCAAAGAGTTATCTTCTCCTTGGAAGCAGATATGATTGATACATTTCTTTGAGAGGCAAACTCTATTTTCAGAGTTATCTTCCCCTTGTTGGCAGGTATTGAATGCTACATTGTTTGTTTCAGTACAAATATTTTAATTTCACTTAGATAGCTCTCCCTTTCAAGCAATTATTGATTGTTTTGTTAGTTTTATGGATGTGTGAGAGATAATTTTAATCTCATTTGAGTTATCTGCCCCTTGCAATCAAGTTATTACTGCTACATTATTTGTTTAAGTAAAAACATTTCACTCATATTGAGTTATCCCCCTTTGTAATACAACAAACTCTAGTTAACTATTTTCGTCATTCAAAAAAATGTTTAATTGGCTTTAGTATTAGCTGGAATGAATCAGAGACCATTTTATCTACTTTTACTATCTTCACATTAAAACCCTCTTTTGTCAGTTCTTAGACATAAATGTGATCAATCTTCAGTCTACAGGAACAACGGACAGAAAAACAAAGCCTTTTTTAAATTTTCCTCTTTATCTGACCAGCCATTTGAGTAGTTCAAACTCCCATTTTCTCCCTCACCAATATTTTTCTGGTGGTACGCATTAAAATATCATGGCTGGGTTTTCCCATCTGACGCAACCATCACAAGCAGATCTATCACGGGAACTTCTCTAGTCCTTGCTCATCACTTTTCCATTTTTCACATCATGGAAGATTACTACAGCCAAGTAATTGTAAGTGGGATCTTTATTCCCAGGTTACCCACATTAATTTCATCCAGCAGAAAAATTATCTTGATAAAAAAATGCATTCAAGTGTAGAAAGTTGGCATGAAGACTTTTCAAAAAAAAATTGTAAAGGAAGCAAAAAAAGAGCTTCTGTTTTGTATTTCTAAATGAGTTAGTAGAAAAACTGATCAATACACATCTGATGTAAATCTGTCGTATAGGAAATTATCATGGCCATTTATTACCAACAACAATACAGTATTTCTATATACGGCCTTGTGGGGAGCGACTATTAAACGACCCAATAGCACTTCAAAATTCAGTCAGTTATAGAATCAATCCATATAGCTGACAAATTCTTCATTTCTCTGCCGATCGTATCCTGTGGGTTCAGGAAGACTATTAAATGCTTATTGTACATATATCTGGCTTGTTTAACTACTTAAGGATTTCGATAACCGAAATTGCATCTTCATCATCGTCACATATTGAATTTCAAATCCATAAGGTTGTTTCCATATATTTAAAATCTATGGTTCATTCATTAGCTGGTATGAAATCGTTCTGAGATTTATGATTTATTTTGTTAACGGAAAAAGCCTGATAATAGATCCTTAAAAATAATTTTAATGCATCTAAATTACATCTTGTTTTTCAATAGCTAACATGAAATTGCTTTGAGATTTAGGATATTTTTAATGAAAGAGCTAGATAATAGATACTCTTTAAATTAATTCAGTGTATATGAAACAATTCCAAAACAGGAATGGAGAACTTATTATCTGTAATGAATGGTCAGTTTAGTAATGCATATCATAATGGACAACACACAGTGGTCATTATTGGGAATACGAGGACACAAAATGAGTACAGATTGATACTGATCCACAGGCCCTTTCAATACCTAGTACAAATCATACATAACCTACAGGACGAAGATTTGACCATATGCTAATCATATGTAAATTATCCAGTAACTGTGACAATGAGTGGGGCCAGGGTTAAAAACAAGTCATATTTCTTCAAAATTAACCAAGCAGGAACATATTGTATGATATCACAAGTGACAGTTAGTGTTTTTTTTACTTTTGTTTTATTTTTTTTCCTCACAAAATGAGGCCTGTTAAAGGAGACAAAACTTCCCATGAATTAGGACTGAGGATAATCAGGATTAGGGATTTGGTTTCCATGGAAACGGAAGCTCCTGTGGATGCTGGCTATTACTACATTTATTACCATTCTCAAAACTAATCACAAATTTCTAACAAATTTGTGTGGTATGAATATGAAATGAAAAATGTCCAGAACTGATTCTAATTTGGCCGCTGGACATTCCACCAGGCGCTGACCCCAGCGGTCAATCTGGGCCTAGGGTAAGTGAATTGAGGCTGGACAACACAGTCACAATGGCTGGCAGTGGAGGCTCACTACCAAATTAATGCACAGTTTGTAGCGAAAAAAATTGCCAATAAAGATGGAGATTTTTTGTGTTGGATGTTATATGTGGAGTTCTATATCTGAAGTGACCATGCTTAAACAGATTTGTGTGTCCAGTCGGTAGTGATCGGAAGGCCGCAAGGCACAATGAACATACAGAATTGTACTTTATCGTCAATTCTTTCCACATTCTGAGAAATCATTTTTTTAAATTCAATAAAGGAACAGTATATCTATTTTTTTTTTTTTTAAAGTTCTCTTGATATTTGTTTTGACATACTTCTTAAGATTTCATGAACACTATGTAAGATTTAATGACTTATTTTAAAATTACTACTTTTTTTTTTACTGTGACGTAAAAGATAGGATGGTTTCACAAAAGCTGTAAACAGTTTTCTTTCCATGGCTTCTTCATAGGAGAAAACAAAATCTGCAAATGTTTTTGTCATTATTCAACAGACAACCAAAATGAAAAAAAACACACTATCAAGTACATCTAGGAAATCTTTCTCTGTCAAACTAGTTTAGTTTCTTACATCATTTTCCTCCTCAAGAAAACTCTAAAACTACCATTTTTTTATTCAAAGAATGGCACTCCCCGAAAATAAACAACAGACATTTCTGTAGCATGATAATGCAGTATTAGTGTCTTAAAGTAAAACTCTGTTCCAACATTTGAATTAGACAGTTAAAACAAGCAGCCAGTTAGTATGACCAGTTATAGTTAATACAGCATACACTTAAAGCTGAATAGTCTGACCACATAAACTTTTTGAATCAACATTTATTCTTTTGTGGATTGAAAACCAAATAATTAGGAATCATGATATTAGATAAGGCATTCTCAGAGAAGGGTGGGACATTTGATTAGAGTTAAGAGTTTTTTTAACCTTATGCTGTGATAGTCTCAAACTCAAAGTAATCTATTCTTGATCCATAATTGCTACAATCGCACAGTAAATGAAGGGTACAAGTATAAAAGTACTGACTGCAGGTCTATGGCTTTTCTCTGTGTACTCCAACTTTTCTCCACTTACTTAACCTAACAATGCTTAAATGCACCTCCCTGTTAAAAGGACATTACGATCCAAGAAACCAAATCGGGATCTAGAAGGTGGCAAATTTGAGATGTCCTGACATTGATGGGTTTTTTCTCTGGGTACTTCAGCTTTCCTTTGACTCCAAAACCGCCCATGTTCTTCATAACTGCGGCTGTTAATAAGATTTGTAAAACAATAAGAAATCAGAGGAAACAAACTTACCTTAGAGAATCCGCCCACAGACCCAATCAATCTCTCTGTAAGGAAAACACAAAATTCTTCATAGGTTTAAAAGACAAGAACCAATTTGTCATGTTATTGATCAAAACAAATTAAGAATTAGATAAGTATAACAATTCTATAACGACAAATTAGCAACTTTGGTTTTATCACATCTTTAGTTTTCATATATATGATGTCCTCATAACCCAAGGCTGTTTGTGTTTCTTAAAAATGAGAAATGAACTGGTCTGTGTTGTCATGGTTATGAGCTCTACCTCATTGTTTCAGATAACATGTGATGGACCTCTTACATAATACATAGGTAGCCACCAGCTACTACTGCAGATCCTCAATAAAAATGACGTTTATGACTGGTGTGTAATTAACTTGAATCTGTTTGGTTTGATTACGTTTATGTACCTTAACAGCCAGAGTTATTTCAGGACAGGTCAGGTTTACGGGAGGTGGAGGAAATCTGGAGTACTCAGCAAAAAATCACCACCTCATGATTAGTACCTGGCAAATGCCCCACATGGGATTTGAACTTGCGACCTAGATGTGGAGGGCTTGTGGTAATATATTGATGAGACATCTAAACCACTTGGTCACTGTGGCCCCAATTATAAACTGAACTTCTTATTTAGCATAAAGCCTTAAAATTTTTATTGACAATTTTGTATACCCTATATCATTTTAATTTCAGGGGAAGATAAATATATATAGTAGCAAGCATCAATGAAGAAATGCCTTAATTCTCAAGTATAACAAGGAATCTTTATCTCACCTACACAATGGTAACATTTTTAAAAGATCTTTCTAATGCTTTTCTTGTTATGCATAGCTATATTAGCTTACATATTAGATGTGCAGCTTTCCCTCGATAAAAGTTTGCCTGCAGATGGCAAAGGCAAACGTTCTTAAATCATTAACATCGTAATCAAACTGTTACTATAGATACCACACGGAGGACATTCATGATTTAACAGACAATTAAGTAAATTTTACACCTGCAATATCTCACCTGGAATATAAATCTGTTTCAAGTACCTTAGATAGCTAATTAAAATAAGTGACATTTCATTTGCACAACAATGACGTACATTATTAATAAGTAATGTTTTAACAAATTAATATTAGGTTTTTACATGTTAATTACAATTTAACATGAAAGCACTGGGGGATGTGACCAATGCCATGAGAAAGTCAGAGTTTGGTGTTTCACAAACGCTGGAGAATAGGAATCGGTGTCGGCTGAAACTCAGTAACCCCTGTGGGACGGAATGCCAGGTAAATTGGAGAAAGTAAGAAAAGAAAACATTATGGTAATTAGCTTTGAGATATTGGAAAAGAATAAGGGATCAATACTGTGATGTGTAAGACCAGTTTAGGGAGCAGTGCAGATTACAATAGCCAGTACCGTTGGCCGTAGACAAACATGCAATGATAATTCCCACGTCGTCTTTACACCGGATCAAGTTCTAATATTTATGACTCAATTGATTTTAAATCCTCAAGTCTGTTAAAAATTTATTTAGACCCATAAAATCAATTTGTGAGATGGCTTTATGTATTCCGTAATTGACTTACACATGTTTCACTGGTCACAAGGCCCCGATTAGCTTTATGGTCAGTACCCAAGAGGTTTAGGCCCTGACTTAAGAACTGTGGTCAGCACCACACCGATCTTGGCCCTGACAAAGCATATAGATAGTCCAAGCGGGTCTTAGGTCCCAAACAGGGATAAGGTCAATACTAAGGGGTATTGGCCCTTATCAAGCATATAGTCAGTACTAGTGGGTTGAAGGTCCCAATCAGGCCTATGGTCCATACCTTGAGGTTTCCACTCCAATTTGACCTTTTTTTCATCAGGATATGGCAGGGATTGTATTGCCCTAATCAGTTTATTATCCAACCATGATCAGGCCTTTTCTCAAAGATAATGGTCAAAACTTTGGCCCTAACAAAGTACATAATGGCCAGTACAGTAGATATTTTGGCCCTAATAAGGTATATAGTTAACACTAAGAGGTTTAGATCCTGCTCAGGCCTATGGCCAGTACCATACTACATAGGTATTTTGGCCCTGATCAAACCATTATGAAAATGAGAGGGCTTACACCCTAATCAGGCCTATGTTCTTTATGGAAGGGTTCAAAGTTTGGACTCATCTGCTTATTGAAGTAACCAAGGATTTTTTTCTTTTGCTACTATGGTCAGAACCTGGCAACAGTCCCATGTGGGATTCAAGCTCACAACCCAGAGGTGGAGGGCCACTGGTAATACAACACTCGGTCATTTCAGAGGATTGTGTAGTAGAAGAGTGTTTTGGACCCTGATCAGGCGTATGGCCAGTACTCGAGGGATTGGAATGCAACAAAAAGATAACATTTTACTACTCCATTCTATGGGGACACTTGTACTTTCATATAAAATATCAAATGACCACACAACTAATTTAATAGCCCTTCCATATGGAACAATAAACTTGGTTAGCTGTGAACATGTCCTTTTAACACTGAACAGTCACAATCACAAGTATCGCACACAAAAACATGTACAAACTTTTCCAGAAAAATAATCTGCAGCGAATGAAAAAACTTTTTCTGATTCTAAATCTCTTACATTGCTATCACCAAATGAACTTAATAAAAAAAACATTTGATAACAGCTAAGCAAATAAGACATTTAATAAATAAACAAAAAAATCAGAAATATAAAAAAAAATCCAAGCTATAAGTCTGGCTGATTCTGGGTCAATCTCCGATGTCTGAAGAAGCAGTCTTACTTAGCTGTCAAAATCAATTGGACACGTTTGTCTGGCCAAGTGAAGAATTGTGTGTGGCAAATCCTATCAGAGTTTAATCTTGCTGTTTGTTTAGGTCTTATAATTTTATTCTTAGAAATATTGGAGGACTAGAACAAACACAAAAGCTCTGTCTTAATGGCAGTTTACTAACAAGTAGGTTTTATCAGGTTTTATCTCTGGCCATCTATCACCATTCCCTGTAGGTCCATCTGAAGAGGAGGGGAGGTGGGGACCAAGGGGGGTGTTCTGGACTCTACTGATGAGTAAGTTTTATCTCTTGGTCAGGTAAACAAACCACCAGCCTATGAATCACCTGTAATTTTAATTTCTACATTTTATAAGTTTCCACAGGTAGGTAATGTCATACTGATAAATGACATGGGACCAGATATCCCTAACAAGGTCAAACGTTTTCCATATATTTGGCCACTAACAAGGTCAAATGTTTTCCATATGTTTGGCCCAAGCTGATACATTTTACCTCAGATTAGTTCAACAAGGTCAACAATTGGAAATTTACCTGTAAATAGTCACAGGATATTTGTTTTATATAGTAATTAATACAAGAGGTCCAATTGGCCTGAATCAAACTTCACTTGGAATTTTACGCAATTCATTCCTATGAACTTGAACTATATGTACAAGATCCATGACCTTGAATTATGTACAAGGCCGTTGATTTGAACAAACTAAATTCCACTACTCTAAAACACAATCTGGGGTTTTTACGCTGTTGAAAAGATGTTAATTGCTAGTTGTCATCAGACCAACATAGGATTCTGTTATATACCAAGACAATATATTGAAAATGTTTCAATTTTAAACTGATTTTATTTTTTTACTAGTATCATTACACTAAAGATATTATAAATATTAAATTAATTTCCAAAACTTTTTAATTATGTATCCAGAATATATATGGTATCTTTTCCCCATATTTTTTGGCTATGCTCGTTTCAAATCTACAAGGTTCTTGAAGTTATTTTAAATCATTCTCTCACATAACTTTAAATGGAATGATATTAAAACTCTAAAAGAAATTAATAATTAATGCTTTCACAATCATTAGTAAAACGCAAATAAAATTTCCTACGACAGTCACCATGGAACCTTTGGAAGACAAACACTTCCTATTCATCTTGGTTCACTGCACTCAGACCAATTAACAATTCAGCATTACTGGAATTGAACAATTTACTTATTCATTTTCTAGGAGACATCAAAGACAATTGCAGATCAAATATTTATGTTTTTTGAAAAGTAAAATACATGAAATGTCTGGACAGAATTACATATTTTTATTGCAATCGTCCTTTGCCCAGAAACCACGTCTATATCGCGATGTTTTTCCGCGTCCTTGGCGTTCAGAACGGTTTTTAAGGGACAGCACAAATGCTATATATAATAGCATTTCTAACAGCAATTCATTTCAGCACTTGGACAGTTTTACTGCTGTACTAATGAAATCAAGTAGATGGCTAAATTCTCCAGCTCTGGGGGGAAAATTCTCGGCAAATTCAATACAAGAGAAAGCAAATATGTCTATATAAGTAAAACACTTCATTTGGGAGTGATGTAGCGTTGAAGTGCTATAGATGTGACAGGCAAATAGCCGTTTGTTTGAAATAACTTGAAAAATATTAACTATACTGCTAGTCATTCATGCCGCATATTCCTTATACCGAAGTTTAGAAATAATACAGATTTAATCAACTAGCTAGCTGTTCAGCTCAAGATTTAATAAAAAGAAAGAATTCATCTGGGTTTAATTCTCTGTGTTGTACATTTTAGTCCAAATAGATAGAGACTCAATTTGAGAGTGTCTAGCCAGTTCCATTTTTCTGTGTAATCAAGTGCCCAGCCATTAAAACTAGCCTAGCTACAATGTAATTGGGTTTATAACTCATTATAAGATATTTCACTGCGACTGTTTCTCTCTTTCGCCAACGTATCCTGTCTAAAGCCAAAACTTTTTCGCTACGTGTCCGTCCATTTTATCCCTCTTCTGAATAGTCATTACCAACGATGAGTGCAATTTCTTTCCAATAGACCTATACTTGCCATAGCCGCCTAGACTTACTAATAGACGTCCGGCCTCTCAGTAAATTTAATTTTATTTCATTCTCTTATTAAATGTTACAAAACTAAAGCAGCCACTTACGGTCATGTATATTTCAGCGGAGTTAAGCCTGTCACAGTTACCTAACCAAATGCATGCAATAGCTGTATATAGCGCATCTCCTTAAAAGCCTTCTGATTACCAACATGTAGGCAATAGACTACACTGCTAATTGGGGAATTAGTTATTGCAGACTATACTAGTCGACAGTAAGCCAACACTACCTCAAACCCAGCATTAATTGTTAACCACGGCTAAACTCATTATAGCACCATAAAGATGGCCCTTTCTAAGACATGTTCCATTTCATTAAAAGGCAATGGACGTATATATATATATATATATATATATATATACAATTTTTTAGAAACAAAAGTGAAGATATACAAAGCTTTTATCAAATATGTTTATTGCAAACATTCATACTCATTTTACAGGTTCCAACTCTTTATGTCCACTGATGACACAAATAAATGTTGGTTTTCTTTTTTTCTTTATTTCTTTTTTCTTATTTTCTATTTTTGTAGAGGTGGGAGCTAGGTTTCCTCTCTATCTAAAAATAACTTCTATGCTTTTAGAATTTCAACACTTCCATTGTCTCTAATTATATTTGGTAGAAGTTCCATTTAGCAAAGGACACTCGGTGACAAATTCAGTTTAACATCCACTAAGCCATTCAGGAGGAGTAGGCTTTTAAGAGTATATTGGCAGATTTAAAAAGGATAAAGTACTTGCTGAGCATCAAACTGATCAATTTTCCAGTCAAGTGATTTAATTATGTTTATTTGTAAAATTTGAAGCGATAAATGGAATGATTTACTAAAAACTGTTTGGACCAAACGATATTTCATTAGTGTTCTCAAGAAATCTTATCCCATGTATACCAACTGTCACATTCAGTCATGATCAGTATGCTTCTCTAGTCACCTCTGATTATTGTAGATGTCACATGACCCCTCATGTGATCTGTGACATAGATGGTCAGTAATGTCTACATGTTTTCTACAATATTTAATATTTTCTATTAAATACATAAAACATTTTGTGGTGAAGTCTTTTTTAGTCTGGTACATTCTGATTTCTAAGTCTTTTTTAAGTACATATTATATATTATAAAAAAAATCACTGTGCATTTTTTGCTGTAAGGTCAATAATCTTTCTGTACTGTTTTATCACTAGCAGGTCCTTTTTCACCATACATCCATGTTTTTGTAATAAAATCTTGAGTATTGCTGTAATGACAATGTTTTTGGCTGTTATTTTTTTTCTGTTAAATCTTCATGTTTGCTGCAACGTCAAAGATTTTTTGCTATAATGTCCATGTTTTTTAGATGAAAAGTTCCTGTTTTTGTCGATGTCAGTCTCTACAGCTGTTACCAAGTCTTATTGAAAATGGTTTGTATGTACTTATCGTAGCAGTGACAGTCAGTCCCTGGGAGATACTTGGAGCTAACACGATTCTAAGAATGGCCGCATAGGAGCACTTGTCTCTTTACATGTACAACATATACACTCGCAAGCATTATAGTGCAGGATTTCATTACATACATCATAAAAGTCCAATCCATCTGGGCCGATGATAACAACAAAGGTCTTCACAACACATCACTTACCCAAGCAACACATCATTTACCCGCTGTCTTTAACAAATTTTACATAAAACCTATTAAAGTCATCCACAATCACCTGTATTGTAAAAAAAAATTTAATTGTCTCCACAATCAAATTAGCCGTTTGGTTTGAATTTCGAAATGACACTTCTGAACGAGAATTAAAGTTATCAAATACATCAGTTTGATAATTTGATATAGAAAGAGTTAGGTGTGCGGGTTATGGGTTATGTTTTGGTCATGCAAACCATCAAACATCACATATATCCCTATACAAGTTGTTCGTTTAGCCCCATTGAAGTTCTGAGGTTCGTAGATTTGATTAGCCTAATCTAGTAATGAGTGAAACGTTGGATTTTAACTGCCCAGAAAATCACTGAAGTCCAGGATAATAGAACAATATTTCATTTTTGACATGGAACAATCAGGATATATCTACAGATGGTAAGACCAACCAGATAAGAACAGATGCTGTGTTTGATCAATTTCGGTTAAATTTCAACACCGGACTGTCAGCCTTATCCTATCCCAGCCTCCTCTACCCATTATGGCTGACTGATAAAAACTGAAAAGATGCATCGCCCAGGCTATAATAGCTGGAGGTGCTAGAGAAAACACCATCCCTTGTTTCAATGTTATTACCACCCCAACAAACATTTAGATATCAAAAATCTATGGTTTGGGTCAAATTTTCTGACCTACAAAAGAGCGGATTCGTGTGTGATAGAAAGCAGGATACTGTATTCAACATTCCAGAACTTAATGAGACTAAAACTCTGTAATCAACAGTTCTGGACCTGGCTCGAATGCTAATTACACTCATCAGACCAAATTGGATTACATTCTAATTGAAATTTCACAAGTAGACTACATGCATGGTATACCGAATTCACACACTACCACCTACATATGTATAGCTCCATATATGGTAGATTTTCGTCTTATCGTTTGAATGTCCTTGCGTTGCCAAGACGACTGCAATGCAGTGGCTATGTGGTTGTCATGGAAACTATCTTGCCCCACCCTGTCCCTCTAAGCATTCTCTAATACTCTAATAAAGCCATTTGGACAAAGTCCACTTTTGACACATTCGCTGTATATACTTTTTTACTTCACTTAGCTAAGAATCACTTATCACTGAAGAAAATCAAGCTAATGCAAACATTTGCTGTACGTGGCGTCCAAATCATTTCATGTCCACGATAGACTTTTTTCAAACAGTTGGATGGGGACATAAAACCATCCGTGCCCTGCATGTGCGACTGAGGGGAAATGATTGGACGAATCACATCACGGGGACCAGCCAGACTTCGACCAAATACTCACAAATATTGTCAGACCAGCTATGAATAAATCATTTTTTCAACAAAACTTGTGAACAAACATGAAAGACAATTGCATGTATTCATAAGCATGAAATGTGCCTTACACAGGGATAAACTCTAGTTAAACATTCAACTTGGTCTGATAAAATCTACTGATATAAGAATTGTTTTGTTCTAATAGTGTTTACTAATAAATAGTTATGGCAATGGGGTCTAATCTGATTCAGCAATCGGTTGACCAAAGGAATTCACAGACCAGGTGGTGAATCGGTCCATGGCTACAGATATGTACAAGACAAACACTTTGTCAGCTCCAGGAACCAAAGCCTTGTCGGCCAAACTTGACCATTTAAATTCGGTGTGGTTACCAAGGTTACCAAGTCTGGGCTTTGGACAGCCAGACGCATTTTCAAGACAATTGGCATGTGTTATAATCTTACCAAACCTCATCAATCGTGGGGAACACAATCCTCAACCAACGACTACCTAACATTTACACTTCTTAATGAAATAAACTAAATCTCAGAAAAATACATCAGTGATCTCCCCTCTCTTTTGACACATATCTCAAAGCCAGAATCCCAGCATGCTATAATAGGCTGTAGGGAGATTTTTGATTGCGGTGGCTGCCCATGTCCAATACCGGCCTGTAAACATCGTCCAAGGCGACAGATAGGTCTGAACTTTGACCTCAGATGTCTAGACACTGGTAATGTTTTACCTCATCGAAGAGCTCATACAAGGCCATTCAAAAGTAAATATTACATTTTAGTCGGCTTAAATCATATTCTCGAAATAAAAAAAAACGAAAGCACATTTCTTAAACACGGCATTAAAGAAGCGAACTTTGTAAATGTACGTCGTTACAGCTGAGGATAAAAGTCTTTAAAGAAGCAAGGAAAATTAAGAAAAAATGTTTAAACCGCGTCTGAATTTAACAATGGCGCAACGATTATCTTATAGAAGACAATAAATAACATGGGAGTTAGGATATGGTGGGAGTTTATGTCAATACTCACCCTTACTGTTGATAAAAACTATAAAAGTGAAGCTGACCAAATGTAGAATACGTTAGTAGGGAAGGGCTGGACAAACACATGTCAAGCCATCAAGGATCAGGGGTCCGACTCCACCAGATGGAGCCGCTGATCATCGTCATGGAAAACATCTCAAAGCTCATGGCTTCCTTCCGTCCCCAATAAATCAGGCTGATGCTGGCAAAGTTCAATTCAAAAATTAATCTTTGGATGAAATTTTGCTGCTTCACCACGACTGTTGATCAGTTCTATATATTGATTTTCAGTAAAAACCCAGGAAACCCAGGTAACCCACTGAAAGATGGGAGAAAGGAATGAGGTTGGGGGGAGGGAGGGGTTGAGAAACAGCTGCAACTAACTCTTGACCTAAACAATATAATTTCATCTTTTTGATGGAAACGGTAGAATGTAAATAATAGTTGTGGACAGAAATCTAGAGATCCAGGGCGAGGCTCGCTCTAAACTTACTAACTTCTCCTTGGGTCATAAAACTGCTCTTAACCAGGCCCTCTAATTCTATAGGCTGATAATAGAAAAATAATTATTGATTTCCATAAGGGACCGAGATATGGGCGAAATTTTCACACCAAACCAGTCTCATTAACCTTAGCTCATTCTCTCATGTAGAAAAAGTATGACGTCCCGGTCCCAACGAGAGAAGGTTTGGGCAGGCCAAATTTATCAGGGGCGCCCAACAGTTCAATAAAAAGGGAAATATAGCAGGCACTTCACCGTTATCATCATTAATAAATTTGCCCTTTTCAAAGTTTTTGTAGAACTCGGGGGATTAATTACCTATGGATTACTTGACATGAAAATACTTCAAAACCTATCTTTTCATGATATAAACCCATAAATATTTCATGTTTCAGATGAGAATGGATTTTGAGTTATATACCTACAGAGCGATGGTACTTCCTGTCTAAGTAAAAACAAAAATTCCTGTTTCAGTATGACTGCCGACTACGCATTAAATATTTATGAAATAGAGAAAACATTATGGTTTTATTATTTTTGCAAGATTTGGGGTTATTGCCTGATAGTAAGATGTTTCAAACCCCAGAAAAAATCAATACTTGTCAGCATTGTGAGTGGAGAACCATTGGTCATTGGAGTTTTATAGCTTTCTTCATGCTAAGTACTGGTCTGAGCTGGGGAGATCTGGCTAGAGAGAGGTCAAATATATCACAGGGGTTTCCAATATCTACAAGTCAAATGTAACAGGGGTGTCCATTATCTACAGATCACATGGAACAGGGGTGTCCAATATATACAGATCACATATAACAGGGGTTTCCAAAATTTGCCGTCCATGTCCAAAAGGGGTGTTTAATTTCAACAGGTCACATCAAACAGAGGAGTCCAAAATCATTTGGGGTGTTTAATTTCAACAGGTCACATCAAACAGAGGAGTCCAAAATCAACAAGTCACAAGAACAGGAGTGTGCAATATATACAGGTCACATGGAACAGGGATGTCCAATATATACAGATTACATATAACAGGGGTGTCCAATATATACAGATCACATATAACAGGGGTGTCCAATATATACAGATCACATATAACAGGGGTGTCCAATATATACAGATTACATATAACAGGGGTGTCCAATATATACAGATCACATATAACAGGGGTGTCCAATATATACAGATCACATATAACAGGGGTGTCCAATATATACAGATCACATATAACAGGGATGTCCAATATATACAGATCACATATAACAGGGGTGTCCAATATAAACAGTCACATGGAACAGGTGTCCAATATATACAGATTACATATAACAGGGTGTGTCCAATATATACAGATCACATATAACAGGGGTGTCCAATATATACAGATTACATATAACAGGGATGTCCAATATATACAGATCACATATAACAGGGGTGTCCAATATATACAGATCACATATAACAGGGATGTCCAATATATACAGATCACATATAACAGGGGTGTCCAATATATACAGATCACATATAACAGGGGTGTCCAATATATACAGATCACATATAACAGGGATGTCCAATATATACAGATCACATGGAACAGGGATGTCCAATATATACAGATTACATATAACAGGGATGTCCAATATATACAGATCACATATAACAGGCCCAGGGGGTGTCCAATATATACAGATCACATATAACAGGGATGTCCAATATATACAGGTCACATGGAACAGGGATGTCCAATATATACAGATCACATATAACAGGGATGTCCAATATATACAGATCACATATAACAGGGGTGTCCAATATATACAGATCACATATAACAGGGGTGTTCAATATAACAGGTCACATGAACCAGGGGTGTCCGAAATCTACAGATCAAAAAGAACAAGGCACATGTCTTAGTACATAGTTTAAGGGGGAGTCCAAGATAACCAGGTCATATCTAACAAGCCTAGGGATGTCTAATATCCACATGTCACATAGAACAGGGGTTTCCAATATCTACAGGTCACATGTAATAGGGGTGTCTATAAATATCTAAAGGTAACATGTAGCAGGAATGTTTCATATCTACAGGTCTAGTCTATCAGGGGCTTCAAACATCTACAATATATACAAAACAGGGGTCTCCAAAATATGCAGGTCAATTTATTATAGAGATTTATAATATCAACAGGTCCTATATCTTCAAGGGATGTTGACTATATATGTATTTCAATATAAAACAGGGGTGTCCAATTTATACAGGTCAATATATAACAGGGGTCTTCAACTTGTACAGATCACATCCAACAGGGGTGTCCAATATATAGAGGTAGTTATCAAAACATTGGTGTTTATCTTTTACTGGTTAGTATACCACAGGGGTTTAAACTGTGGTCAGTTAACAGTAGAAGACTGTTCTGCTAGTGAAAGGTTACCTGTACTTTGTACCTTCCTATGTGGAAAATGTACTTTACTCAAAATCCCTGAAGCACTGGAACGAGTCATGTTAAATCTAACATTCCATGGACCATCAATCTACCTTTTCAACAAAATCAAACTTCAAAAGCAGTTTAATTCTCGTGTACATGTTGCCGTATTCACCAGACATGAATATTAAATGGCATTGTACCCGCTTAACATCTCCATATAAGGCGTTTCATCTTTAATCTTGGACGCGTTTCTGCTTTTGTTTATAACCGTATTACTTCTGGAACAAACAATGATGAATGAGTTTAGATCAAACTTAGCAGTTACACCTGGGATGAGTGGATATAAAATTAATACATTTTATTGCAAAGTTACAGGTGTTGATCCATAGAGAACAACACCAGGAGTCTAATAAAATTACATTATAGATATTAAAGAATATAATATCTCTTTATCGCACGCTGGTGAATTTAAACAAGCTTGGAGAAAACTATACACCTGTATTGCGTGACCTTGAAAATCAAGGGTGTGTCCTGCTGGTACTGAAAGGTAGTTCTTGGAAATTCCTAAATATTTTTTCTAATTTGTTAAAATTATCAGTTGCAAGGGATCTCATTATTACTTTTTAATGATTATTTTGCATTGAAACATTGATCAGGGCCCATGTTTGATTGGCTATGGATATCTCACATATCTCTCCAATCCTATTTACAGGTAAGGCACAATGTCACAGTGACATGTAGAAATAATAGGCAATCAAGATGTCATGTGATGATAAGGTTTATTGAGAATGAGAAAGATATGCATATAAGAACAATCAAGGTAGAGTATCTTAGCTTTGTCAAAAGAGCAATCCACATACACACAGACCAGGCCGTTTCTCTTTACATTGTAAATCACAACATTCACAGATTTTTAACCAGAGTAAAGAACACCAATACCAGAAAGAGGATCTGGAAAAAAGAAGTTGTTATCTAAACGACCAGGACAAATTGTCATACAACCGCTTAACCATCTATACAGATTCTCTCCTTTTAAAATACGCTCAAAATTTCATATTTATTAACTGATAGGATAATATTCAAAATGCTCAATCAATATAAAGGCAATGCAGTAAGTAATATTGCTGAAATCTGTCTTCGTTGTTTGAGTTGATATATTTTGTTGAAATATGGCAGTTAGAACATAGAGTTACAACTATGAGAACAAAAAATTAAAAAAAACATACACTTTTTTCTTCCTTCTGGGAGGTCCAATTTCAACTTGTCTGTTAAAATTGGTTTAAACATGAAAACAATGCCACAATCCACACACATTTTTTTCCTTCAAAAGTATTGAGATTTCTCCTGGAGAAAGACATGTACCTCAAAGTTTGTGTTTAAGATATCTATCCACAAAAACATGAAAACAATGCCACAGTTAATCTAAAGTTTAAGTCTTCAAACATGTGAACTTTAGAAGAGGTATTGTGAATATGTACAAATGCTATTTGAAACGATGTTTGGTGGAAAATGAACCGATCAATCTGCTAATTGAATAAGACAAGAACAATTCGGACCCCCTGATAACATCTGCCGGAGAAGAATCTGCCTATGGATTAAATTTCCAAGCAAAGCTATGTCATCAGTATATACTTACTGTCAGGCAGAAAATGTGAAACACTCATTAAAATGCATCGGGACATGCTGTATCAACTCTCGGGAATTTGAGTGTGGTGCACATGGACAAAATCTGTCAAAAAATACTGCAGAATCATCGCATACAGCGATATCCAATATGTTACAGCCCAAGCTGACAAATTTCTAGCCTAACCAGAAACAGACATGAAAGAAAGTCTTTTTTTTCTTCCATGTTTCATGAACAATAGCAATGACGGTTGAAACAGATTTCGAAGAACATAAAAATATTTTGCAAATAAAACTGTACAGACAAGTATAGAATGTTGATTTAGTTTACAAAGAAATGACAAATGCATATGACACGACAATGATTGAGTACGGTTTTGACAATACATTACACTTGACGAATAAAAGTTTGAAGTTTTTTGCTTCTGGGGAATTCTAATATTATGTTAGCTGACATATGTCCTTGGCCCCAGTCCACATGTGTACGACTAAATTTCGGAGTTTGCTCTGCCAACTTCTCAACAAATTCATCAAAACTCTTAACTTAATACTTCACTCATCCGACCAACGACAGAAAGACTTGAAGACTTGATTAACATACAACTGTCACCCCTAGCAACAAATTCAGACCAGGAATTATTTAATTGGTTTACTGAAATTCCAATACATTCTCTTGTAACTACAATTACTTCAGAACTCGGGTAAAAAAAGGTTACTTATAAGAAGTTATCTACATTCCACATATTTCATCCCTGTCTTAAATTACCCATATTTGCTCTTTTCCTAACCCTATACCCATCTCCACAAAATGACCACAGTCCTCCAACCTTTTACCATCACCTGTTTTCCCTTTCCACATCCCTAAACCCCCATCACTACTTCCATCCCCTATTCATTACCCCACATTTCCTCTCCCCAAAATGTCAAACCTCACTTAAACACCTCTTTTACTCAACCCCATCCCCTTATCCCTATATTCACCTCCACTCTTTTTTCCACTTACCCCAGAGCCTCCATCATCCCCTCACCCAATCTTTACCTCTAACCAGTCTTACCACCATCCAGTATGTCCCTCTCCACACCCCCATACCCTCATACCTACCTTTGTCCCATTTTCCTCACCCCAAATCTTCTCCCCTTATCCCATACCTGATTAATGACACCAACCTCCACCCTTTTTTACCAAACCCAGTCTCTTCTTCCCCTAGCCCTCATACCCCGAATGGAGATGGAAGAGGACATCTTTGGAAAACCATTGCACTATGGTCATGATCAGTATATGGTAACTGCCCTACATGGGTTTCAAACTGCAACCCAGAGGTAAAGAGCAAGTGTTTGTG
Organism: Argopecten irradians; assembly: GCF_041381155.1. NCBI lineage: Eukaryota > Metazoa > Mollusca > Bivalvia > Pectinida > Pectinidae > Argopecten > Argopecten irradians. The sequence goes on from NC_091139.1 coordinate 26,912,980, forward strand.
TAATCAATGTATTATTTATATAAACACAGTTTAAAATTGATCATTTTTAACATAAAAAAGTATCAGATAAAGATGTAAGCTCTTTCATCAATTACAGATATCCAACTCCTGTTATAACAGACATTGTCGGGTCATTCTTATTCTACCAGAAACATATGAAAAACATTTCGGCGAGTAAAATGATAAGGACCTCGAAACAGGATATAAAATTGCTATACATTTTCCATTTTTTTTCATAAATAAATTCCCCCAGGAATGTTTCATTTCTTTTAGTTTTCACATAGGTCATAAACTAAGACATACTGAAGGTCAAGCCAAGGTGCATAATTCCCAAAATCCCCTAACATAAATTGGTTTCCTAAGTCTTCAAACTGAAGAAAAATCAACCATCTGGTTCAGAAATAATAAATCACTTGGCCGAGAGTATTAATTTGATCAGAAAATCCAATAATGTTGCTTCCATCCGCACAGGTTAGGAACTTATCATACCGCAAAGCAAATGTTGGAAACAAGATAAAAATTCCCAACGGCTGTGTCCATCAAAGAATTTTTGCCTCCGTATCGTACCACCTTCGCTAGCCGATCATCATTTTTTCAAGTTTTTGTGCGTTTTAATGTTTTCCTACAAGGTTTTTATTTTCATTTTCTCTCACCTTTATGCAAGTGGCACAATACCTCATTAAGATTTAATTAAAACACAAGTTAATTACACCTGACAAAGATGGAACGGCAAATCAATTTACCATGAGTTATGAAGCTGAGATCATCGGAGCATCACACGAAATCACAGTGGAATAGAGAGGTTACTGACAGTCCAAGCAAGCAAATGTTGGTTGAATTTTTCATTTTTATGACTGGAGGTACTGTACTATAAAATGCCAATTAGTGACAAAGTTTAGAATTCCATAGGGAAATTCTTACATCTATGTGTGAAGACTAACACTTGATTTAGTTAGAGCTATCTCAGGAGGAATCTACTCATAATTTATATGTAAAATCTATACGCTCTCCCAATCCAAAGGATCTTAAATACAGCTAATCTATAAATATCAAATTCTACACGGCAATACAGAGGAAAACAAAGAAAATGACAGCTCAATGCGACAGAAAATATGAGAGAGTCAATGAATGAAAAGAAAAAGATTTGTTACATGCAAGCGATACTTTTTCTCCAGAGAAAACACTATAACAAATCCAGTTTCATGCAAAAATTAGTCCTGGGATACAGCAATCAATTTTTTCATCATGTTTGTGTATATATATCTAGGTAAACCCAAATCACACATCTATATTTTATCATGAATAACTTTCCTTGAAATTAATCATGAATCTCATGCAAGATAAATTTGATTTTTGCCAATTTGCCAAACATATGGCGTCCGTCTGAAGAAGACTGCACTGTGTGCAGACGACACACGAGCCTACAAGCAGACAGTAAGGAAGGCAGCTGGACAACTCTCAATTTGCAAAAAACCTCATAAGACCACATTATACAATCAAATAAACATCATATTGTTGAGAACACTTTCATCTTGTTTTTTATATTTGACATTATGTGATATTTTAAGAATTATTATATCCACATGAAGGGGCCTTAGTGGTCACATGGTTTAAGTGTCCCTCAGTTCCCCAACTAGCTTGCACTCTCCACCTATGGTTGCCAGTCTTAACCTATGTGGGACAAAATAACTGTGGGTTGGTAGTTTTTCTCTGGGTATCCTGGCCTGCATTTCTAAAATATGACTTCTCTAATGTATAATTGTACCAGAATCACAGTAAAATAAATTAATTTACTTTTATTTAGTAACTTTACATTTCCACTGGATTAAATTTCTATGAACTTTCAAGATACTTCTTATTACATATAAGAAAATATGCACAACACTTTATCAAAAAGTTGATCTAAAACTTTGATAAAAATCCCGAAACAATTTACATTGTCTCCAAGTTGTCATTGTCAGAGTTGGTTACTGTAGAAATTTCTTATCAGAGAGATGAGGTACTTAAGGTACACAATATGAGGGGAGAAAACAGCTGATCTACTTATCTCTCTACCCTATCTCCCCCATCATCAGGCACCCAAGGTGATGCTAACCTCAAAGTCCCCCTCCTCACTTCACCTCCCCCTCCCCCGACCAAACTTCAGCACCCAGTAGGATTCCTTCGGTACCAATCACCTTGGATTGTAGTGAAAAATGAAGATGTAAAAACCTGTCATTTGTAGAGCAGTGAACTCGGCCAGGGTTGTCAGTGTTAGTCGCACTCCGATGTTTGTTAACATTCCTGGGGATTGTTAAACATGAAACAGTTAGAGGATTTGTATAAATATGCTGATGTCACGCTGCTTAGCCATGCAATATATATCATGTCCACGAGGATAGTGGAAGCATGCAATGGGAGCTGTTCTCTGTGACCTTCCTCATTATGAACCTGGTGATATTGGCTCAAATTCTGAACAGATATGGTGCTAAGGTCCACTCTGGTCTATCTATGTACCTGATGATATTAGTTCAAACTATGAACCAGTACTACAAATATGGTACTAAGGTCCTCTCACCTATCTTTATGCCTGTTGTGTTATTGGTTCAGACTGTGAACCAACTGTCTGAACCAGTTCTACAGATATGGTGTTAAGGTCCTTTGGCCTATCTATGTACCTGGTGATATTAGTCCAGATTCTGAACAAGTTCTATAGATATGGTACTAAGGTCTACTCTGGCCTATCTTTATACCTGTGATATTGGTTCAGAGTGACTCTGAACCAATTGTCTGAACAACTTCAACAAGTTCTACAGATATAGTGCTAAGGTCCTCTCACCTATCTTTATACCTGTTGTGATATTGGTCCAGATTCTGAACCATTTCTATAGATTTGGTGCAAAGGTCCACTCTGGCCTATCTTTATACCTGTGATATTGGTTCATATTCTACAGATATGGTGCTAAGGTCCTCTTGCCTATCTATATGAACCTGGTGATATTGGTCCGGATTCTGAACCATTTCTACAGATATGATGCTAAGTTCTCTCTGGTCTATCTATGTACCTGGTGATATTGGTCCTGATTCTGAAAAAAGTTCTATAGATATGGTACTAAGGTCTACTCTAGCCTAACTTTATACCTGTGATATTGATTCAGACTCAGAACCAATTGTCTGAACCAGTTCTACTGATATGGCGCTAAGGTCCTATCTGCCCTATCTATGTACCTGGTGATATTGGTCCAGACTCTGATTCAGTACTACAGATATGGTGCTAAGGTTCTCTGGCCTATCTTTGTACCTGGTGATATTGGTCCAGATTCTGACCCAGCCTGGCAGGTTCTACAGATATGGAGCGAAAGTCCTCTCTGGCCTATCTATGTACCTGGTGATATTGGTTCAGATTCTTAACCAGTTCTACAAATATGGTGCTAAGGTCCTCTCTGGTCTATCTATGTACCTGATGATATTGGTCCTGATTCTGAACCAGTACTACAGATATGGTGCTAAGGTCCTCTCACCTATCTTTATACATGTTGTGATATTGGTCCAGATTCTGAACCAGTTCTATAGATATGGTGCAAAGGTCCACTCTGGTCTATCTATGTACCTGTGATATTGGTTCAGACTATGAACCAGTACTACAGATATGGTGCTAAGGTCCTCTCACCTATCTTTATACCTGTTGTGATATTGGTCCAGATTCTGAACCAATTGTCTGAACCAGTTCTATAGATATGGTGCTAAGGTCCTCTCTGGACTATTTTTACATATGGTTATATTACAGTTTGAACCGATATTTCACACAAAGTGCATGTCTTTATTGGCCCTATACTTCCCTTCCCATATTCAGTGAATGTTTATTATTTAAGAAATCCCTTTAAAAATACGATTTCTGAATGTCACAAATCACCCTTCTATCTTTGAATACATACCATACCATTTAAGATTGGCGTTTCTGTGTAGTAGCTGTTGGCTAACTTACTCAAAAACATATATGGACTTGTCTGTTGAAAAGCCCTCCAGAGAAATAATGGCAATTTAAGTCCTATATTTACCATGGACACACCAAGCTACTAAGGTTACAAAGCGTTTCCTGCACAGCTGCATGTTACAAATGTCCAATAAAGATCTCCTTAAGGCCACTGAAGTCATATACATGTATATCATCATCATCTGTTATATTGAACTCAAACAAAGAAACAAAGGCAGAGCCCACACCTAAAATCTTGACTTCCGATTAGAAAAATGGTCAGATTAAAGTTCAAATCGGAGGAAATAGCAAGGCTAACCCGTGCACTTTGACAGACCTCTTTCTAATTCTAGCTCATTGGATTTCTCAAATCAAGGACAGATAATTTTTATAAATCAAGAGTTAGAAATTAAGACAGTTTTTTTAAGTGTCCTTTATTTAGTATAATCTATGAGTTTTTGTTTTATGTCCAATTGATATAACTAAGGTCATGCTCCCCATCATGATGAAAAGAGTACCCAGAAAAAAATCACCAACTTTATCCTAGCTCTGAATTACTACTCATAATAATTGAAGAGTGACTTGAGCCAACTCTACGACATGACAAATTTAACATTTCAAAACTAGAAATGTCTATAAGACTAATAGAATCTTACATGTGCAAGCCTGATGGGTTGACCCGCCAAAATCTTTCACTCGGGTTGAGATATCCCTGTCCACCTGATAGAGCCATGTTTGATTATTTTTCTCCCATTTAAAGAAAAATCAGTTCTTCAGAAGTCTTCATAGTGTCAGCATCACAGAGACATTAAAATTAATGACGTCCTAGATAATAGTTTCCGCATGAATCAGTGACGTCACGTCATTGTCATGTGACAAGTTGGGACATGAAGTGACAGGACGGGAGTGCGTGGCAGAGCAGGGCATAAAAAGTAGATTAAAAATCATTTTCTAAATGTTGTTATTGTGAAATAAAGAGATTCTTCAGACTTTCAAACAATGTCACATAATCTGTAAAACTACCAACTCCTATTATCAGAGGAGATACAGGTACAGACACATGACAATTACATCACTTCATGGTAAATAGTAATCAAACGGATATCAGGTCTTATATTACCTTGTACATTGACATATCAATCAAACTGCAGGAACTGCTCCAAACACTTTGAATTCCATGGAAACCCTAACGGTTTGATATGTTACAGAGCAGCCTGATATAAAAGCTTACGTTTTAACAAATAGTAATTTGTTTTTAAATGTGAATGGAATGGCTTTTTTTTCAATTTCAATTTAGAACCAATTTGTTTTCAATTTCATTACATTCTACTCCTACTGTGTCCATCAATCTTAAAAGCATTTGAAAATATAGCAAGCATTGCATAATAGCCATTAACGAGTTGAATTTGACCAAACCAGTCATTTGCTATATATATTTATAGATATACGGACAATGGAAATCAATACATTTAATCACACGTGTATCTGCAGAAGTTTTACTGCAGAACATGAAAATCAGACATTCTATAAATGGTTTTTCAGTGACATAGGATAGCGTACGTGGTTTATATAAGTCATATGATGTTATACGTCAAAGGACAGACATATACCACGGCCATTGCCCTAAAAGGTCGACAACTTTTAACTTCTCTTTCTATTTTTCGATTCAATGATGTCTCGTCGCATTTTGTCCGGGATTTATTACATCATAAATAAACTTAACAATCAATACACATTTGTTAAGAACGGCACAGCCCAATTAAAATACTAGATTATCTCGCCTAATTGAATTACTAGATTATCTCCCTTAATTAAAAATACTACGTTACCTCCCCTGATTTTACACTTATGAAGAAGATATTCAAGAGAGTGATAACAGAAAACTGATCTTTGTTGTAATTTTATGAAAATATTGAAGATAATATAATTAGTACTATTGTCATTTATTGTTATGTGAGGTTCACGGACATATAAAATGACATGAGTGGTTTTTTTCTTATCACATAATTCATTTGTTGGATTGTTTTGACATTTGGTCCAAGAGTTTTCTTCAGCCTTTTCCATCTTTGATATAACCGACTTTGTAAAAATAATTCCTTTTGACATTCAGACATCAGACAGTATCACATGTCAGTGAGAGCTACAGACTTTTACAATCACCACAATCAGTCATTGAAGTTCAAACTAAAACTGTGTGTTAGACACCATGTGGTGGGATTCCATTTGACAGGACACACCAGGACAGGACATGACAAGATAAAATCATCAGAAGCACATGGTCATTACAATTTGCTCCTACCCCCACCAATATTTTCATGGAAGGGCTCTTTATTACTTTAGTACCCAAGAACATACAGTGTATTATTTCATTGCATGGTCTTTTCTATGTAGTAGCTGGTGGCTACTTTCCTATAGAACATACTGGAGATCTGCCACATGCCAACTAAAGGGACAGGGTGGAGTTGGTTAGTTGGGCTTAACATCCCATTAAGTGTTGTGTATTCTGTGTGTGAAGTGTGTGTTTGTGTTTTGGGAGCATGCAGTATGTTCATGTTTTGTCTCATTGTTATAGTGCACCTAAGGAGATAAGAAAGTCCTTATTTCCTATGCAAACAGTTTATTGTGTGTGTTTTGGGAGACTGTAGTATGTTCATGTTGTATCCCCTTGTGATAGTGTGTTTTTGGAGGCTGTGGTATATTCATGTTGTGTCTCCTTATGATAGTGGGACTCTTGCACATTTTAAAGTGTTATCTCACCGAAGCAGTATTTTTGTTCTGTTTGTAGACACAGCAATCTAACACTGTTCTGAATGTTTCTATTCTTGTGCCAATGTCCATATGCATCACAATGGTCAGATTACAACAGGGACACACACAAGAATATAACATGGAAAACCTCACGGGATAAGATGTGATTAAGTGATCAAAACATATCTAAAAACACCACTACTGCCTCAAGATTACTCCTAGACGAATGGAATTGAGAACCACTATTAATTCAGTTGAACAACATAAAAGATACATGTAATCCAATACCTCCAACTTAAACAAAAAATTGTTGAGGATTTTATTTATTACACTAATCTCCGACATTTTTTACCCCTCCTTATGGTTTTTATACAAGAGTGATTTAAGGAAAGTGAAATCCTACACATCCAATTGCTAGCACAATTTTTGAATTAACTCAAACATGTCCAAGTGGCTGACCTAGAAAAGCAAACTTTTCCGTATAGAGATTTACATGCCGCCTTTGTAATTATCATCAAATCTGACAATAGAAAGCGTTCTGTGATGGGGGTGGTTTATTCATTAAATCAAGATAAAATTGTACCCATAAAACATTTTTCCTATCGGAAATTTTCATTTTTTGTCTTTGTTCTCCGGAAACATTTTCTTCTGAATAGGGTTATCAAATACAATGAACGCATTCAAATTATCCTATTTTTGCAGAAATTTAAAATCTGGAAAATAGCGTAATGTCATAACCAAGTTTTCTTTGAAATAATATGTTCTTCCAATGAATTACCATATTAGGAATGCAACCAAATGCCTGGCTCCGTCAACGTATCAGTTTTCATAAACACTGTCTAGGACTAAAATTTACAACAAAGTTATTAAAAATCTGCAGCTCAGCTTGACAGCTCATTACAGGACTAATTCATCAATTCAGATTGAAATTTCACCAAATCTATGAGAAGAGGTATTTGGTTTCTTCGATTCAGTTAATACTGTGAATGCGTCCATTCAGCTGAAAAACTGGAGGAAAATCCACAACAAACAATGCTAAACTGAACCACTCAAGTTAATTTCAATAGTTTTTTTTATGTAATTTATTTCTGCTGGTTTTTAAGCAACATTACGACGGCATTTTGTGGCACTGAAGAGAATTAAATTGTACTATAAATTTCCACCAAATCCATCAATCCCACTCAATGTCCATCACTGTGTAAAGATAAAGTTTATTTCTTGCTTCCTGTTTTATCTTTAACCATACATTTTACACCAGAAATCTAGCATTACTTTAATGCGACACCGAATGTCTGCAAACATCGTGTCCAACCAATAAACTATGCGTTTACTTTTTGTTATTCGTTTCAATTCTGTCCGTGTGTATTCGAGTCTGTCCACTTTTAGTTTACTACCGACAGACATCATAAACCATATCAACATTTCAAATTTAATAATCATAACATTCTTTCAGTGCCATCAATAATTCCCGTCAATATTTCCAATCAATATTTTTTCTATGTATATAAAAACTTGAAAAATCATAACATACAGACTTGATCCCATCAAAGTCTGGTCACAATTGATTTTCTCTTTTTTTGTTTTTTTTTTTGCAATAATTCATCCGTTCACACAGAATCAAAACAACTTAGCTTGCGCTGGACATTTTTACAAGGGAACTTTTTCCAATTAGATTTAGTTTTTAAAGTCATCCCTTTTCAAGATTTTTAATGTTGTTTTTTTTGTCTACAAGAGACTATTTTAAAGTTTAAAAGGACTTCAATTGTTAGAGGTCAGTTTGTCTTTTATAGTTGTTTTGTTCCACAACTGTTCATACACCAATTACAAGGGCTCTTTGTGTTGTTGAGAAGATATTGACAGTCAAACCTTTAAGGCATTGGACTTCTCCATTGGTTACAAACTAAGACTTGAAAGAAACGTTTCCTTGATATTTAAATGTAGGTCACAATAAATAGGTCACAGTGATCCAATTCTGGCACATGTTGCACTGCTTCACCCCATCCCCCACAATATGTTGATTCCAAAATGTTTAGTAACCAGTCTGTGTATGAGAGTCCAGACCAAATATTGTACAGGACAGCTGGACTGAGACACCGGACCTTGTAGTCACTCCTACCCCATGTATAAGTCACTTCATGTGGGACAACAAATACAGCTTGACAGGATTTGTGACCAAAGAAACATCAAGATTTTCTTCCTTTTACACAAAAAGTACAGAGGAAGAGGCCCCAGGGGTCTGCATCATTTAACTCTTATTCATTGGTGCAGTGTACTCCATAGTTAATTAGTACTGGTGTACCAGTTGAGACAGGCACAACCCTCTCCTCTGTCTATACTCCCTTAAACACTTACAGATGAGTTACCACTATTGTATTATCAATATTCTATGGATGACTAAGTATACAAAATTATTTTTACTTCCTAAAATACAATCAAATTTTTCTATAAAATATATACATTTTATACAGGCGCTGCAGTGGCCGAGTGGTTAAGGTGTCCCCAAGTTCTATCATTAGCTCCCCGCCCCTACCCTCATCCTCCTTCTGGGTTGCAAGATCAAAACATATGTTGGACAATTGTCTGCAAGGGACTGTCCATATATCTGTTGTTTTTCTCCAGGTACTGACTTTTCTCCATCTATTTATTAATCTTGCATATTCTTAAATGACCATGGCTGTTACAAAAATGTATTTGACAAGATTAAACTAAGCAACATCGATAGGATTAAATTTGATTAAAAAGATGACTAATGGGTATAAACAAAAGTTTTTGAAAGTAGAACATATCTGACTGGTCAAGTTTATGTAAATGACAGTGTAAGAAGATGCCGGTACACTTCCTTTGTTTCCACACTGACACACGGCAATATCAATTCAATAATAGTAATTAAAACCAATATGGAGTGTCATTATTTATTGAAGATTTGTAATTAAGAAATAAATTTGAGACCTAAGCTAGCCCATTATTTTCTCCTTATCCAATTGTAGTACAGCTAGGCTGAACAGGTCAATACGAACGTCTGGCCAAAAGAAAACTCTACTATACACACACCAACCTCCACATCTCTTCTAATCATCAGCTCAACACATTCAACAAAATTCACTCAAATTTCTCTGGCCAACATTGAAATAGGTAGTCGACAGTGTACTTGACTTTAAGCAGTGACTTGTGAATGTGTTTGGCAGAGGATGAAGACTGGACCAGTGATGCTGATAAACGTAAGTACAATTGTTATCCCTACATCATATCGCCAACTCCTCCTGTCGGTATCCATGTTTTAGATAATTTTGCATTGATTTTTTTTAAAACTGGACAACTGGTAGTAGCCATTGGATGTCGGCTTGGACACTGCGGCTGGAGTGAGATGGTAAGATGGCGCTGAGTTGTCACTTGGACACTTTGGCCACGACGAGGAGAGAGATTCGGCCTCACACCTCTTTTCGTATGTAATGTAGCCTAAAACTTGACAAATGAAATATGAATTTTAAAGTAAAGGTTGACAGTTAAAGTACAAATGCCAAATTAAACTACTAGATGTATATACCTACATACTTCCCTACCATAAGACACAGTACCAATGTATCAGTATAATATATACCATGCATACACAGTGTAAACAAGAAAAAACATTACTCAGGATAAATTATATGGTATAATTTTTCAACTGATATGTCCAGTATAAACTTTTATGGCTGTGTGTATAAAAAAATGATGACCAGAATGACAGATTTCTGGAATATTCTGGGGGCACGACTGATTCTTATCACATCTGCTGTATATTAATATTTAATATCGGATATAAAAGTAAATCTCAACACAGCGACATTTCCATGGCCAATTTAAGTATTGAATTGCCAGATAATTCAGTGGAGAAAGCTATCCTAAACTTTGTGTGTAATCAAACGAGTTTATTTAGATACAGCGTGACGGGATGGGCAGTACAGAGTATAGAAAACTCTAAATCAACTGGAAATCGTCACTATCGCTTTTGTAATCTGGCCACATTTCTTTTCATCAAAAATGTTAAAAATGTTGATTTTGAAACCTAAGTGGGTTGAGTTAAACTTGCTAAACTTTTTATTAGTGCGATTGACCTAACAATTTGAAAAAAAAAATTAAGAAATAAAATGTGTTGGATGAACTCCATCCAGAAGCTGAGCTGTGTGGGGTTGGGTTTCTGTAGTAATGTAACTCGACCCGTGTATATGGCTGTTAAGTATCCTCTCTATTTCACATAAACCTAATTTCTACATTAAACACACAACTTATCGAGTCTTAAAGGTCATTAGTAAATTAAAACAGTAGTAAGTGTATTTTTATTCCAATATGAAGAGCAGCCATTCACCATTGATTAGGAAAAAGTGTCAAGGAATTTTCTTTTGAGTATTCGATTTTATTTCTAGATTTTGCCAACATACTGATGAAATGGAATCGGCACATTACTTTGGTGTTACCTTGCAAGTTTCTTGCATGTTTAACGAATGATGAAAGGTTTGGAATTCTACCAAAATTTGAAAAGTTCTGAAGAAAATCTTGAATAATCAATACGATGTATTGTGTATGTATAGCGCGATATCTTTGGGTCAATTTCCGCAGATTAAACGTAATATCATCTGGTTAACCTCTGAACACTAGACCGATAAAAAAGAAAATAGACACAATTACGTTCTGAATTCTTATACTGTTGTAATCAATACACGGGCGGAAAATTATGGCAATTAAGCATTACAAGTGTTAAATAAATGAAGATGTCACAGGTACATATACCAAATCAAGTAAATAATTAATAGGTTGAGTTAGCTCACCAACATAAAGATAAGATTAATGTTTGAAATTGTCATAGTTTTTGAGAGATATATTTTTTATGAGCTGTCAATGTCACGAGTGGACAAAAGCCTAGGCATGTATAAGCTTGAGGACAGGCAACAGATATAAAGCTTAGACAACTCGCAGTAGATGATATGGGTTTTTTTCCGTGTGGAAAGCCAGCACCCTGAGTCATAAACACAGTTTTGTAGCCTCCGGCCAATTTCATTGTTCAAGTTCAATTTTTTTATGGCCTATACAGCTAGCAATATTGAATAGAAATCCCAACATGCATAATTAAATGATGATAAAATCTTAAAACTATCGCTGTAATCATCAGAATAATGATCGCTTTCAATCTCAACAAGTTGTAAACATCACACAAGCACAGCTGGCAGATCGTCGCTATTTTATCATTAGCAAAAAAAACCGTCCTATATGAAAACCATTAAAAATACAGATAGAAATTAATGTTAATTTTTATCGTGTATTGAATTTCGCCTTGCCTATAAAACATCTAGCCCTGATTTACATAATGTATTGTTATATATGTTTTTGTTTGTACATAAATAAAACATTACACATTATAAACTAGATATCGGTACAGGTCTATAATTGCTTTTCATGATAAAACACACAAAAAAAAAACATTCACACTTTGTCAATAAAATATTATAGTTAATATCATAGCTGCTTGAATTTACTTTTCATGAAATTCCATTCTCCCCATCAGCTGGAGGTCGCGACCTGATCATAATTAGCATAACTAGGTACTTAATTCCCATAATGCGATTTGAACAAGTAATTATCGCCTGGACTTCACTTAAAAATCTAATTAAGCACGGTAATAAATTGTAATTACAGTGTGGTAGAAAACGTTGCCATTTATATATATCCTGGTACATACATATTTTTTTTTATTTAGAAACTGACAGTCGTGATTTTTATAACAAATTGGGTAATCAGCACCAAATATATGCCATCGTTAAGCAATCATTTATTCATGGCCAAAAAATGACGTAACGTACAATTAAGTGTTGAAGTGAAGAGCAATAAAAGTGTTTTATTTTTCCATCTTGTCTAGAACGTCACTTAAAACATGCAAACTTGTTCTCAATATGGTGCATAATTGTCAATTCCCTCCAACTCATTAGAAAGAGTAAAGCTCTCAAATTTTTTTGTTAATCAAACAGCTTAAGACAAATGAAGTAAAAAGTCTTTAAATGCCATTGTAACACAACCAGTTTTAATTGCTTTTAAACAAAAAATTTAAACGCTTAACCATATTTACATTTTTATTTCTACTTAAATTATATTTTCATGTGATGAAGCTCACACTTTTTTTCCATTTTTCTTAAGCAGTAGTCATGATAAGAACTCTTATATTTGCATTTTTTTTGTCATTTTTTTTCTCTTCACTTACCAATTATTGACATTTTGAAATATTAAATTTCATTTTTACACAATAAATCCTTAAATATTGATCTGTCACTTAAACCTGACTACTTAATCAATCTATACATTTCACCCATAGAATTGAACATAAATCATTCTTAGACACCGACATTTTTTCAACATCAAGACATTGTGCAAGAGTTAAGTGCCCTTTATGAAGTACCAATATAGCCCCTGGCACGGCCATATGTCATGTGATGACAGCAAACTTATGTCATTATTGTTCTACTAGGTACCATACTAGTGTAGCAGTACTTAGGCTGATTAACATTACAGTTTAATCAGTTTTAGTTAATGTTTCCCAGGTTTTTCCTTTCAAGAAAAATAGTGTTGAGCTTTTATTGCAAAACCTACCTTAGCAACCACCTCTGAATAAAGACCTTAGCAACCATCTCTGGGTAAAGACCACCTGTGTAATCAGACCACTTTATTACGGGTCCAAAATGACCAATTTCAAGACAGTTAGAACTGTCTATAAAGGTCACCTGTCAATAGAGATCATTTTTTCTTTGTCTCTTTAGTGGTTTTCATCAGCTGGTTTGACCATACATAGTTATTGATAAAATTTGGTGAACTTTGTTGTTAAATTGATGTTTAGCTATGACAGATGGATGTAATGGGGGATGTTAAAAAAAATTATCTTTGTGCACCTCCCCAATCTCCTTTTTTCTTTGGTCATTTATTCCTTTGCCTTTTTTCCTTTCCTTTTTTAGTGATTTTTCGATTTCTTTTCAACTTTTTTTCATGTAACAATAGAACTTTCTGACGAAGGTAATGGTAATATTTTTTTTTTCGTCCATCAATGCTAAGACTCTCATTCTGAAATTAGTAGTCTCTGTGTGAAGTACATGTATAAGATTGTTCAAAGACATCAGACCAAAAACTTTGTCATTAACTTTTGTCCTTACCGCTTCTTCTAATGACTCACAGAACCTTCCATGATCAATTGTAATTTTTTGTACTTATCGTGTCGTTAGAACGACAGACTCAACTCACCCTAATAAGTTCTAGTGTTTTATAATTGTCCGAGGCAGTCTCCAGGGTGTTAGGAAAATTTTCTGTCTCTTAACACCAGACAATATAGAAAAGAATAAAACAAGAGATTTAATGCAATGTATACACATTTATTGAGTTAAGCTTGCTCCGGTAATTCCAAGTTTCTACGATAATGTAGCTGGATGAGAATACACATTAAGTAACAATTAACATGTGCGTAATCAAATTATTGGTGCGGCTGATAAATTTTGGGTTTTGTGAGATTTGTAAGGCACAAGGCTAGAGTCTGTAGTATCTTAGCTCTGTGTCATTATCAGATGCCACCAGTCCAACTTCACAATGTTCATTCCACAGATCTAGAAATATACCTCCAGTACAGATGCTGGGTCCCTCCTCCCAGAGCAAACCCCGAGTGTCAGAGATACAAATTATTCCAGGGCGATATCTCTGTGATAAAATCTAGATAATCCTCTCACTCTTTTTGAAAGAAGTGCCGCTAGAACAAAAGCCCTAATACAAGGGGAAGTAATTTGAGATTCCACAAAGATGCTGGATCTTGTCCAAAATTCTTTATTATATACATCAGTTAAACACCCCCATCCAAACTGATCAACTCACTGGGGGTAACACTCTCTTCTCCTACACTGTAGCCGCCTTAGATGACAAACATTGTCAAGATTCTTACAATTTTCTATTAAACATTGCAACACTAAAATTATTTGCAATGCAAAGTCCATTATATGCTTGAAGCTACTTCCTAGAAAAACATCGCCTCGCTTAAAACCATGTACATTTTCCTGTTAATGTACAGCATTGCAATTTTACTAATCCTGTTGCAATCTTTGATGGTACCTCTTTAACGGTGCTTAAATGCATGCATTTTCACGACTCAGATTGGAGCTTGTCATCATGGTCAGGTCAATGTTTGATCTGTCCTTATTGGTAAGCAGTCTTGCTTTTTGACTCCGTGAGTTTGGGAACGTCATTGGTCACTTTGACGAAGGCCAAATAATTCAAGTCACATCGGAAGACATTGTTGCGGGCACACAGAGTTTGTCCAAAGTTTTCAGGTCATCGTCATCATCTGCAAGAATAGGTGAAAGGGTCGTAACAATGACCTGAGAAGTTGTCAATACCAATATGATACTAAGAATATTGATATTGTTCTGATAATACTTTGATAACTCAATTGGTCAACTTTATAGCTAGCACTGCAAAAGTAACTACAATTTATTCTGTCATAAAAATTGTAAAACAATTAAAAGTTTTCATTAACTAATTAACAGATAATTAATTGTGAGAGATGCTTTTGAGTCAAAATTAATATTCTTGGACGGGAAGTCAATTAAGTTGTCAAAATCCAGGTGTGTTAATCAAATAAAAATCATTTTAAGTTCATTAATGGTACTTTTGACCGACAAGTCAGCAAAAATCAAGTTAAAATATTTAACTTTTTCTATTAAAGATCAATTAAAATTGTTTAATGGTAATTAAAATGGTTTAATGGTAATTAAATTGGTTTAATGGTAATTAAAAGGTCAGTAGATAGTAAGAATACTTTTCACAATCAGGAATGATTTTAATAAACTAATTCATCAGCAATACTTAACTTGATAAATTTGATACACAGGTGCAAGTCTTTACAGACGAAATTAACTTAGCATGAATTAAATTAACCTATAATCTGAAAAAAAAATCCTTAACGAATAATAAAACTCCAGTCATTTGTAAGTAATATTATCTTGGATTTCAGAAGATGATTAATGTCAATTAAAATTTATGGTTTTTAACATAAAATGAATGAAGTGTCACGATCCCCTGACCTATCCTGTACATCTGTTACTCATAGAAAACAATCTAAAACAGTGGTGAAAGTATGACGCACATGCTAAAACTTTAAAAGGCTCTGTGGTTGTTTGTCAGTTGAAGGTGACCCCCATCGTAGAATCGTATACTTATGTGTCAAAGATCACTTAAGACATTAAATACAGGGGCGGGGATTCCAAAATTTCAACATTTTGGATTTGTTTTCTTGGGTGGCCCCGATGGGGAAAACTGAAATTAGAGATTGACCAAGTCATTTTCACTTTGTATATGTATAATTGAATTATATTAGAATTGTTGGCCCCTCTCCCCACATGTTGTAGATGATTATAGAACTCCAATTCCTTCGCCATCCATCAAAGAACATATTCCAAAGTACTGTCTGAATATGAATAATTAACGGCGACAATAATCACTGCTTCTCATCTGGTCATTTCCTATCGACACCAAATCCAACATGTTCGTATGAAATCTGCCACCTCAAACTAATAATTCTTCTCAAAAATATCAAAACATAAGGTGCCTAACCTGATGATGTTATGATGTGGATTTGATTAAAAAGTAGATAGTGTATACCATGTTGGAGAAAAGGCCAGAGCCATGGCGATGGAAGGTATAAGTACGGATAATACATGGACAAATATAGCCAGACTCCAACAATCAGACACTGACCAATACAAATTCGTCGCCCTCTCTGAGTAGATGACACACTTATCTCAGGCCAGCGCACTGATTACAAAGGATTTGCCAAATAAATGAAATATTAGCAAAGAAACGCTTCACCAAAAAATCCATTTTACTGAAATTGTCAAACGATGAAGATGGTTTTATTTTGTGAAAGTGGCGGATTACAAACTAAAACATTTCCTACGTATTGACATATGTTTCTATGAATGTACAATGAGTACCAGTCTAGAAACTTATCTTTTTTCTTAAAAAATTCATATCTATCGAAACAGAAAAATGCATTGAATATTTATCTTTTACGTAGCACAAATGGTCACAGAGAAGACTTGAGCTGTCTCGGATGTGCCACACTGGCCAATGTATAATGTCTCGGAGATAACGTTGTTTCGTAACCGGCCACGTCTACATCTAAAGCATTTTGGCATGTTCTAGTAACCTTTAATCCCAAGGATTGAAACAGCCATCAAAAAGTGAGAAAAACAAATTCTGTAAATGCAATAATCATAACAATTCGACGTCCATACGTCACCAAATCAGAGCCGAGCGCGTACAGAGTACAATGTATAATTTCTGATAACACGACGTCTGCCCTGGAGGAAGTCCTATGTCACACGCAGACATACGGCTGACAATAAAGCACTTTAATTCAAAAATAAATCTTATTGGCTAAAAATATCTAGGAAAGTCTCGTTTGCAGATGACAGTATTTATTCTACAGTGAAGATGGTCTATTCAATATCGCTAATGAGGTCGTGTTTTAAAATATTTCAAACATCAGGCAGACCCAGAAGATCAGCCAGGAGAGTTGGTAAATGGGTCGCGTGAAGGGCACTACTCTGGTATTGGACTAATGCTGACAAATGTCTAAAATCCTTAACTAACATTACTAATGAAAGACGAATCCCAAGGCAATGCTAAAATGGATGTCAATCGTCTACAGTCCAGAATACAGTCAATCAAACAAAAGCTCACCTAAGTCAAGATTACTGGTCTCAATCAAGCGAAACAGTCCTGGCTATCTATTCCCAATGTCTACCTAGATAAGCAAATGTTCACAGGACAGTCTACTTTGTCATCAAATTAAAGCATGGCGGTGTCTGAAGTGAAATTACTAGTGTATCAAACAAGCATTGACATTCAAAAAAAGAGTCTACAGTTTAGATTACTTATGTCAGTTGAACAAGATTCTATAGTCCAAACGAACCTACAGTCCAAACAATAGTCTACAATACTAGTCCAAACAATAGTTTACAGTTCAAGTCTAAAGTCCAAACAGGAGCCTATAGTCCAAACAGGAGCCTATAGTCCAAACTTTAGTCAATAGTTCAAACATGAGTCTACTATTCAAACAAGAGCCTTAAGTCAAAACAATAGTTTACAGTCCAAACATACAGTCTAAAGTCCAAACAAGAGTCTAAGTCCAAACAGGAGCCTATGATCCAATCAAGAGCCTATAGTGTAGACCATTGATGCCGGTGAAACAAGTCTAATTTCCTCATTATGGTGGTCAGTCAAACATCAGTCTGTTAGTCCAGATTACTGTGGATCAAACAAGGCTGTTCACACTTATAACTATCACAATGGAGGAAATCTGTGAGCCTCTATTTCAGATCCTGAAAACTTGAATATCCCATCATATTCTACCATCAATATTTGTCCTTTGAAGGTCATGGTGGTCAACTGGTCAGTGTCAATAGTTTTTTCACAGACCTGAAGGTATTCCATCATGCCACACTTCGTTCCAGATCAACTTGCATCACTATAAGCCAGGACACGAAATGCAAGATTTCACTAAAACGTTGCAGATAGCATCAGTTTAGTTAAAGCTACACCCCTCCTAACAAGGTATAAGGACAGCCTGCCTTAATAAGACATCTGACAGTTACGTACATCTGCTGAACATATACATCAAGGACAGATATTTAAGACTTCCCACTGATGTGTTGATGTAAAGGTGAGTCATCAAGGTGCACTCTTCACCGCACCGACAGGTAAGTACCTGTATACATTCACACTTTTGTGTAAGATAAAAGTGTATTGTTGATACATTAAAGGATCATACAGAGCAGTGAAGATGACCAAAAGAAAGGGCATATAAGGGCTCATAAAAAGTCAATTTGCCACCTTAGGACTAACACTACCACGATACTATCAACCAAAGCCACGCTGCATGGGAGGATATCTCTCTATTCACTGGGATGTATCAGCATCAACAGATTGTAATCTTTGGGGTTAAAGCCCAATTAAATGCATCATCCGTCCGACATCGCTGCACTGTCACTGTGCAGCCACCATAAACTAGTCAAGCGGATCCCGAAGCTCAACGTAATGAGCTATTTTCACACAACGTAATTGTATGGCGCCGCAACCAAGGTCTCCGAGAGACACACATCGCACCCCTTTGTTGTGGTCCGATAATAAATTACTGTGGTTTAGGTAGCTGCAGTGAGTGATGCAAAGATGCACCAAATTAGCACCACAAAAAGACATTTAGTTTGTCGCTGGATTTCAATAAAATGAATTTCCAAGTAATTGGATGCCGCATTAAACCAGAAGAATTCTTTTTTTTATTTGATTCTCGTACGGTACCGTTAAAGCTTAAGTAAAGCTTTAAGGCTGTTAATGATTAGATGGCCATTTTTTTATGTTTCAAATTGAAACATGACTTTTGAAAAACATATCTGATTTTAAAAGTGTGCTTTTAGTTTTAGACGGCTTGTAAATAAAATCCTCACAGTCATGTATAGTGACACATCGCTCGATGGGGGCTGGACTTAAATGTGAGCGAAGACAAACAAGATTTCTTGATAGACACAATTACCAACAAGACTCAAACGAATCAAAAAGAAAATCAACAAACATTGGAACAGCCAGCAAAATGGCCTTTTGATCCAGACTTCTTCCATTCCCAGGTTTACCAATTACTTGTAGACAAAGTAGGCTCCAAAAGAAACCATTTTGAGATACCCCACAAAACATTTTTTTTTTGCTCAATTCTTGTAAATTTGAACAAGTCAACTGATAATTAAAACTCACCGTGTGAATAGCTTCTACAGCTTCTAGTTTATTTGTTTTTCAGAAACAGGCACAATCATCTGGAACAATATCAGGAAATACAGCAATTAATAATGAATTAATTTCATAAAAAAATATAAAGAAAACTTTATGAAAGTTTAAAAACTTCTAAATGATAAAATGCCAATAAAAAAAAAGTTCACACTTAAATGAATGTTTTACTCCTTAACAGTTATCTAACAAAAATCTTTTCTCATTATTTAAATCTTTTAAATGTCACAAATTAAAATTAAATGTGCGAGAAATTTTTAATACACTTATCTTCAAAGTCTCATTTCAAGTAAAAGATCATTAAAGTCTTCTCTAAACCATGTTGATCATGAATAAATTTTATGCTTATTTGGACTGAGCTATGTAGATCATAGATTATAACACTTGACACTTTGTTTTAAATTCTGGTAAATATGCAATAGCAATCAATATGCGAAATTTGTCTAAATCAATCTAAAACCTTAGTTAAATGAAAAGATGAAGAAGTTTGTCCGTACATTGACATCTTGTCATATGTAAGTTTTGACAGTGACATAACATATATGAAAATCTCTACAATTTTCTACATAGCATAGAAATAAGAGCTCTCTTGTAAAAGTACACCATACCGTAATGAAACGAACCCTTGGGCTCCTAACAATCAAGATTTTTATTCCTAGATTTCTTAAGAGGGAACTCCTTCTTTTAAAAAAATACATAAACTTTTTAATGGAAAACACAACGACCTTGACCCTGAGGAAATGACACATATGGTGTACCATCTGGGGTTAATATACTGTGTAGGTTTCATTCAGGTATCTTCACTGGTTATGTGTTATCTGTATTTACGTTAAACAGAATCTTAAAATCTATTATACCAATGAATTTATTATGTACATTGTAGGTAAAAATGATGATTATGCCCTTAAGAACGTTTATATCTACCGTTAATCTTGGGTCAAACGTCCCGCATTGAGGTGCTGCATTAACATTGTCCTTTTAACAGACTTGCTTGATGTAATCAGCATTATATAGCACCTAATCAGTAGCTACATGCAATAAAATCTCAGTTTAAGGAAACTCTCCGTTTCATTTTCATCAAAGTTCACTCAGTGCTCAAGATGACATGGATAAGATTTCAATTAATTTAAGTCTGTCTCTCAGAGGTATGGGGCCTATCTTCTTTACTCATCATGTAATTTCTTAAGTAATCAAAGAAAATAATTCGACTTTGTAAAAATAATAACAAAACCGACTTTGGAGTTGAGTCAGTTTGTCTGCTCGTGTATGATTAGTCAAAAAGTCTGGTTATGCTTCTCGTTCTTCTTATCGCTCGTGGATTATCAAAGTTAAATCTTATACGCACTCATAATTAATGCCAGAATTTATTTCAAACATTAATGCTGTAGGATTTCATTCAAACATGAAATGATGAAGTGTTAAATTTGTTCACATGTGAAGAACCAATATTCTCATCATGCCGATTGATTTGATCTGTTTGACCTTTTGAACGTCTTACATCATACTGATACATCTTAGATCAATCATATCAATTGTTTCCTTGTCATTAAAAAAGTGCATTTCAAAAGATTTTACTGTTATGTACCCAGAATCAATATAAGATAAAGAAATACTCCTTACAGTTCATACAATAGAGCTAATTACCAATTGCACAAAATGACTTTCAGAAATATCATGTATTTTGTGGGGTTTTTTTAGAAACATACTACTAATTTTACATAATGAAAGACAAAAAGAACAATCCCGGGGGGATCCTCCTAAACTTGACTCTTATTTTAACCTACCTCATGAAAAATGTTTGAAAAAAAATATCTTTGAGAGTCACAATTTCAATTTTACTTCTACTTCCTAACAGGCCTAAATTTTAAATTCATTTATGATAATAACTCTTATACAAAAAAGACAACAAACAATTTTTTAAACCATAAAATACAACTGAAGTTGCTTTTGACGGTTAACATTGAAATAGAAACATTTAGGTGGACTAATTGATAAAGGTTTTCTAAAGGTTATAGACATAACATGTTTGAATTTTAATTACAACTAACTTTAGGCAGCTCACTTCAATATTCATAGTAGAGTAATGCATTTACATGTGCTGACAGAAAGTTTCATTTTTTTCTTAGACAGTTGCCACAGGGGTCAAAGGTAACTAATTGACCTTCAGCGTGTCACGGAGAATTTCCTATGGCAAATGCTCTCTTTAGGATATGCCTTTGTTCAAATGACAAGTGACAATGCAAGACATGAAAAATTAACTCCTGAAGTTTACTACTGACCTGTGTTTTCACTTCCATTAAACAACCAACTTTGGGGTTAATAAATATCAGTTGTCACCTCGTCAAACGATAATAATTTCATAATAAATATACGGCTGAAAATGTGCAGTAAAACTTCCGCAGCATGTCGTAATGTTGCAGGGTTTTTAGTCGATCTGACAATATTTAATGAACTTAAATGAAAAGTTGAGGCTTATAACAATCTTTATTTCATGCAAACCCTCCATAAATGGCAGAATTGTTCTAAAAGTTTTGCCTGAGTTAGAACCTATTTTAAGATTAATATGTGCGACCACACCTTCCAAACACAATGCACTTATCTTCTCCCTTTAAATCTCAATTGCAGTTCGGCTACCGACTGTCAGGAATCTGAGCGCTCTTCAGGCATTTCAATAATGTATCAAAAAGCTAAGAAACGAGACAAGAAATG
Organism: Argopecten irradians; assembly: GCF_041381155.1. NCBI lineage: Eukaryota > Metazoa > Mollusca > Bivalvia > Pectinida > Pectinidae > Argopecten > Argopecten irradians. The sequence continues at coordinate 26,935,223 of NC_091139.1, forward strand.
ACAAAGGACGGTGGTTTTGGCAGGTCAATCATTTTAGTTATGTCCAACATGACAACATTGACCTAGAATATAAAATATGTGCAAATTTTTCACAAAGCTAGCGAAAATTTTGCTTCATTTGTGAATAATTTCAAAAAGTCTTGGTTGTAGGTGTTGGGCTTTAAATGGCAATGAAACTTGTTTAACGCACATGTTATAGAAGGCATACATTTCCTGACGTATAATAAATGTCATCCCACATACACTGGTTTGGAGGCAAGGAGTTTCACAGGGTGGTTGTGTCGAATGCTATCTGCCAGTGTGCATTGAAACAAAGGTTTTGATGTTTTTATCGAGGGGAACACAATATGGCCATTAATCTTTATGACATCAAAGCTTGTGAAACTGTAGGGTAGCAGGATGAACAGATGATGCTAGGGTCCCACTACAAATTAAACCCCATGACAGATTTATAAATACAACATTGCCACCTCAAATCGTAATAATTATTAATTTCGCCATTATGTACAAATTTCACGAAAGCCTAATTAATGATCATTGTATTGATTTAATGGGTCATGCAATCATTACAACATATACAAGTGTAATATTGTGAAATGTTACTTTATGCAGTATCCATCAATCTCTTTGCAATTTGTTTTCGAATGTCCGTCCATGTATTCCATTAAAATTTTCTGTTAGTTCATAAACATCTATCTTCTAATTCTATCAGTATTGAACCTTCCTCTTTGTCCTTTCATTTGATTTAAATATCATACTTTGTCCTTTCTATTTCAAAACATTTTCATTTGTCCTTTCACTCCTCAGTCTCTTCTAATATTCTACTTCATTCTTTCACTCTCCTCTTTGTTCTTTTAATGCTCTAGATCTTCTTATACCCATATGTTCTATCACTCTTGAGTCTCATCTAATATTCCACTTTGTCCTTTTACTCTCAATACATTTGTATCCCTTCGCTCTTTTCAAATGTTGCTTATAGTTTCCATTTCTATCGAACCCATTCCGGTTTTTTCTGCAAATTCCTTTTACAATGTCATAAATAAACTCAACCTTTTCCAAATGTACTTTTATACATACATATATACTATTGCCAATGAGAAGCTGTCAATACAGCCAACATTTTCCACTTCATCGACTCGGACTGAAATGCTCTTTGGTAGACATGCTTCACTTCATTTCTCAGAAACAATAACTTCAAAGACAAAGAAATGCATTCCTGATATATTTAACTGTTCTACACCTCCTTGGAATATGTCCAGATGGAATTGAGACCTAATGGGGTAATTCAACCAACCAAATTACTTACTAGTATAGAATGGGTCTCTGGACCATATCACAGAATCCTTCTTTGGATACTTTATAGAGGCGCTACACTAAAACCAGAGCTGGACCTTTATGTCCGTGATTTCTTTTTATCTTTATCGGTGAGATCAAGGATCATGCTTCTGTAACAGTCTCCAGTCTACTCAACATGAACTGTCTAAAACTCTTCGATTTCATTACAAGATATGTAAAAGTGAAAACATCTGAAGACATAAATATCCCTAGTCCCATGACATCTGGAAGGGACATGAAGCATATGACAAGATAGGATATATATAACAATGGGTAACACTTTATACCCTCAATCCCCCCCCAACCACCACCACCCCCACATCCAACATTCCCCAACCTTAGAGTGGGTTTAGATGTTACCACATATTAGCACAACCCCTCCGCCTGTTAGCTAGGTCACAAGTTTGAATCCCTTACAAGGCAGTTGCTAGGTACTGACCACTGGTCAGTGGTTTTTCTTTGAGAACTCCTGACTTTCCTCCGCCATCTTCACCTAAAACGTCCTTAAAATGACCTTGGCTGTTAATAGGACATTTAAACTAATCAAACCCTCAACTCCCTACCCTACTTTTCATGATGGCTTATATACATGTGAAGTGGAACCCTTAAATTGAATCCCTTGGGAGTCAAGTTAAGGCAGACATAGGCCTATCAGTCAATATACATTCATTTAATCCGCACTTCACTTTATGCTAAGTAGGACATGTGACCTCTATTGTTTTTGCAGACTTAAATTTCACAATTTGAATCCAACTGCCCTCATTTTATAAGTACGTAGCCAACATTTTGTAACGTAGGTCAAATGGAATAGAAGAAATTCTCACACTTTCCAGATCACAAACTTCTAATCAAGACTTTGCAATAGCATTGTTTCTCCTCTCAAAGATGGTTTTATCAATCTACCTCGAATTATTTTTGTCCCTCTATCGTAACACAAACTAAACGTTTTCTTTCCTGGACAGGAAGTAGCCTTTGCTACAAGATGGTAAAAACACACAAGTTCTCCTCAAATATTACAGCCTAGTTTGGACTAAGCCAAGTGGAAAATTTACTTAAGAATTTCAAACTGTTAACCCATTAAATTATATCAGGTCAAAGAATTTGAGATTGCTTGAAACACTTTTAATATAAACCGTCTGAAGAATGTGTAATACCACACCGCACGAAGCCAAGCCACCGTGATCAGCAGAGAAGTACCTGTACCCATCTTATCACCTCCAAACATGAATTTCAAGTATCTTAAGTACTGATTAACTTCACTGACTTTATGACAATGGCTCAGGACCAAAGTATAAACCCAGAAAATCTCCCCAAGTTGTTGTGGAAGCATCAGTAGGTAGACTGTATGTGTATCGCCTCTGATGTGTCAAGAAATCAAAACGATTTGTAAACCGTGGAGAGAAATACTTCAACGATTCATGTAAACCGCTTATAAAATTTTCAAGCACAATTCTGGACAGCTCCATCAGTATAAGACAATAGGCTTTGGTAGTGGCTTCTTTTGTGGAGGATTAAACTTAACACAAGACATTACATAGAAAGGAATTCCTTCAATTCTCCAAGAGGATTCTAATAACCGCCGATTGCCGTTTCAAGTGAGGCGAATGTGTAAATTAGCAGGAAGTATGCATTGTAAGAGTGGGATAAGCTCACTACATACATCAACTTCTCCCCGAAACAATTAAATACAACCCTTCAACAGCATTAACCAAAATCATTGAAATCCATTGAGAAACCCAACATGAAAAACTTATGATACCACTTGAACAAAATTACATTCCGAAAAAAAAAATGGATTCACCATGCAGGAGAGATTAGAACCTGACTCATTTCTCTCGTGTAAAATAGATAATAAATATTTCAAAAATGTTCAAAAATATTTCAGGATCTTGATCATACAGCTGATCTTCATAAAAGCAAAATGAGATTCTATATATAAACAAAGACATTATGGAAAAGCGATAACACTGCAAATATTTTGTAGACCCCGTTTCTCGATTTTATCTGCTAAAGGAATAATCAAATATTTAACTTCCAGGAACAATGAAGTGTTATTAATCAACTACACGAACCACAAATTACATTAGTGATCTCAATATAATAACTCATTTTTTTACACAGATATTTTAAATATTGGACAAGTTTTACTGATGAAGATCTACATTGTTAAGTCAAGCGACAAATATGTTTGTTTTACAGGTTGTACTAACAACGCTTTGTGGATAGGCTGTAGCATGCTCCAACAGGAGATTAAGAAACGGGTTGTATCGGAACAGTAATGCAAGTCACACATTTCACATTAAATTTCACAAAACTCATTTACTGTATGAAAAAAAATGCATGACTTCTCTGGAATTTACTTTCTAGTCATGATAAAACCTAATCTACAAATACAATGGAGATTTAGCATCCAAAACAAATTTCCCATTAATTTTGCAACAAGATATGGACAGAAATTTTGATTACATATGTAAATTGAAAACTAAACCCCCTGAAGGGAAACCTGAATTGCTGATCCTGTATGTACTGGACGAATTCACATCCATCAATACAGGCTATAGAGGTGGCAGGTTCTAATCAAATAATCTCCTCACACGACCGAAACCTTAAAATAATATCAAATTATCTCCCCTTACATCTTTTTCCAAGCAGTATATCATTTTTCTTTGACTTAATTATTGCACCTTTTGTAGACTTTAACTATGAAACAATATATGAACAATTGTTTTTAGTGAAAGAAAACAGATGTGACCAGCATGATTATGAACATACATGTTAAGGAGACATACTACCTTACATTATTAATTAGAGTTGTCTCCCTTGAGGATATATTATATCTTTTAATTAAGTGAGGTGTGAAAGAAAACTAGAAGGTCTTGATCTGGAGTTTCCAGAAATAAAACACCAACCTTCATAACAGTGAATCACTCCATACCCTCTCTGATTAACTGAAATTAACCCATGGCAAACACATAATAAATTCAATAGCTTTAATCTTAATTTCCAATGTTTTTGTATATTTTTTCTAACTGATAATCACTTATATTTTATGATAATATTCTAATAATAAACACAAATAAACCTAAATTAAAGAGTCACCTAAAATTTGACAAATTGCATCTTCACATCGATCTTAAACTACAGGGCGGTCGAAACATTGACCTTGAACTATTTGGTGACGTTTTCAACAATTAGTACAACTCTTTATATTTTGTTAACTGATTGAGTTAGGAAACAGTAGAATAGGTAGGTACTCGGATATCAAAGACAATCCTTAACCAGGACTCTACAGCTACTGGTGAACACTTGAACACTTAAAAATGTTTTTCAAGTTTAGTCTAGTGGGAATTAAAGGCCTGCATTGAGGGTCAATTCACAAGTCCTTCACTTTAACTTCTGGACTTAAAAGGGATTTTCTTTCTACAATCATCTGTGTATGAATATAAACCACATATGTCAAATCTGCTTTTCTGTCAACTTTTTATTCCCACACTCCAAAATTAAGCAAAATATTTTCGGCATTAAATCCTTCGCCTGTCAAATTTTACATACACTTTCATAAAGGTACAAGTCAGATGTGTCAAAAGGAATACACATACATCAGTCAACTGGTCATAAATTTTATGTCCAACAAAACACTCAGTAAATCTGATACGAAGGAGAGGTTTTACATATTCTCCCTGATGGAAAGTGCACTTTGTATAATAGCCATTGATATATGGACCAGATAAAATTTTTCATTTTTATCTCTCTCCACTTTTGAAAGTACAAAGTCTATTAATTACTAAGTGTTTTAAACGTTTTTCTGATGCTAACATCACGTTGCCCGCATTGTTAGGGTTGCACTCGACGTTGAAAGAGCCCCGAGGTTATTAAACCGTTAACATCAGTCCTTACTACATCTGACCTCAAGACGACATTGAGTACAGTACAACTTGAAACTTTAAAACAAAAAATTCTATTAAGCAAATTATAATTGTGTGACTTCCGGTAAAGGAAGTTGTCATAATACACAATGACACAGATCTGTCGCCGTGGCGACATAGTTCACATGACAACATACATACTGCTGACCACACATGCCAACGAAAATACTCCACAAAACTCAAATACATTCCATATATAGTTTTCTATTTTACTTCATAAAGCTACTGGCTTTGTGCCTTTGTCGGTCCCTTTTGTTTTTCAAGTGGTGAAAAATTTTAGGTTCAGAGGAAAATGTTTTAAACATGAATCACAGAGAACGTTTTCATAAACCCCTATTATTTAATGTCCATTTTAAATGTTATGTGCCATATATAACTTAAAAGCCTTAAATGTTCAAGTGTTTGGCCGCGCGATGCCCTATTTGATTTCATCTTAATGAGAGAAATTATAGCCATTAAAATGCTTTACTGCAAAAACTACAGCGCTAGGAAAATGTCACAAATTATGCTTTCTATTGGTTAATTACAAAACTGATTTAACACAGTAACAGATAGGCAAAATAATGGTGGATTAATTTGACTGTTGATTTGTCATGTAAATGGAGAGAGGAAAAATTCAAAGCTTTCAATGAGCTACTCTCCTCATTTGCATCATTTTAAAATGGAGAAAACGACCCTCAGCTTTTAAACTGTCATCCGGCCCGGCGAAAAACTGAGTCCGATTCAATTTCATCATCCCACAATCATAAGCTCATTATATTTCAAGATTTGTTTTGTTTCATTTCCATGGTAACACATCATTAACTGAAAATGCCATGCTATTTCGACAAGACTTTACGAGTCAAACAGATTTTCTGCGCCCCATTTCCATCTATCTTTCTCAAATTTTCAATTTAAGCTGCCGTATGCAACCAGTTAAACATGCAGATCTGGCTTCAGGATTGATTAATAAAAAGAAAAAATCTTATGCAAATAGGGCCTTTCAATCCAAATTAAATTGCTAGTATTGATTACTGAACTACCAAGATCCAGTTTTGATCATAAATCCCTTTTGATTGATTGTGTGGAACTCCTGAAATTGAAATGACAAGGAAATTGCAATCCAATAGTGCTGGATCCTCAAAATCTAAATGGGCAAATTTTACGTGAAAATGCGGGATTTTCCGTCCAATCACCACATTAGGCTGGCCTTTCAAACCCTGACCAGAATTCAAACTTCCTCATAAACTTAAGTGAAAAACAAAATGCTTTTAACACAAACAACTAACACAGAAAGCTTCTTAAACAAATACAGGGGGGAAGCGAGAGCTTTAAAGTGCCGGTTTTAGGCATAACCTTGTAAAAATGTGAGGCATCAATGAAATTCCCCATCAGATCGTCTTGAAATCAGAACAGATCACATAACAATCAATCAAATTGGAAGTGCGTAATTGAAAAATATATTTACAACAAATTACATCATTAGGTACATATGTAAATGTAGCGAAAGGTGTTATTTATAAATACAGGAACTGTTTGCCAAATGCAAACACTAGAAAATGAAAATCTAATATCTTGGATTCAGTTGCATTAAATCTATTTAATCAGATGTCAATTCTACCATGTTTTTTCTGACTTGATGATGTATGACGTGAAAATTTCTCCATCAGATACGAGTCAATTAACTCACAATTCTTTCATTTGACTTTTATTTTATCATATTTCAGAGCAAAAAATATCCTTTGTGATATGTATCATGACAAATTATGTTCGGATATTACGAATCAGGAGTACAAACGATTATTTATTTTTCAACTTATATTGATATCGTGGAGAGGACATATTTTTGCCAGTAAGGGGGCCGCGGTGGCCAAGTGGTTTAGATATCTCGACATATTATCACAGGCCACCTCTGGGTCGCAAGTTCAAAACCCACATGGGGCAGTTGCCAGGTGGTTTTTCTTTGAGTACTCTGGTTTTCCACCACCAACAAACCTGGCACGTCTTTACATGACCCTGGCTGTTAATAGGACGATAAACTCATGAACCTTTTACCAATGAAATGACACAGTAAAAACAGTATGTTCAATTTACATTAGTTTTCTAGGCATCGAGGAATGTCTTACTTTCACCCATAGCTATTAGTATAAGCGTTTCTATACTTTAAGCTTCTAAGTTTCACAACAAACAATTATCATCATATAATGACAAAACTTCATTATATATGTAAGACTGATACCAGATTGTTTTTATTTCAAGTCCCACTATAGTGTCATTACACTTATTTCTTGTGTCATTTTGTTCGTGAACACGAATGAAATGTAAGCACTTGCGAAAAAACATTGCGAAACATTCACAAAACCAGTTCTATGCCAAATGGGCTGGGCAATTGGCGTGACTACAGAGTAACGTTATTTGGAAATACTCAAAACCGCTGTCAGGCTCACATCTACAATCTTGGCACATCGGCATATGTAGAATCATGCAGACAACCCACTGATAGAAACAATAGATTTTCTTCCCATTGTTTTTCAAATATACATAATTGTTCTTCTTCATAAATTATACCTAGACAGTTTTTCCCCAAGCACCCAAAGACATGCTCCCATTGGCTGAATAAGAAATCAATATCATTTATAATGTCATTAAAAACTAATTTTCTTTCAAAATGCAACAGAAAAAATATTTTATTTTGAAACATGCTGCTTTTATAATTGTCAATCTGATATAAGTAAATCTGCGATGCACAGATCAAGATTTTAAGCTGCGAATTACCAAGAAAACTTTCTTTGCGTTTTTTTTTTAACTTATATGTCCACTTAATGACTTTCTCATTACAGAATTTAAAATCTTTTCGAAATTTATCCTTATATGACACCTACTATTGTAAACTTTCATTTGTCTATAAACAATGTATTTATTATTTAATTTAGAAAATTATACATTTCTTTAAGACAAAGTTTGGGTAGTAGAAGATGTCTATCAAATTACAAAGTGTTTAAATTTAAAATCTTATTACTTTTTGGAAATCAAAATTGTCTTTATCAGGTTGTTTTCTTCTGTAAATGGGTGACATCAAAATATTATATCTTGTTACTAGTGAGTGAAACTATAAAATAGCAAAACAATGTTTCCTTTAATTTAAACAATATCATGTTTATCATGTACTTTCAGAAGAACAATCTGCCTTTAATTTAAGCATTAAATAGCCATTCTGATTTTGATAGCAATAATTATCAAGTATATAACATTGTAAATTTCACATCTTAATTTGCTTATTACATATCCTATAGCTAGTATCTTATATGTCAATTAGAATTCTCTTAACGAGCTAATAAGAAGATAATTTTTGAAAAGTTCATCGAGGTCAGTTTTTAATTGACCAAAACTTTGAAGTCGAGGGCATAGCTATCATATTGCATTCCTTTGAAACATTCCATTTTCGTTCTCATAACTTCATACTTTGGAGCTAATAAAACTCACTTCTATAACCTCTTCACTTCTTGATTTGTGACATTTAAAGAGAAAATGGAACTTAACTATTCAGCTTATTGCAGATTCATGTAAAATTCAGAATTTTAAATTGTCAACTTTCTACCAGCCATTGTATGTTGCCATATGTGTGTTTGTTCTTACGAAAAGATTCAAGAAATTCAGCCATTAATTTGATTTACATTCTTCAATAGATCTAAGATACAAACAGACGTTAAATGCTTATTACTTTTTTTGTTCTAACTTTAAACCCATACCTACACATGAAAGAAAGTTGCTAACTTGATTTTTTAATCTTTTATAGATGAAAGGACGTACTAGGAATAATTAATGAATGAAAAGTAGAGTGTAATGAAATTCTGACAATTGACATTTTAAGATCAATGGTAATGACCATTGGTCTGTGTGTTGTTGTTTGTTAGAGTGGACAGATGTCCTATTAATAAATAATAGCCATAGAGCCCTACTGAAGTCAGCCCAACCTATCTACTGGCAGCATGCTTATTGTAATATATCGATATTAAACCTATTAACACAGAAAAATCTTAATTCCTTTATTTATTTAAATATCTATCGTTACATGTTACATGTGGGCCATATGTCACGGTGTTCAATTTAAATGCTGACTTCCGATCTGTAGTACGTTAAGTATATCACATTCATTTGTACCTGTAATTAAAGATGAACTGGGCCATCACAAAATTACTACAAATTCTTATACATCATTTGTCTTCATTCTATGACAGTTGTCAATCTTCATCACACCTATTTTACTTATCTTAATTTTTCTCAAATTTATTACTTTCATATTTTGTTAACGTCAGTATATAAAGGTCATTACATATTAGTTCAAATAGTCATCTTTTTATTTCTTTTACAAATCAAGTTGGTTTTGATTTATAGCATTTGATATATAAGATCCATTATTTAATGATATGAAATGAATAAAATACAAAGTTCATATATAGTACTAAAACTGTCCTTAACCACAATATACCTGACCTAATCTATCAAACAAATGTGTCCCTCTTTTCTTACATGATCAAAAATCTATGTCACATAAAATGTTTTGAATTTTTTAACTCAGATCCATCTTCTTAATGATAGTGAACTAATTTTCTTTTCTTTCTTAAATGTTCGATCACTGAAATTTATCTGTCAATGATCCGTCATTTAATTAGTCATCATTTTGACAGATTAGTGTGCCTATATATAATGAGTACAATGCTGTTAAAATACTTCAAATAACAAAATCAGATTCTTTCAATAGGCATATAAACGAATGACACAACAGAAAAATGAAAATATGATACATAAAGCAAAATGATGTTATTGAGTTCCGACATGAAACTTGAAACAAATGTAAAATAATATACATCAACGACTAAAACTCGCAATAAATGTTAAGATATATCTGACAATGACATCGACGTCTGAGCATGACTTTTTTACTTGGTGCAACTGTGACGTTATGTAAGTATCAACTTCTTCATTTTCACAGCTTCCGCACGATAAATTCTTTATTTATTTACCCATTGAACAATTGACAGTTTCAGTATAGTCCACAAAAAACAGTAATCACCGGGTTCTGTTGAAGGAGATTAAAACATAGGACACCTGGGAGAGATCGATAGCGAGGCGATGGTCAGGCAACCTTTAAAACCGTGGCCATCCTTCCACTAGCCGTTACTGTCTCATGGATCTACATTACAAATCAAATTTTTCTATTCAGTTATCAGTACTTTAAAGTACATTTCGTGTTCTTAAGTTGCCATAGCAACCAAACTTGATATATATTTTTTCTCTTTTTCTGTGGTCAGGAAAAGGCACTATGCAATCTGGGTATTACAGCACAAACACACGATTATTTTACTACAGCACAAACACACGATTATTTTAATGGTCAAAATGTTGTCTCAGAAAATATCGCTATGTTATTTCAACATACAAGTACAGATCATAGCTCCTTTTTTATTGGAAAATTTTTATAAAATTATTTAATTAGTTCTGAAATATACATACAACCAATTTCATCTCTCTATTTGAATAGACAATGCTGTGCTTACTATGCATGTACTAAACCAAAATTTAAATGTATAAATGGAAATTGTTTAAACAACATCATTACATATACTCATTTGCAGCTCTTCACATTTTTTTTTATTAAGCTACTCAAACCGTTCCTAAGTACACTTCTAAAGGAAATAGCTATATCACTCTCTGTTAAAATATAAGCTACTTTATGTTTTCAATCTTGATGAAAATTTCATGTTATTTTATTCATGTCCTAAAATCTTGTATTGAAAAAAAAATCCTCTCTAAACAAAATATTGATGATAAAGAATTTTGTTTCTTTGAACACACGCATATGACAGTTAGGTTGTATATGAAAATTATAAATTAATTTGTACAGAGAATGTCCAAGGAAAATAATTCAATAACATAAACCCGGTCACCTTTTGACCAAGGCCTGGGAAACGCTCCTATTTCCCCACACAACTTTATATCTTTTCACTTTTAAATGAAAAAATATAATTCAATTTAAATATTTCAACATACTACCTTTTGCCCATTTCATTTGAAGACAGATACACAAAGAAATGTGTGAAGTTTCAATTATATTTGAGAAAAGTAATTGAATATTTTCATCTCAAATTCAACAGCTATTGGGTTTCAAAGAAAATATTTAAAATTCGTAAACACCCCTGACTCTTTACTGACCTTAAACTTTTCAATTCACACAAAGCTAAAGCATAAAAGCTATGCAAACTTTTTCTCCATCTAATAGGATATAAAAGTGTAATTTGTTTGCCAAAATCCAGCTTTCAACATCACTTTGAATGACTTTATTTTACGGAATGAAAAAAAAAAATCTGTATATCATAGTTAATATCTTGTGACTAGAAATTTTATGACAGAAATGCCAGTTAAATGGGTCATTTAAAATATTTCTTTTGAAGACAGCCAGGACACAATTTAAGGCGATATTAAATGTGGAAGGTAAAGTTGATAGAGCTAGGGGTTGTGTGTTGGTGTAGTGCTGGCCTGCTATAGTCCTCAGGCCATTCGCCTGGACATCACACCAAACTAACGCAATTACCATAAATATATATTTTCTCCTTCAAATCTACTTCTCTTGTTCCAAATCTACCTCTGGACATAACTGGTCAAGGAGTAGCCCAGTCAATTTAGTTTAGTGGACAGTTGGTCAGCAGATGAGCACCGACACACCTGATTTTTTACCTGTGCACAAGGTAAGTGTTTGGCTAAGCCTAGTAGATATGGATGATGTATATGTGACAGCGACAACAATTAGTCCTCTGTTATCAACATTATCAATGTCTTGTTACTGGTGGACCAATAAGTTGTCTCCCCTTATTTTACTACTGTATAATATATATATATATAACCAAGATTTTGTGAAAGAAATATGCAAGTAATGTTTATAAATCTTATAGATTCTTGACAGATGAAAAGGCAAAAATTTACTCATAAATCTTATGACTTTTCCAGTGATAATGTACCAGTGAAGTACTAAAAACAAAAACTTTCAGATCGTAATACACACTTCATATATGTCTATCGTAAAAGTTCAAAGATTTTTCATCTTTATTTTTTTGTATTTGTGAAATGTTCAAGATGACAAAAACTTGAACTATTCCATTAATTACAAACATCTGTCTGTGTATAAGACCCTAGGTAGGGCTACAGGTGTTGAACTCTAAACATCTTAACCTAAAACTATGTCCTGTCATTTGTCATGCTGTATATCAACCTGCCACTGTACAGCTAGCAATACAAACTTGTATACTATACACTAAAATGTGTGTACAGGGTTCGCTCTTTCCAGAGGATGTTATTTGTAGGAAATCTTACCTACATTTAAATGTCATAAGTTTTTACAGGTTAATTTTTTTTCTCTGTCTTAATCATTTATAAATTTCATAATTAAATGTTAACGTAAAATGTTTTTAACAAGTTTTTTTCAATAAGGTTTGAATTGGTAGAATAGTATCATTTCAAAGTTCTATGTCATATCCAATCATTTAAAAAGCAACAAGATTTAGTTGGATGTGTTTTTTAAAATGATGTTACAAATTAGGGATCAGAAATTTTTTGCAAAATATATCTATTTGATGTTCAGATTTTATTTCAACATTTTACCAAAGAATAAGTCTTAACTAGCAAACATTTCCATTATAGTCTTCATATAAACTACTTTATATCAAATGTCTTTTTAAAATATTTAATTTGATAGTTACAAATACTTTAAAACATACTTTTTTAAACTTTCATAATAACTAAGAATGTCAACCATTTTTCAACAACTATGTAAAATACTATTGATATTTTTTTTGTTTAATATACTTCCATATATACTTGTACATATTGACTGAACACGTAGGCAATTAACACCTTCATATATTACAACAAAGGTGCATGTCAATTTCATCCCATCATTCAATACCACTGAATAGAGAGGGGGCGCGGTTATGTCAGTCATAGCGATTTATACCCTTTGTAATGCTCCAGTGATATTTCTATTGCCCTAGTGTTGACAATATGGATAACAATAACTCCACAGGTAGACAAGCACACAGGTAAGACATAGGTAGATAAACAGACTGCCATGTGTCCTATACCTGATGTAATCATCACCAATTAGCCCTATCAACTAACTCCATCTCTGATTTATTACCTGTACAAAGAGCATGTTGATCTGATGGGAGGTGATGGCTCATGCATTATTACAGGTGACATAATATATTGCAAAATATGGAAATCACATATAAAGTTTTTGTTACTGTTATGTTGGGGAGTTTATTTTAACATATTAATATATCATTTGATGTTACATATATAGAACTATAATTTACAATTAAGATAAAGTGAATTCATAAAAAATTTAAATATATACATTACAGTTGATTATATCTAAATGATTTAAACAAACTAAAAATAAAATAATTTATTCCATCAATTTAATATCATAAAGTTTATCTTTATCAAAATGAAATGAAATTTCATTCAAACGGATGACGAGGTAAAATTTTAACTGTGCAAAATTACAAAAAGTAAATTTTGAATGCCAAGAACAAATTTCAAATAAAATCTTAAATCATTAGCTTGAAATTCTAAATTGAGGTGTTTGCAAAATTACAAGAACAAAAGAGATTTAGTTATTATAATATATGTTAAAAGACAGGCATTATATTTTCCCTGATTTTGATATAAGTAAATATAAGTATAATTTAAATAGATGCTTTTATTAGGACGCATATCACTATAAAAATATCTTTCAGACTTTGCATATATTTGCTTCAATAACGTTATAAATACATTATAACACTAGCATAAAATTAGTTGAGCTTTTATTTGTCACATTATATAAATAAATTTTACTAAAATGATATAGAAGACCTAAACCATACTTTGATGTTGAGTTATTTATAAACCATATCAATAATGTCCTTATATGGAAATATGGGGTACTTAACATTTTAAGCTTATATCATTTATCATTATTCTACATCTCAATAACATTTGGTAATATTTTTCTTTAATTGCATAATGTATCATATGTTAAAATGCCAAATTGATATCACTATTTCACCAACACACATGTGTGAATCATAAGCAAGTCCACTTCAAAGCAATTCATACACAAAGAACAATAGGGGCTTACTATATCTGTACAAACAGTTTACATAGTGAAAACAATATTTGTTTGGAATGTACTAATCTCATAAATAAACACAAAAGATCAAACAGAATGTTTTCTTTGTGTGAAAAATAAAATATATATAAACAAAGGCTAGAGAAAATGTCTTCTTTTTTTTGTAAAAATAAAAAAAAATAAATATTTATAGTTCTATGAATACAAAATTTAACATGTAATCAAAGGTCCAAGTAAAAGTTTTTTTAAAAAGAGGCCAAATTTCATTTTATTTATTTCATTTAGCTTAAAATATGAATTTATTAAATCATTCATTAACCTTTATTTATTTCAAGTTGAGCTATGTTTTAGTCTTATTTTATTATTGTTACAATGAAGCACTAACTAGGCCTATTCCTGTATCCAATTAGAGATTTGAGTTTACATTTAGGGATTAACCATTATCAACAGCTGATAACAAGGCTTACATATCTAAATATATGTGCATGTTATCCTATGACAAGAGAATGTAAGAAATATGGCTCAGTCATTACCCCATGCCTGGATTTCTCTGAAGCCATGCTGCTTCCAGATTCAATATCTTCAAGCCAACATGTATCAGCTTTCAAAATCTGATATTTACCATTCGACATGAACTGATGCACGTTATCCAAGTCTGCCTTGCCTCATTAAAATGCAAATTAATCTAATAAATCTGACCAGTCGCACGCCGCCTAGCTAGGAGCTGTAATTTGTTTAACTGCTTAATGTCAAGTTATATATTAGGCGTATCCATGGTAATAAGGAAAATGACTTATTTGGAAGATCGGTCTACACAGATGATTATAATTTAATATTCATTTTCGAGTGATGCAAGCAAGTCCAGCCCCTAAAAACGAGTGGGCGTGAGCTATGTGTATGACATGTGCCATCCCCCAGTGAATTCATTTCTTCGGCCAAAACAATAGCCTCTAACGGGCCCAACACAATAACGTGTGTTGATAAACATCAGCTCAACCAGATCGAGTGAAATTCCAAGCCATGCGACATCTCAACGTAACAGAGTTGGCTATGCAAATTAGTATATGACTAGAAATCTTGAAAAGCAGTTTCTATGCAATGACAAGTCTTTAATTTAAATTACTCACCTTAAAACAACTGGCCATAACACGAGGGAGTGCTTTAATAATCACAACGTGTTTTCACTGCCGCCATATTGGTTCGCATAGAAAGGCATGCTGGGTATGAAAAGAACAAGATGGCGAGAATAGGCGAGTGCGGCAGTCCGTGAGGTAATTTTTTTCTTTCGATTTAATGATTTCTTAATGGAATGTTGTGTTCTGATAATTTTCCCGTGTGTAAGTAACTATGGACTACCAAATGAAGTTATTTCGAAGTCCGGTAAGTGTTATTAAACTTAGTTTAACAGCTGATGATTATTGCTAGTACTGTCCAGTATGATATGGGAATAGGGAGAGCTCGGTTAAAATTTTAATTTACGATACACACGCTCACAGCCTCCCGTTCTCGGCTTGTATAGCTCTTGTGATGGTACTTACAAAAATTGGCCAGGAGTATCAGAGGCGAAGCCATATTGTTTTTTTGCTGTAAACTAGGCTATACAGACTCAGGATATTTTTTATTTTTATAAAGTTTTTGAAACTAAAAGTGTATTCGGGCGCTCGGAGTTACAGTCTTGTGCTATGACGAAGGATGCTGTACTTTACGGGTTGATGTTTATCTACAAACAGTTTCTACAGTTTTGTGTGTGGAATGTCGTGAATTTCTCTGGATTTCATCCAATATTTATTCTTCTAAAGACTTAGTATTGGTTTATATTTGTGATGTGCGTGCACACTGCAATGTGCGCTTGGACTGGACACACATTGGATACATTCTGCGTACGGACCCATGTAATTACTGAGCGTAAATTTTCGATCGTTTGTAGTGATGTTTTCGTGCAGCTTTCAAAATAATGAATGATTTATCGACCAGTCACGTTAAAAATTTATGCAGCAAACTGAACAAATATAATAAATTCAAAAGTAATTAATTCAATAAGCTGGACTAGGCCTATGGAAGGAGTCACATTGCTCCAATGTTACTGGCTAAAGTGAATGTTTACTGGACATCATACCGTAAGTGTTGTACGATGTTATCATGCTTTAATTTCATTTTGAAGATGAACCATCTGTATCTATCTAGTTGCTGTATACAAGGACATTGTTTGTGGGGCTTTGTGCCGTTGGGCTATTGTTCACAGTAAAGCTAGTATCAAAGGAGGGCCCGACTGTTACAGTTTTTCAACACGGCTTAAACAGATTGAATATTGATTGAATTTATCAAATTTCCATGTTTTGCTCCAAAGCTATTTAACAGTGGATTTAAATCTCGACAGATGGAAATTAACGTGATGTTTTTCTTTTGAAAGTGATATTGTAGTAAGTGAATCGATGAAGGATCAAGTTTCAAATGAAAGTGAAAAAACACACAATTTTAAACCTTGATTTGGCATGTCTATTTTTCTTGTCTCCTATAATGATTGATACATGATTAATTAATCCATCATTGGTTTTTGTATTATTGAAGCAATTGAACAGTGTTTAAAATACCTGAGATGACAATAGGTGGTGATATTTGATTATACTTGAGTGACTTATGACCTGTCCAGTCTGGGCTTTGTGATCATGGCCGGTGATCTATCAAGCCTTCTTGTTTGGAATAATAAAACAGTGACCAGGGGCTATCATAGGCTGATACAATCATGCTTGAAATAAACCCTGTCCATATTTGGGAAGTTTGATGGCCAGTGTTGAAGCATGTCATAGTTTTTATGTTTAAAGATAAGAAATATATCACTTATGGTGACTATCTGTGGAGTCTTTGTCATCAGCGTGGATGGTCTGTTAGATTATTGTGTGATAGGCCTTATCTCATTAGAAGGTGTGGCCTAGCTTATCTCTGCTTGACACCCTTGCTAGCACCCCTGGACTCTAGGGGGGATCATCCTGCACCCCATGTATCAATATAGGTAAGCACTAAGAATTTGTTTCCTTCTTAGAGTCGATAATCCTACAAACAGTAAATCACTCTTGTAAACAAAGTGAAAATGTTCCAATTCTTTGATGTATTTTTTCAATTAAGCTTTATGGAAGCAGATTTTAATTATTCATCACTACATAAAACAGGAACTCGTGTGGAATATTTGATAAAATTGAGGATCAAAACCAGATGGCAGGCCTGCCAGTACTTTTGATTGTCTTGTGCTACAGTAGGCTAGTTTCTTTGACAAAATGTATTAAAATATGTGGACATACTCCTGTCTGTAGAAGATGGCAAGCATGGCGATTTTATGATTACCATGTGTCTTGGTATCAGTTTTCACTGAGCCTGTTACTAATTCTGTACAAAGTCATTTACATATATACTGCTGCCTTCTCTAAACATGCTACAATACAAATTTACATCTGTTTTACACCAATGCTAGTTGGCTTCTTACTTACTGTAAAAGCTGATCTAGGTAATAAAACTTGGAAAAAATGTAGTTTGTTTTATAATTCATTCAAAAATTGCAGTTTGTAGAAAATTATGGTTTTGGTAAATTTTTGTAGAATACTCAAATTTCTTTTTATATATCTAAACAGCACTTTAACATATTGCATATAGACGTTCATGATTTACTTGATTTGATAAAAAAATTCAATTTGATAAAAAAAAAATCAATTTGAAAATGTAAAATTTTGTTTAAAATTTCAAATTTTGCTAATGTCAATACTTAAATTATATACATATCATAAAAAAATCATCCTAAATTTTAGCTTCCGTTTAAATAAATTTGATATTAGGTCAATGCCATGAAAGCAATTAATTTTGTCAGGAAATAGAATTTAAAATCAAAAGGAATATTTAATATACAGGTCTACAAATTGCAAATCGTGAAACTGCAGTGCGAGGACATTAAGTCAAAGCCATAAAGAATATTCAATAGTTAATCATCTTAGTGAAATTGACATGGTATTAGGTACATTATTCAGTTTTTGTGTAAAGTAATTCTAATGCAGATAATGGCAGCTTCTGCTTGGCTTGACAGAGTTATTTTTATGGCCAACATAAATATATATCACATGCATGCACACACGTACTTACATGAAAGTTAACATGTGCATTGTAGTGGCTAGGCTTAGGGTTTACAGAGGTCATAGATAATCAATATGATGAGTTGGTCTGAAGGGACGAATGTAAAATAAAATTCCACCGATAATTAAATGACTTCCAATTGTGCTATCTCATAACATTATGCAAATACGGGATTGAGCTGGTCAGTCCTATACAGGAAGAGCATTTGAAACTGTTGGTTGGCTGTAATGGAAACAGAATTTTATGGTGTGCTTGCCTGAACTAATTAGGCATATGAAAGATTATCATCAGTTCGCATTCATGGCTCAGTAATTAAGATGCAGGCTTTTTTCTACGATGACATTGAGGTAAAGTAGCGTTGATTCATATATTTGTTGGACTTTTCAATGAAATCAATTTTAACAATGGCTTGTCGGAATATAAACTTGAATCAATTTTTCTTTTATCGTGTAGTTAATGATTTTCTTCCCTTTTTGATCTGGTTTAATGTCTAAAATTGGACCATTTCTGTGATAGAACTTTATATGTAAATGTCGCTGTCATTTGTTCTTGTACTGGATTGGACTAGTCATCATTGATCTTGTAGAAAAACACTAGGACCAAAACAACTCTAAAGGTTTAATATTGATCCGAGGTAAGGATTGAAATATTGACTGGGCAGTGTGATTTTATTTCAATCACTGGGTTTCACCACATGCTTCCTTTGTTCTATTTAATTTCACATTGATTTTGCAATCAATATTTCACTTAGTAAGACAATCCGAAAGATAAATAATTCTTTAAACCTGAAGCATTTCTGGGATTGTGTATATACGCGTTGAGTGTGGAGAGAGATGAAAAGTGATAATTTATCAATAATGATATGTGATTTTAGGCTGATTACAGGGTTTAAGAAGAAAAGTAAATATCAAAAATTCCATTGACATGAATTAACCAACAATTTTTTCAGATGAAATATGATCAATAAAGTAAGAATGTTATATGAGTAAGCAATGTATACTTATTTAGGGTAATACATACAGATTGCTTATTCTGTCACTATGTCAATTTTAAAATTTGTTTCGACTGACTGTAGGATTAAATTAGCAAATATCTGATGTATGTCGAGTCAGAAAACCTAATTACCCCTATATTGTTTATACTGTACTATTGTATAGTGCTTAAAAAGAAAACTAATAATATATTGATTAGGAACACTTGCATTATTTCAGGCCCGGGTTTGATATCGGGACATAAGGCTTTTGTGACGATTGACATCTAACAAAGGATTATGCACAAGTCAAGTGTATTAAATTGTACTGTACTTAATGATAGTGGTATTTAACCAGTCCAAAACCCAATCACAGGTTTCTAGTCCTTTAAACGGGACTCACAAAAGCAGGCCGACATCAGAGAAACAAGCAATGTCTCCCTGGGTTTAATTTTCTGTTTTTTGGTGGAATGATTAATGAAACAAAAGCTGGATTTTATGGGAAATGTAATGACATGATACAACACTGATGTATTCACATCAAAGAAAAAATATTTAAGATGTGTGCCTGAAATAATTTTACATATATTAGGCACATAATTGTTTGGATTTATGAGTTTCTGAAGACAAATTTGTGAAGATTTTGAAACTTGGATGTAATTATAGTTTTGGTGTTATTGCTGCAGTTTTGTGTCTGTGTTGTACTGGCATTGCTAACATGGATCAGGTTGTGTTCTTCACTACAAAGACATCTGAGGAAATTAATTAGTACAGTTGATGTAGCACAGTAAGGTTTAGAGAGAGAAGAATTCATAGCTCTGTTACCAAAATATAAGTGTGTAAACCAAGTTGGCACAGCATCACAAAAGTGGAAATCAAGATAAAAGTGTAAACAACTCTTTGACAGAACTACTGACACCAGTGCACTCAAGGCAAGTCAACAATCAAAAGAATGTTTTAATGAAATTATTTCACTCCGTATTTGGTATTTCATAACAGTATAATAAGAGTTGTCCTGACTATGATTTATATCTTGTAATTTTCTCCAAGCCAATCAATATAAAAATGAAAAATCTTTTGAAAATTAACGGTTATTATTCAAAAGCTATCATTACCAAAGAATGGAATAATTAGACTTCTCTTTTTGAAAACAGATGTTTCTGCTAAATTAAACTTCAACATGAGATTGTTAGCTTTAACAAGACGAAAAAAAATCCAGATGAAAAAAATATCCATTGAATATTACATTTCAAATCTTTTAAAAAATGAAATAATTTAACAAGCAACTTTGAAACATTGACTGCAGAAA
Source organism: Argopecten irradians (assembly GCF_041381155.1). NCBI lineage: Eukaryota > Metazoa > Mollusca > Bivalvia > Pectinida > Pectinidae > Argopecten > Argopecten irradians. The sequence goes on from NC_091139.1 coordinate 26,956,027, forward strand.
TCCTATTTTCATGATAATAAGGGGTTATTATTTGAAATCACATTAAGATAAAGGCAATTTATTTCAACTAGATAATGGAGAGTCTGATGGACCGACAAGAAAGATTCTAGAGGAGGGGAGAGAATTAGCTATCCATCACCATAGCAGCTCTGCCTGCTGTGTCAAACACACTGCAGTCATATCCAAATATTACTCTCACCATCTCTATTTGCAATTCTATTTCATTGTGTTCTTCGGTTGCAAAAATTACTAATTGCTTGAAATTAGCCCTTGGTTCTGAAAGATCCTTCATTATTTATGAAATGTAAAGTATTTTATTTCAGTTTTTAATTGAAAAAAAAAAACTTTAAATATTAACATAAATTGATATTATATTTTTAAACTGATGGTTCTGAAAATTGTATTGATAATATTTTTTTCTTAAAATTGAAAGATAAATATTTACATATTCACTACAAAGTGAATTTTAGAAACTTTGAAAAGAAGAGAAAAAAAACATTTCTAGAACAGCTTGTTTTGTGATTAATGTAATATGTTTGCGTCTCTGAATGAGTTTGTTTGTTGTCCTGATTACTTTTATGACTACGCCATCATTGATGTAGATCCTTCATTGTCTCCAGCTTTTGATGAAAATTTAATACACATTAATGTCACTAATTATAATTTGCAAACATTTGAGAGTACGCTTGATTGATTGTTAATCAATGTGTCCTCGCTTCAGCTCCTTCAGTATTGTTTATCCATCGCCACATGAATAGATAAAATATTTGAAATTTTATTGAAATATAACCATAACCAAATATGGATGACTATATATGTGTCTGTGTCACTCTGAAAGTATTATAGTGATACATACATATAAATACTATCAAAGTTTCCACCTATAATTTTCCTTCAGGGGGCATATTTGCACATCAATCACTTAAACTGTGAAATTTATCCGGGAAGTAGGCAACAGATTCAAAATGTTTAATAATTATTGGCCTAGGACTGTCCAGTTGGCCTGGGGGTGCCTTATGATAAACAGGTACAGAATACACTCACTCAAAACCTTGACTTATTAAACTTACAGAGATTTGTTAACCCTGATGTATACACACATGCCTCTGGAATGCAGTGTGTGTATATAGTCCAAAATAGAAGTTCAAGTTGAACTATCTGGACTTGAAATCAAATGGATCTTTCTTATCAGATAAATGGATTTTCACTTTGGATAAAAAAAACAACCTGTTTCACATATATATACAGTAAGTGATTTTTATTTTAGCAATACATGTACATTTAGTCCTAAAAGATGTACAAGTATATTAATTGCTTTATAATTACAAATTTCTATATTTTTTGACATTTTAGCTTTCTAAAATCCAACAAGTTAATTGTAACATTATAAATATTAATATGAATTATGGTGAGAATTTTCTCTGAACAGATTTATAATGGCCCTTGGAAGAAAATTGAAATCCAAGTAGAAGAATACATTGGCAGGCCTCCAGCCTGTATTGTAAGCCATTCTCACTGTTCTCTAATTAGAACAGGCTCTACATGAGCTATTTATATAAAACTCTCTAGACAAACTTGGTGATGCCATGCTAATATAACTAGTTATCTAATCCCAATATTCTGACTGAGACTGAAAACTGACTCTATTGTCTGATGCAGTTGTGTTATTTGAGAATAATAACTGGTAATAGATTGTAGGTTGAGGTGTGATATTTTTCTCTAATCATGCCACCATTAAGGTTAGATATCACCTGGACTTTTCATTAGTGAGTCCGTACTTCAATAAATTTGTTTTTCACTTATATCATGACTCGCCTCGAACTATTATTCGAGACGCTGTATTTCAGGTTATAGACCCAATACAATAGATCCGTAGTTAGTTTTACTCTCAATTTCAATGATTTGACCGATGGTCAGCGGTTTCCTATTATCACATTGGTCGGGTGTTAATATTACAAGACTTATTGGATGACCAGTTGTTAATTTGAGAACTATGAAAACTGGGTATAGCCGCCGGTACATAATTAACTCTCAAGTTTGATACAGTTACAATGTTAATATAGAATACATTGTTAATTGAAGGATTCAAGTAATACTGTTGAATTATTGATGTGCTGGGTTTATACCATTGGTCAAGCGGGATATGGTGTTACAAATAAATGTCATGTTCTCTATACTCTGTTCCCTATATAATACATGTTGGTCAGTTTTAGGTTTGGTAGAACTCATTCTATATTTACCATATATACATATAGAGGTGAACGAAAATTGGTAAGTCGAACCACTGTATGTAATGTACAAGTGTGCAGCTCTATATTGATTTCTGATTATTATTAGACCGTGAAATGTTTTTTTTTTCATTCTTGAAGTTTACATTACAATGTAAATTTTTCAGAATGATAAAGCCGTAAAATAAGTTAGTGAGGAAACGATATGTTGCTGTTTTGTATTAGTCATGTTTTCTATCTGTCATTTTTTATTTCAATATTTGATGGATGATATTAATTGGTTTAATATATATCTCTTAAAGACTTTTTATACCTGATTGTAGTTATAAGTAACCTGTACATGTATGTACATTTGTCTTAAGGTCGATAACCTGAGATAGTATTTCACATATTAATTCTATTGTTTGTAATAAAAAAAAATCCTTTTTAACCAAGCAATTAATCTTTGTACATACTTAGAATTTTACATTCATACTTTGTTTATGGTAAGATTTATGAAAGTTTCATTTTAACGAACCCTACGTGGTAAGCGAGGTAATTTAACAAGATGACAACTTTCATCAATCTTATACTCATATAACAATATCATTAACTTCAACTGGAAAAGAACTTTAATGTCAGTGACCTAACGCTGTATTTTATCATTTGATACAAACGCAAGCCAAAAAAAATGTGTTATGATTTTTTAGAATTGTGATATATTAAAAGGTAATTCTAAAGGTAATGTTTTTAATTGATTGAAAATTTTTTCAACAGTTATTGTAATAAGATTTATACAGTTGAACCTCATTAACTTGAATTAAATGTTGTTATTAAAAATTTTCATGTGTTTCTAGTATTGAAATGTTGAGATTTAGTAATAATTACTAAATTAATTATACCGTGAAATTTTTGTTGGGAATACCTGAATTAAAATCTGGTCTTTAAACTATGAAAGTTCAAATTAAGGAGGTTCAACTCTAGTTAGTGCATGTAAAATCATTTTGTGCTTTGTAATAACTATTTACTTATGTGGTTTTTTTACCTTTATATTTTGCAGGCTGACAGAAAAAGACGTGGATTCTAGCCACATTGACCTGATAATGAAAGTTCCCAAAAACTGAAAACTTTGTACTCGCCAAGAGGAACTTTACATAAAGGCGAAGTTTCGCCTCTACCAAGAACTCACAAAAACTGAATAACCAACCAACCAATTTAATGTTTCTGCCAACCACTGCCGCACAAATGCTAGCCATGGAGTCATTTGCATTTGACAAAATGAAGTCAAGTCGTCGAAAACAAAGCAAACCTATACGGGTATCGTACAGTGCAGACAGCGAGGGAGGTCCAGATCCAGCTGCAGCCTTCCCACCTCAGAAACCACCTGAGGTTCAGGAAGAGTTTGTTAATGGCGCAGGTAGTCCTGGCGTAGACTCAGAGGGACCCATGGAGGAGGACCAGAGAGCCTTGAACTTGGAGCGAAGAAGTCCTATGGAGCACCAAATCTCACCTTCAGAAAGAGAACTAAGTAGTCCTCTGGAAGAAAAGCAGCCAACGCCTGTTGGTAAGGAGATGGATGCTCTAAAGGAATTCCCATCAAAGTATCATCATCTCCAACAAATGAGTGAGGAGAAATGCCCTCCACCAATCTTCCCAGATATGGAAGCTATGAGAGACTCATTTCCAACAAAGTACCACCAGCTTGGTAGTGAACTTTATCAAGGAAATCAGTTCGATCCGAACGGAGAGGAGAATGGAAATGAATTATCAGAGCAAAATGTGAATTCTGATGATACTGCACAAAAATACACAGACCCCAATGAGGAAGGACGTAAATTGAATGGTTCTGGCCGTATTTTCCATCAGGATGCATATTGTGAAATATGTGACCGTGAATTCTGTAATAAGTACTTTCTAAAGACTCACAAAGCTAACAAACATGGTATTTTCGACCCTGCCAGTTCGCCATTTTCTATGAATTCATTACCACCAAGTATGCCACTACCTCAGGAACTAAGTCCTCCTCAGCCCATTCTCCCTCCTCCTTCTTTGATGCCTCCATCATCTGCCTCATCTTTCAAAGTCATGGACTTCATTCAAAGTTTACCTGCCTCAGAACCTAAACCACCAAAACCAGCAGAACCTGCAAAGACACCTAAACTAGAGCAGGAAAACACTCCAGTGTCCAACGGAAACAATAGTACTAGCAGTAATAGCAATGGTGGTAAAGTTAGTAAGGACATGGAAGACTTTTGTGAACTTTGTCAGAAACACTTCTGTAACAAGTACTACCTCAAAAAACACAAGCAGGATGTGCATGGAATAGCTCCACCAGAGGGATCTTCAACTGGAAAGCGTGGTGGAGGCGGTCGATCCAAGGATTTGCAAGCACAACTTGATGCAATCACCTCATCAGCCGTGGCCTCTGCTACTTCGATAGCCCCACCAATGATACCTCATTCAATGGCCAACATGCCAGGTTTGCCCAACATGCCTCCTGGTGTCATGGTTTTGAATCCGTTCATGGCCCCAATGCTTATCCCTGCAGGATCACTGATGCCACCACACAGCCAGCTTCCAACGCCACCTGGAATGTCACAACCTCTTCCAATGTCTGCAAGTAGCCCAGAATCTTCCACAACCACCACAACTTCGGCAAGCTTACCGAACACTCCAAGTGATCCAATGCGTGGCATGCCTTCTAGTGGAATGGGAGTTCTGAATACAGAAGCTTACTGTGAATTGTGTCGGAAGGAATTTTGTAACAAATACTTTCTAAAAGTTCACAAAGCTAACAAGCATGGAATGTACTTGGATGAGTTTCCTCTTGGAGTGCCCATGGGACCTGGACTTCCAGGAACACCATTCAAACCTTCTTCTTCAATTGATTCAACCGCAATTACCTCAGAAACCCCAGTATCTTACTCTAATTCAGAGCTCAACAAAATGTACGCTAAGCCCGACTCCAGTCCCAAGCCAGGCACTTCTCTAGTCACTAGCTCTGCTAGCCAAGACAATTATGTGACCTATTGCAATTTATGCAACCAAGAATTTGCGAGCAAATATACATACCGCATTCATAGGATCCAGGTTCATGGTATGCTTCATGAAGGATTGGAAGGTTCTCTAACAGAGGAATTCATGAGGAATGTAAATTCTATGCGCGAGAAAGAGGAAGCGATGGCCAAGATATCTCCAGGATCTAGAGTTGAGGAACCACCCATGGACAATAAAGTTCCAGAAAACGGCATGACAACAATGTTTGGGAATATGGTTGCAGCAAAGCTTGCAGATAGAGTAACCTGTGATATCTGTAACAAGGAGTTGTGCAATAAATACTTTCTTAAGGTACATAAGTATAAAGTTCATGGAGTCGGTACTCCAAACACTGACAAACAAGAGAGACTTAACAAAAGGATGTTTGTTGGAGATTTTGATACAATCAAAAATGGAAAGCCCGTTGCACCAAAGATGAGAAATGAAAAACCTCATCACTCAAACCAAGTCAAGTCTGAACCAAAGGACTTCTCACTACACAGCCCACAATTGCCATCCTCCCTGCCGCTTCCAGTTCTTCCCAAGGCTAGTGAGGTCCCTACGGATCTCTCGCCGAGTGCAGTCCTCGATAAACCTTCTCATGATGAGCTTGTCAAGATGGGCATTGACCCTGAAGCTTATTGTGAAATCTGCAAAAAGGAATTTTGCAGCAAGTACTTTTTGAGGACGCATCGCCTCAATATTCATGGAATTCGAAGTGAAAAATCGGAATCTCCAGACATGGAAAAGTTTTCTCTTGCCAACTTCATGAAGAACAATAACATCATGAACAATAACAACAATTCTAATAATGTGAACAATAACATCAGTATGAACAATAGCATAAGTAACAGTATGAACAACATCATGAGCAACAATATCAGCAACATCATGAGCAACAGCATGAACAGCATGAACAGCATGAACAATATGATGAATAACAACAATACAAACAGTTCAAATAACAACAACAAGCCCTTGAACTTAAGCATGAGTGGCAACCAAAAGGGCAAGAGCGGCTTTGAAAAGCACACCTGGAGATGGAAAGAACCCGTCAATTCCTCGCGCGTCAGTTGTGATATATGTAACAAGGAGGTTTGCAACAAATATTTTCTTCGTACTCACAAACTAAATAAGCATGGTATCTTGCCTAGTGAAAGTTCATTGTCACCAAGTTTGAATAATTCCCCAACTACCTCAGATGTGGAAACATCAAGTAACTCATCCTTGCCTACTGATCTCAGTGTTCGTGATAGGAACTCTAGCAGTCCTCTTGGAGTTAGACTCGACAGCAACATGATACGTATGAACGAGGAACGCTTAAAGCAAAAAATGCATGATGCGCCATCCCGAAATTTCATGAAGAAAATGGAGGATGAAGCCATGGCAAGTCGCTACTTCAATCACTACAGTGAAGTTTGTTATCTGTGTGATCGCCGCTTCAAGAGCAGCAAATGGTTGAAGGCTCACATCATGAAGGACCACGCCGGTATGATCCCAGGTGTTCCCATGGGAGCAAGAAAAAATCTGATGATGGGTTTTGATATGGGTATGGAACAGAGGACGTGCCGTCTTTGTGATGCTGTCTTTCCCAGCGAGTTGTCCATGCATCTTCACATGATCCAGGAACATAATGCTCAGGTCAGTCTCAACACTTCCCAGCAGTCACCGTCACCACCAGAAACACCAGTGGAGAATGCACCCATGCCTCTCCCAAAGAGGTATCTCACTGGTCCAAAGTTTTCAATGAAGCGTCGATTCAGCGCCAAAATCAAACAAAGACTGTACACATGTTCCATTTGTGACTACAAGAGCAAGTGGTTGAATAATGTGTGTTCTCATGAAGTGAAAGTGCATAATATCATCAATAAGGAAAACATGCAGGTTAGACAGCAGGGCAGTCATGGACTCATTGTTCATAAAACGGTCGGAAACATCAAAACCTATAGATGCATCACCTGTAAACGAAGCTTCCCATCTCCAATCCTCTGTCATCACCATATTAGGGAGGAACACATCCGTAAGAGGACTTTTAAAGTCAACAACGGAAAATCAGCTATGCGTCTATCGTGCGATTTGTGTAACTTTTCAACCGGCTTCTCCAAACAGCTTAAGCATCATATGGCTCGTGTCCATACCAAGAGGCAAGCCATGTCGTCAATGGTTGGTAACAACGGCGTGGGCATGGACGATGATGATTCAGGGAATACTGTACGTCAGCAAGGTAGTCTCCATGCCCAAGCTGTGGAGGACCTGCAGGAAGACATGTCTAGCGACGATCAGCAGTCATTCCATCTGGAGGACTGCTCCTCTCAGAGTGACTTTCTCACCTCCGTGGTGAAGATTCCAGTAAAGAGAAGGCTGAGTGCCCCAGTGACTGTAACCTTCCTCCTAACCCCCATGGAACAGTGAGACGGGACCGGTCTTGTGTTCAGGTATTCACACTGTATCATCGGTGATGTCGAACTCTATTTATCACAATTATTAATTATTACAGAACTGTTTTTATGATAATAATGGTTATGTGCAATCAGTTGACTGAAGTACTCAGTTCTAGTTGTGTGTTTTCCTGTGTTCCATACTGTGTGTTGTGGTGGCAGTCAGCCGATTGTCCACTAATTAGTTATATCTTTCTGTTTGTTTGAAGGCAGCAGCTCGTTTTCAGGAAATTGTGTAGTAGTTCATTCTGCCTGCCACGAATCTCAGTATTACACATTGGTTAGATTATTACACTCCAATTCTTCATTTGTTGCTATGATTGGTTTTGTAGATTATAGTTTCCATCTTTCTTTTTTTTCCATCAAATTTTGTTAGTTTGAACCAATTATCATTATTATTATTATTATTTCACAATTATTAATTATAAATTCCTTGCAATTATAACTGCAGTTTAAGGAAAATCTTGCCCCATATATATACAAATATATATATTTATTTTCTTTTTTTCTTTTTGTAATTTAAGCAATCTTGACCTGAACCCAAGAAATTAATATATTAAGATTCAATGCATTTATTTAATTAATGACTAATTAATAGTTGAAAGATGATTTGGCTATTGGTAATAATGACTTGTTATTTATTTATATAGATAAGAGATTTTGTTTGTTTTGGGGTGTGTAAACTTTTGTGATTTCTATATATATATATGACAGAATTGACGTGGTGTGTGTGAATGATGATGACATAAAAATAAGGATTGTTTTTCTTAGAATTGTTTTTCATTTGGTATTTGCCTAACCATATAAATACATATATTAATGTATATATGTATATCATGGTTTCAGTTAATTTCCTCGAGGCTTGCCATGGTAAATGTGCTGTGCACACACCGACTTCAGATATTACAGGCAAAGATGTCTGCCAATGTTATTACGTTTGAAGTTTGTTTTTGTGAAGTACAGAGAATTTTTGAATCTCATGGTAACAACAGATATGTTATGTATTGTATCGCTGTTAATTGCCTATATACATATAAAATGCCTCCCTGTCTATTATCAGAAACTGGCTTTATAAGGACATAGCTATGAAAAGTATCCTTGCTATTTATCTTGTATTTAAATCCTAGTCAACACCCCGATAGCTTTTCAGTATTTTTTTCTGCATAGCTTATGATATTGGTATATATAGGAAACCTACAATCCTGACCTTAATCATGTTTTCTATTTTAACATCAACACCAGTCAAGACATCATTTTGATTGCATGTTAGAATTTTATGACCAACCAACGGAATTAGGAAGCTGATGAAATCTAGCTGATAGTCGCCATGGTAACCTACAATATGATTGAATTATTATGGAAAAGCTTTTATGGCCATTTTTTCTCAGTTTAATAGAAAATCAAGACAAAAATATTGGATTTGCAGCGATTGACCTTTTCTCTCTTTGTTTTTTATTGAAAAAATAGCAAAAAAACTGGTTGGTATTTTCTGCATATACTGGTAATTATTTTGTGTAAACATACCAATGTTTTAAGTTTGGTGTCTAACTATAATGTGTTAATGTTTCCTCTCAAGATGTGTATAAAATGTAGTATATATTTCCTTATCGGTGTATAGCTTAGACATAGGTATCCCCAAAAGTAACGGCTGTGATGATGATAATGATGAGCATCTGCTATTGCAAGTTTCAGACTTGAGCTTGATATGTAACAAGAATGTATCTATATGGAGCACTGCCTTATTATACAATACGGGTCATTTTCTATTTACTCAATTCTCAAACTGGGCTTGCAATGTCAGAGTCTTTAAAACCATGCAATATTCACTTTTTGTGCAATTATGATATATATTATATATAAATATATATGATTAATGATTTTGTTGCTGTAGAAATCAATGGATACTATGATGTATAGATTTGTGGAGGAGTTATTCCTGTGTGTGTTGCCATGGTGATTTCAGTTGTCATGGTAACACCTTTGAAATAACTCCTTGGTGATGATTGAAAGGTTACCATGAGATTCAGAATTCTGTTTGACCAGCTTGGTTTTTAAACTCACATCTAACTGACAGCATTGTGTGTCTGTATACACAATCACATATTGTAAAAAATTAGCAACAAATTGTATGATGACACTTTTTCCATGTGTGTGTTTTGATTGGTTGTTTGAACCCCTTCCCTTTTTCTCCTCATTCCTAGAGAGTTCCATGGTCAACAGGTTATATCTGTTGGCCACGCATGCGGATGATGTGATTATTAACTCTATTTTTGATATGCCAATTTGTGAGGCTCTTGTTTTTCCTGGCTTAACTTATATAATCCTGTTTGAATATTATGAACTTGGACAGTTACTAACTGTATATGTGAATATATTGTACTATAGCTATTATATATATAATTATATATATATGATGTACCAGGTGTGCTGGCATAGGAAAGTTTGTATTTGGGTTTGTTTTTTCTTTCTCTCATCGCATAAGAAAGGTGTTTTTTCTCCTATTGTTAATGTAACAAATGGCAGACTGGAGGCTTCTGTGTTCACTGTATTTAGAGTTTTTATTATTGATTTTGAGTTTGTATGTGTGAGTGTGTAAATTTCTCTACATATACATATTTATTGTGTGATTTTCCTAGTTATAGATGTAAGCATGTATGTATATATATATTATGAGTGCAATATGTGGGTATGTGCATGAGCGTAAGATATTACAGGGATTTGGTGCAATGCTCTGACTTGTGGTGCAGTTCAGCTTTCTTTCTACCATTTTGTACTTTAACATGTATAACCATTTCATTAGGTTTTAAAATCATGGTAGGAGGAAAAAGAAATTATGAGATTATCATGTCAATAATTGTGTTTTTTCAAGACTTTGAAATCTTGAACCATTTAAACGACTATCTACCAAAACCATTGGTGTTATTTATAAGTGTAAAGAAATATTGTTTTTGCGTCTTGTAGACATTTATTGGGAGACAGAGAGATAGAAATGACGACACTTGTGAAGATTATTATTTTGTAAAAGTCAGTTGATGTAGTTGTGAACATATAAGCTTCTGTTCTGCCATTTCATGATGCAAGTATATGTAATCTAGTCTTTCCTGACCGAGCCGGTCAGCTTACCAAAGTTACCAAACTAGACAAACGGACCTCATCCATTACAGTTTCCATCTGTATTTATAAAATAGTCTAGTTGATTAGTAATTAAATCTCCGTCTATACATCACACAAGTGACTCCTATATTGATATTTGTCAAGAGTTTTTTATTTGTAACTTAAGACTATTATAACCACCATTATTTTTGTTCTGCTTAAGTTATTTTTGAAATTATCTTAAGAAAAATTATTGAATAGATTTTTTTTTTAATAAAAAAAAAAATAATCATCATGTTTTAACTATAACTTATGGAATTTGTCTATGGTTAAACATAGATGTGGTATGTGACTGCCTAATGCCCACACAGCCGGGTGGATGGTGGAAAGCTAGTCATAGTGTTAATGTATATGTGTGTGATCGGTCGGGTCGGGGCGGGCCGGTCACTTCTGATGCCCTCGGGAAAAGGGAGTGCCATCCTGTTAATCACTACCTCACTATATATAGTCAAATATTTATTCTGTGTATTCAGAAGAAACGTAATTATATTTTGGTCTTTACACAAAACAGTATTTAATATGTGTCAATGGATAATGATTAAGTATATACTCTATTGTTGTAGATGTTGCTGTATTTATTAGTGTCCAGTTGTAGAACTTGTGGCGTACATCAGCTGGGTGCTGTCCAGCGTCCGAATCATTTTTTGTGACAACAGCGGGGTGGTCAGCACTCAGACCTGTTATATACAGGGTTATAGGCAGAAATAAAACTATGGTAACATTCCAGTACTCTGGGAAATAGTCCTAGTATAGATAGTTCTCAGTAGATAGTTGAAAAACGCCGCTAAATCACTTCGTGTTTCAGTCTCGTTTCTTTCGTGGACAAATTCGGCGATGGCCAGCACCTAGCTGTATTCAGTACATAATGTTTGTTTGGTATTGTAGTGGTATGTGTTTGTGACAAGTTTATAAGAAAAACAAAAACCAGCGTAAGATGTTGTTTACTATGGTGTAACCCTTAACCCAGGGCATCACAGTCTTTTTTGTAATTTCGTTGAGCAAAAACTATAATTTATTATCATAGAGGGTAATTACTATCATTGCACTGTATGTCAAAACTAAATTATTTCAAACATCATTATATATATATTATATATAAATTATACAGTATATAGTACTACAACTGAAGACTGAAAAATAACAAGTTAAAAGAGACAAGAAAAATATACAAATTATTAATCTGTTTTTGACAAATTCAGGGAGTTTTATCAAAGTTAAATATATATAGACACAGTAGAGATTAGACTGTATGTCCATGTGTAGCTATCAGAATAACAAACTTCTTGAGATGGTTATAAGAAATGTTGTCTTTAAGTGACAATCGGTGTTGAAAAGCATAATGGTTATTATTAATCGTTTATTTTCTTGAGTTTTTGACAGATTTTTTTGTTGCGAATTCTTGCATAAACTTAAAACTAATTTATTGTACACGCCAACATGAGTCTTCTGCACTCTCCCCCATAATTCCACCACATGTGGTCGCATATAACGTCCTATTTATTGACCCCGAAGCACGGGTGTCTAATGTTGATTTTTCTAATGGCATGTGTTTTCTTTTGTCAGCTATGTTGATATTCTGTTTCCTGTATAGTGGAGTGATTTTCCCTCTTCTACACTTGTCATTAGAATTTTTTTTTTGCAATAAAAATTCAAAGGTTGTCCTTAAAAATGAATTTGACTTGTTCTTACAAATGTTTTATTGAATAATTTAAGCCAACTTAATTTTGCATACTTTGCAGTAGATACGATTTCACGAAAATTAATCACCGCAAACTGTATTTAACTACAAGTACAATTGAGAATTTTACTTGTTATTTGCGAAATAAATTGCCAGGAAATTGGGGGGGAAATGCGTAAAATAAGTTGGTTTACAAGAAAGACATTGTACTGGTACAGTAAAACTTATTATATCAAATTACACAGAAGAAAAAGAATTGGAGACCAAATCTTGATTTATATTTTCTTTATAAAAACTTATATGAAATATTTTTATTGTAAGAAAGTTTTACTGTATCTGATGTGTTTCTTACAATCTTGGATGAATGAAATCTTAAATGGGTCTAAATTCCATAGACAGGGATATCTCAACCTAGTAATTCAGCATATTTTGGACAAGCTTGCTGAGTGCTTATCAGCTGCAATCACGCACAATGGTTCTGATATCTCTGTCCATAGAACAAACTAATGTTTGATTATTTCTCTTGCATACTTCTATAAAAGCCTTTGTGAAAGCTTTTCATTTTGCTATCTGCAACAATGCAGAAAATGTTCTTTTGCCAAGCGTTTATTAGTGATCAACTTCAATGTCAATGCAAGCTTTGCATTTCCAACCTGTACAAGAATTTACTGAAGAAGAATGTGAGAAAAAACAAAAACATTAGATAAGATTTTGATATTTAAACGAATGGTATTAAAGTTATTGGAAACTTGTGTCGGTTAATTTAAGTTTACGGAAATATAGGTTAGCTCACGGACTACCATGTGACATTATAATGTCCTTGGAACCTCAATAACTGTTACAAACTGTGTAGCGGTTACAATGGTGATTACACCTTCATTTTGATACCAATCACTGATGGTGTAATCTTAATCGATGGTTCTGAAATTGGTGACTTCGACTTCCTTGAAACCTAACGACATCGTATCAACTCAACATTTCATCGTTTCATCAACATTGTGCATGAGTTTTCTCATGTGTTTTAGCCAAATTTATTTTATCCCATGCAAACCTTTTTTATCAAATTAACGTTTACAATCTGTGTTTTAGTCCTTACTTGCTTTTTCTTACCCTGAACTTTTATCCTGATATTAATGCATGACTTGTAGTTTGGCCCTAAATGACCTTAGTTGTCGATGGGCCGTAAAACTCAAACAAACAAACAAACAAACCTAATGACATTATTCACTGGTGAAGAATGATAAGATACTGAACAAATCCTATGAGCTCCTTATTGATATACATAATTACTTATTTAATTAGCATGAACAAATTTACCCCTAATTTTCATAAATTTACTAAAATAAATACTGTTCCTGAAAAAATTAATGAAAACATGACGGACTCGAAGTATATTTTAGTAAAACATAAATGACAAATAGGTCCATTCGTTAAAATGAGAATAGCAGTCACTGTCAGCATAAGCATTAGCTTTTAATTCAACTTGGTAAAATAGAAGGAATTCATTAAAATTTTATGTAATTTCACCTCATTCATGACATGATAGATGGGGCTAATTTTATTTAGACATTAGTGACAATAAAAATGACATTACATGTATTCGTGACATTATAAATGGCAGTACCCCTAACGAATGACTGTATAAATGATGTCACAAGTATTCATAACAGTATGAATGACATCTAATATTTATCACATTTTGAATGACATTATAAGCATTCACAGCAATACAAATATTCATGAGTGACAGTATGAATGTATATTACAGGTATTCATGACATTACACATATTCATGACAGAATGATGACATTGCAGGTATTCATGACAGTATGAATGTACATTACATGTATTCATGACAGTATGAATAGCATTACATGTATTCAGGTCATTATAAATAGCCTTACATGTATTCATGACAGTATGAATGACATTACATGTATTTGTGACAGTATGAATGGCATTACATGTTTCATGACATTACATTTTTTCATGACCATATGAATAACATTACAGGTATTCATGACAGTATGAATGATATTACTGGTATTCATGACAGTATGAATGACACAACATGTATTCATATTTCATGTACATGACATTACACATATTCTTGACAGTATGAATGTACATTACAGATATTAATGACAGTATGAATGATATTACATGTATTCATGATATTACATGTATTTATGACAATACACATATTCATGACAGTATGAATGTACATTACAGGTATTCATAACAGTATGAAATGACATCACATGTATTCATATATTACTACACTGTATTTTCATGTTATCCCTATTGATGACATGGGAAATATTACTTCAAATTCAATTTATGATGGTATATATTTTATCAACATTTATAAAGCATAAAAACATTGAAATGTCATGACTTCCTATTCATATTCAAGGTCCTATGAATAAGTAATAAATGTCATTATTACAAACTATTCTTGACACTGTGGATGATGTTGCTCTAAATTCATGACACTATAATTCTTTTTTAAAATGTCCATGTTATAATAAATGACCCCTAAATCATGACATAATACATGCAATAACACAATAAATGACATTTCCCCTAATTCATGACAGTATACATGTTATTACACACGATTCATGACAAAATGAATGACTTTTCCATCTGTCCAGCAATATTAGACAAAGATATAGGATACTGGTAGGGTTTATTGAATTATCATTGGTAATATAACAAGAGCTGCACACTGCAATAGACCAGGTTACGTAACACAAGCTACAAAGGTTTTGCCACCGTTATCATACATGGTACACGGAGCCAAGACATGTATTATTTAGTATAGGACAATAAATGTCGACAGAACCATTTTATTGCCCTCCAGTCCATTGGTTTTATGTTTTGATTTTTATTACAATGACAGAGAGCTTTAATTTCCTTTGGAAATTTAAGGCATAAGTTATGTTGTTTCATCACAGTCAATTAAATATAGATATTTGGAAATGACTACACTGGTAATAAACCCTAAAAGCTTGGTAACACACGGTCTCTGGCAACAAATATAAAATACCATGACAACGGCGGACATTACAAAGTGTAAAAATAGATTTAAGATTAATCACTTGTTTTGTTAATTTAATACCAGGCTATAGAAATGGAGAACATTTATGTTTACAAAACGACTTAGATATCAAAGAAATTAAAGTAGGAGTGTTACTGAATACTTGGATTAGACATTCTGAGAAAAGGAAAAAGAAATGTTATTGTCATGTAATAATGGCAAAGGGTTAAACAAAACTAGGTAAGACAGCTCACCCGAAAATACTTACTAAAATATTGGGGGAAAAAAAGATAAACCACAAGCAAAGCTGGAGATGCGGGCGAGCAACCAAAATATGAGTAGGGACGTCGCTTCTAGTCTGGGCATGGGAGCTATGAAAAAACGTCGCTTTGAAGATGGGGATGGGGCGAGACCAAATATGAGTAAAAACGTCGCTTTGAAGTTAGGGATGCGGACGAGAAACCAAATATGAGTAAGAACGTCGCTTTGAAGTTGGGGATGCGAGCGAGCAACCGAATATGAGTAAGAATGTCGCTTTGAAGTTGGGGATGCGGGAGAGAAACCAAATATGAGTAAGAACGTCGCTTTGAAGTTGGGGATGCGGGCGAGAAACCATATATGAGTAAGAAAGTCGCTTTAAATTTTGGGATGCAGGCGAGAAACCAAAAAAGACTAGGGACGTCGTCGGTTCTAAGATGGAGAAGAGGCGAGAAACTAAATATGAGTAAGGACGTTCGAAGCTTCCCGGGGATGCAGTCGCAAGAAGCCAAGTATATTGGTGACCGAAGCCGAAGATGCTGACAAGAAACCAAATAGGAGTAGAGGTCTCTTCGAATC
The DNA here is from genome assembly GCF_041381155.1 of Argopecten irradians. NCBI lineage: Eukaryota > Metazoa > Mollusca > Bivalvia > Pectinida > Pectinidae > Argopecten > Argopecten irradians. The sequence continues at coordinate 26,972,419 of NC_091139.1, forward strand.
TGAAGATGAGGCGTGGATGTCGCATCGAAACTGGAAAATCTATGAATTAAGGACGACGGCTCAAAGCTGATAATTGAGGAGAGACTTTGTTTATTAATACATAAAAGGGCACCATAGCTACCAGTGCCAATCGACGGTTGATGCCGCTGTTTGGCATCAATGATTTAGATTCAAATTGTATCTATGGAAATAACTTTAATTTAGCCTTCTGTATAGCTGATACAGTGAAATATTAGTTTTAATTTCAATTTTGCCATTTTCGTCAATATCAACCTGTCAAACTTTTGAACCTATGATTAGTGTGCTGGAACTTTTACTGTTCTTGTATGTACATAATTTACGTGTCCAACAAGATAGCTTATTTTCGCATTTTCAGAATTATGGAAATTCGAGACAGTTTTATTAGAAGTTTATATGTGGGAGGGGGATGTTTAACTTGTCAGCGACAGTCCTTACTTCACATACATCACAGATAGTCAGCGGCCTGGCAGATTTACGGCATATACTGAAAGATGAAAATATTTTAATAATTCAAATCTACCTAGCATTAACACGAAATATAACTTAATCCTGACAAGTATATGTATCAGTTTCATATTTTAATTAATTCAATAAATTTTAAGTTGACAGGCGTATTAAAAAGGTGACGTTGATGTAAAACTGACACACCGTGCCATGGAAATTGAGAATTTTAGGGAAATAGTTCGCCAACGGCTTTTTCTTATACTGTGGTCTTGTCATAAGAAAATAAATTGAAAATTGAGCACGAGTTGAAGTGAAGATTTAGTAGTGACCGACCCAGTGGTCACTTAAATGACCCGGGGAGTCATCGCGATCCTGGGTCATAACTCATCCGGTCAAATTTGAAGCTTTCCTGCGGACAGGGACCGTGATTGGCTGAGTGGACCGCGTTTTACATGATCTGTCCCTCATTAAAGATGGCCAGCATACATAGCCCAGTGAGATCATTTTTCTTTTCTTTTTTATACATCCCGGGGCTGGATCTACAGTCAGAACAGCTTGATGAAGTAGATGACACAATTTTACTATAGAGTAAAGTAATGTCAAAATCTGGACAGTTCTGTGTACTATACCAGCTCGTGTGTCCATTACGGACACCAACAGGGAAATTGTTTTTGTTTGTCAAGGTTTTTTATGACCTTAAAGCCTACGTAGGTAATTAATCAATCTTGACCAATAACGCCATGATTAAACTTCCTAAAGCATCTACATTAAAATGTGACATCATTCAGCTGTTATTTCCACCTGGGAAGGGTTAGTCATGGAGTCTTTGAAATTATCATAAATATAAAATTTAAAAAAAAAAAAAAAAAAAAACAGAAAAAAACACAATCCAAATTGAGGACAATAATGGGAAGATATCTACATTTTGACCTCCAAATTAGCAAAATGACCTTGATAACACACGCGAACTGGGGTGGGGTGGGGGAGTAGGAGGGGTTAGCTCTTCATATCGCATAGGAAACTTTCTTTTTAAGTTCAAAATTTTTAATTAAGACGAGTTCAGATCAATTTTAACAGATATATAGATATATAGATTTTAACCTCTAAAACAGTAAATAATTACTTTGATAACACAAAAATCTGTTGTTTTGAAGACTTTGATAACACAAAAATCTGTTGTTTTGAAGACTTTGATAACACAAAAATCTGTTGTTTTGAAGAAGAAAAAAACAGTTTCATTAATTGCTCTACCCCATTCACCTCAAACGTACTTAACCCATTTTATTATTTTAACATTTGGTGACTCGTAAGTCTAAAATAAATAGGCTGAATGTCAATTTATTACTATATGTAAATTTAACAAAAATATTATGTTGTACTTTATGTAAAATGGACATGTGACACTTTTAATAAAATGAGTTATTTAGTATTTTATCGCAGTTATATTTACATACTATTATTGTTATTACCAGAAACGTTAAATGTGGGAATGACAATATATACCTATTTGTTTTATTCTGCATATGACCCATAAACATATAACAGAACAAACCTTTTTTTATCGTGCTATCAATACCAATATTTTTTATTTGACCTTTGTTATTTTTTAAATGTATCGATGACGCCTATAGATATCATAATATGACGCGTGGCCGTTTTTTATGACCATCTGCCTAGGGGCATTGCGTAAATGATGCAATTAGCGTTTTTATTTTATTTATTTATTTACATGTTTATTTATTTACACAGAACAAGTGTTGTAAATATTTGTCCACTTTGAATGACCGCTTCCCTTTGTCCTAACGAGCTTATTGTCTGCAAGTGCCTTGTGTTGAACCCAACCATCTGTTAATAGATCTTTAAGTTATCACAAGTTTTCATTTTCCGGAGTAGTGAAATCGATAATGTCAATAGAATCGATGGCGACTTGCTTTGTTCTTTCACGCCTTAATGGTCAATTTCGAACGACAGGACTCCGTTGTCGTAATTAACTTCTTTTTTTTTCTTCGTAAAATTACGTGAAATGTAAAATATTTGACTGAACTATTTACCTGGCAGGTCAACCGACCTATAGTATACGGCCATTGTGCTACAAGTTGTACCAGCTGTTAACTCAACAGGAAGGTATCAAGCTGTTTTTATTATAACAATAGGTTTGAATTTGCACATTCTTTCAACACTCGGTATTAACTGATAATAAGGCCCTGGGGTTACGTAACCGCTCAACCTAAAACCCATTTAGCCATTAAACTGGATTCCGTTTGAAAATCAAATCGATTTGACTGAGCGAGTTTAAATAGCAGACGACAACCCTTTATGAAAGGCTTACAAAGTCAGTGATTTGAGGGTTCAGGGGCGAGGTGTAATTAGCCAATATTTTACTTTAATCCCTGACTCGAGAATAGAAAAAAAAATCAACTTTTTAATCCGTGTTTTGAGACAAATTAAACGGATTAAATAATAATCTAAGCCTCTGTTTACGCATGTCGAATTAAGGGTTCTGAGTTGCGTACATTTATAAGCATTATACTTAATTTCCCTGTATATTTACGCCGTAGCTATCGTTAACAAATTGATAAATATATTTTGGGTAAATGCATTATGATAATTGTAATTAAAATTTATAATTATCTTCAATCGTTATGTGGTGGTGTTAAAAAGCGAAAATTTTAGATATAAACTTATTTTGACATTCATTAACGTTGTGAAGTTTATGTATACTACTAGTAATGTATATTTTGTAAACACGAAGCCAGACCTCCATAAAAATTAAAACGAATACTGGAAACTGAATTTATGGGATGGGCGTTGAATTATAAGTACATAAATATTTTTTTGTGCCCGAATTTTCACATGGTGAACCGTCAGAAGATAGGGTTTCCACCGGCATCTGTCCGAAGCCCTTTGTACTTTTGTCACCTTTTGTGACCGTGTTGATTTTAAAAACACATTTTAGCGTAAATACCATAAAATGTAGTATTTTAATATTCATAAGTTCAAGAGAAAAATTTGAGGTTCCATTATCAAGAGCTCACAAATAGATCAAGAAGTAAATATCTGGAACGAATTTCAGATTGAAATGCGCGATAGCTGTAGACTTATGAACCGTATCTTTTAAAGCATTTTAATTTTAGTTTGGCCCTAAGATATATACTTTTAGATCCGATTAGCTTTTAAGTCAGGCCGAGGCATATTTGGGGCTGAACTGTTTACGTTTCTTAATCGAAAACCTATTCTGAAGATTAAATTTAGTGAAAGTTTATTTAAAAGTTTATTTAAATTTATTTGATCCAATTGCTATTTGAAAGAACCACAGATAACCACACAGCGAGTTTCCATCTTGTGAATTATTAAACTAATTAAAACCAAGCTTAAATGGAAAAGTAAACCGAGGAACGGTGCCAGCGTTAACTTGCTGACTTTAGGTTTAAGATTTTAATCTCTTGACAGAAATCCCCTTTATAGTTGTAAGTCTGTTAGTAAATCTAGAACAAGTGTACTTTGTCCAACTTTGAATCTTAACTATACAGTAAAAGATAAACAAGTGAATATACGTACATATAAATAAATATATACATGTAATTATCACAAGTGATAAATTGCCATTTACAAAATATTCACATTTCACACTAAGAGATTAATACACGTACAAGGAATAAATAATGTCATTAAATAAAGATACATTACAACAATTATGTATTTATCAAACAGGATAAAATATATTAATTTTTTCTCTTAAAAAGAAAAAAAATACAAGGGTAAAAGAAAAGGAAAAAGCTTAGTTTTGAGCATACTGTACATGATACAAAATATACATCATTAACAGCCTTGAATGTATGGTGTGCAACACTGGTATAGACTATTTTGATTAATTGGGAACATTGGTTACTGTAGAGTTGTTTATGATATTAACTCGTAAACTCAATCAAATGCGCGAGGAGCCTCGTATTCAGATAGGTTCTTTGGAAAATCGTTTATCGAGAATTATCGCTGTGTGCTTAATTTGAAATTTACATTGTCCTCGACAGCCGGACTCTGTAGTCCAGCCACCGGGTCGGTAATTATATATCTCTTGCTATCTCCTTCGCCATTGATCCAACATTTTCACATTTCATTTATTTATTATTTATTTGCAGAAATATCCAGCCAGGGAGTCGATCAATACGTGTAAGAAATTTTGACACATTTTCATGTTATCAGCTTGTTCGGTAAACGGATTTTTGTAATCTTTAGACCTAGGAAAGAGAGAGAGAAAAAAAATCAATACTCAATTCGTACAGATACCTGGTGGTATAGATCTCTGACAATTAAAATGGACCGCATGTCCAGTATCCTAGCATTCAGCATCCCTTTTATTTATACCAGCAGGATTTGTGCCTTTAATTGTTATACATATATCAAAAGGAAATAAATCTGAAATAGGATTCTAGGCCCTTATGCGTGTCTATAACACACCTGCGGCCAAGCACACCTGCCCAGGGGTTACAGTACTGCCGAGTCTCTCAGACCATCAAATTAAGTCAAATAGCTGACATACTAATAGCATTACACGTACATTAAAGCGCGTGTATAACAAGCCATTGTTTTCCGATACTGGGTCACTTACACATGTACATCGCCGCGTTGTTTCGAGATAATAAAATAACAATAAGTACATTATATATTGCTTCGCATATTTCTTTATTGGTGGTCTATCGGTGCCTTTAGCTGTCTAAATAAGGAAGAACAGTTATTGTGTATCGTCCATATATGGAACTCAATATTATATTCTGCATTGTATAAAAAGTGACCATTCGTGATTTAGGTATTTTATGTATAAGAAGAAAAATGAAAATTATTTAAGGAGACCAAGAAGCGATTGGTTAACTAAGGCAGAAAACTGATACAACTGATGTGAATCTTATACAGTGTTGTAATGTTCAACATTACTTACTGCACTTAGCGTTTCTTCATGATGCGAGTAACGCACCGGTCTGTACTGTCATGATTTTAAAATCACTTTGATTGGAGAACATGGAGAACATATTACAGCCAATGAAGTAGCCAACATCTACTTTAACAACATGCTTCCTCACAAATACCACTTACTCACGGATCGGTAGACAAATTACCCCATCCCCGAAAAAAGGAACATATATGTGTATTAAAATGAAAATGAAGAAAGAGAATACCCCTTATGGTCAGTTCTAACGCCTGACGTTACGCAGAAGATTTACTAAGATTTACTATAACGTAAAATTGTGGTACATGAGCTATTTTATGAGGCCTTCAGTTCCAACATATTGTATATTGTACTGAATAGAATTTTAACACCAGTTGCCAGTATTATTTTCATTTGTATTGACTTCGATGTCTCTGTGCTGTTGATGACCTGCTTCCTAATCCCTTTGTCACAAACAGCTTCAGAAGCTTGGTGAATTAATCTTTATAATCACGCAGTTTCCAAAGTTCAGACAGTGCATCGATAAGTTATCAAAGTTCAAATTCATATCAAGCACGTGCGATTTACAGACATTAAATTAATATGTGCTAAATAATGCAGGCAATCATCTTTGTCATTCGGTTGACAGGTACCGTCCTATTCCATATACTACACAAGTAAAAACCATATGTCATACAATATACAGGTAACATCCTCTGCCATACAATACACAGTCATACAATACACAAAGAATATCATACAATACGCAGGTAACGTCATACAACAGACAGGTAACGTCATATGTCATACAATATTTACCGTTTGCACTGACATGGTCTCAATAACTATGCATTCTAGTATTTTCATTATCAGTGTGTAATGATAGTACAACAAGTGCGTCGCTTCTATTCTTACGGGATCACAATGTAGTCGCTGGCGTAGCAACGTGGGGTCATGAATGGCTCGATTACAATCAGCTGTTCAATCAAATTCGTTGACAATGATGAGAGAGAAAAAAATATGAATATTTTAATAAAAAAATATACAACTGCCTCGAGAATAAATAATATTTTGCGTGAAAAACTGTAAATATAAGAAATAGCGTTTTATTTTGTTTAGGTTATGAGTGTATAATGATAATGGAGCCCGTAAAAATAAAGGCTACATAATTTACACGGGCTCCATTATCGTTACACCCTCCTAACCTCAACAAAATAAAAAAAATATTCCTTAAATACAAACGTAAAGTCCAACGCCATACACAGGTAACGTCATATATCATACAATACACAGGTAACGTCATATGTCATACAATACACAGGTAATGTCATTTGTCACACAATACATCGGTAATGTCATATGTCATACAATACACAGTCAACGTCATATGTCATACAATACACAGGTTACATCATATGTCATACAATACACAAGTAACGCCATATGTCATACATGCAAAGGTTGCGTCATCTCTCATACGATCACAGATAACATTCTATAGCATATAATTACACAGGTTACGTCATATATCATACATTTCACAAGTAACGCCATCTGTCATACAATACACCGGTAACGTAATGTGTAAAGCAATACATCGATAACGCCTATGCCATACAAAACACATGTAACATCCTATGCCATACAATACATAATTAACGTCATATGTCATACAATACACAATTAACGTCATATGTCATATAATTTACAAGTAATGCCCTATGTCATAAAATACACAGTCGACATATGTCATACAATACACAGGTAACGGTATATGACATACAATACACAAGTAACGCCCTATGTCATACATGCAAAGGTTGCGTCATCTGTCATACAATCACATGTCACGTCATATGGCAAACAATACACAAGTTAAGTCATATGTCATACAATACACAGATAATGTCATATGTCAAACAATACAAACGTAGCGTCATTTAAAATACAACACACAGGTAACGTCATATGTCATACAATACACAGGTAACGGTATATGTCATACAATACACATGTTACGTCATATGATGTCATACATTACACAAGTAAAGTCATATGTCATACAATACACACGTAACGTCATATGTCATACACATACACAATAGTAACACACGTACCGTCATATGTCATACAATACACACTTAACATCATATGTCATACAATACACAGGTAACATCAGTCTTATTGTAAAACACAGTTAACATCATAAGATATACATGCACAGGTTGTGTCACCTGTGATACAATACATAGGTAACGTCATATGTCATACAATACACACAATACGTCATAAGTCAAACAATACACAAGTATACAAGACACAGGTAACGTAATATGTAAAGCAATATATCGATAACGCCTATGCATACAAAACACAGGTAACATCCTATGTCATAAAAATACACAGTTAACGTCATATGTCATACAAACACAGGTACATAAAATACACAGGAAGTTTTATCTGTCATACAATACACAGAGAAACATTATATGTCATCAATACACCACACATGTAACGTCATATATCATACAATACACAGGAAGTGTTATTTGTCATACAATACACAGTAATCGTCATATGTCATAATCGTCAATACACAGTTAACGTCATATGTCATACAATACACAGTAAGTGTTATTTGTCATACAATACACAGGTAATGTCATTTGTCATACAATACACAGGTAACATCCTATGTTATACAATACACAGTAATCGTCATATGTTATACAATATTCAGGAAGTGTTATTTGTCATACAATACACATAATCGTCATATGTCATTCAATACACAGTAATCTCGTCATATGTCATTTCAATACACAGTAATCGTCATATGTCATTCAACACACAGGTAACATCCTATGTCATACAATACACAGGTAACATCCTATGTCATACAATACACAGGTAACGTCATATGTCATACAATACACAGGAAGTGTTATCTGTCATACAATACACTGGTAACGTCATATGTCATACAACACACAGGTAATGTCATATGCCATACGATACACAGGAAGTGTTATCTGTCATACAATACACTGGTAACGTCCTATGTCATACAATACACAGGTAATGTCATATGCCATACGATACACAGTAAGTGTTATCTGTCATACAATACACTGGTAACGTCATATGTCATACAACACACAGGTAACGTCCTATGTCATACAATACACAGGTAATGTCATATATCATACAATACACAGGAAGTGTTATCTGTCATACAATACACAGGAAGTGTTATTTGTCATAAAATACACAGGTAACGTCATATGTCATACAATACACAGTTAACGTCATATGTTATACAATATTCAGGAAGTGTTATTTGTCATACAATACACAGTAATCGTCATATGTCATTCAATACACAGTAATCGTCATATGTCATAACAATACACAGTACTCGTCGTCATATGTCATTCAATACACAGTAATCGTCATATGTTATACAATACACAGTAATCGTCATATGTCATACAATACACAGGTAACGTCATATGTCATACAATACACAGTAATCGTCATATGTCATTCAATACACAGGTAACGTCATATGTCATACAATACACAGTACTCGTCATATGTCATTTAATACACAGTTAACGTCATATGTTATACAATACACAGTAATCGTCATATGTCATTCAATACACAGTTAACGTCATATGTCATTCTATACACAGGTAACGTCATATGTCATACAATACACAGTAATCGTCATATGTCATTCAATACACAGGTAACGTCATATGTTATACAATACACAGTAATCGTCATATGTCATTCAATACACATTTAACGTCATATGTTATACAATACACAGTAATCGTCATATGTCATTCAATACACAGATAACGTCATATGTCATACAATACACAGGTAACATCAGTCGTATTGCAATACACAGTTAACATCATAAGTCATACATGCACAGATTGCTCACAAACAATACGTAGGTAACGTCATATGTCATACAATACACACAATACGTCATATGTCAAACAATTCACAAGTAACGTCATATGTCATACAATATACTGGTAAAATCATATGTTATACATGCACAGTTGCGTTTTCTGTCATACAATACACAGTTAAACGTCATATATCATACAATACACAGTTAACGTCATATATCATACAATACACAGTTAACGTCATATATCATACAATACACAGTTAACGTCATATGTCATATATCATACATTATACATAAGTTAACGTCATATGTCATCAATATATACAGTTTATGTCCTATGTCATACAATAACAGGAAATACTTCCTATGTCATACAAAATAATGTTAGGTAATATGTCCAATATCATACAATATACAAGATATATGTCCTATGTCATACAATATACAGGAAATACGTCATATGTCATAGAATAAACAGGAAATACGTCCTATGTCATACAATATACAGAATATACGTTCTATGTCATACAATATACAGGTAAAACGTCCTATGTCATACAATATACAAGGAAATACGTCCTATGTCATACAATAATACAGGTAATACGTCCTATGTCATACAATATACTACAGGTAATACGTCCTATATCATACAATATACAAGATAATATGTGCATATGTCATACAATATACAGGTAATACGTCCTATGTCATACAAATATACAGGTAATACGTCCTATGTCATACAATATACAGAAAATATGTCACTAATGTCATACAATGTACAGGTAAATCGTCCTATGCCATACAATATACAGGTAATATGTCATATCCATACATATACAATATACAGGTAATAACGTCCAATGTCATACAATATATAGCTAACATGTCCTATGTGATACAATATACAGGCAACATGTCCTATGCCATAACAATCCACAAGTAATTACGTTAATTTGTCTATGCCATACAATACACATGTAGTAATTACGTCCTTTGTCATACAATTACAGGTACATGTTCTATGTCATACAATATACAGGTTATATATATACGGCAACAATAACATCCTATGCCTATGCCATACAATATACAAGTAATACATCCTATGCCATACAATACACATGTAATTCGTCCTTTATCATACAATATACAGGTAATATGTTCCTATATCATACAATATACAGGTTATACGTCCTATATCATACAATATACAGATAATATGTTCTATGCCATACAATATACAGGTAATATCGTCCTATATCATACAATATACATAAATTACTATATTCCATACAATATACAGGTAATACGTCCTTATATCATACAATATAACAGGTAATACGTCCTATATCATACAATATACAGATAATACGTCTATATCATACAATATACAGGTAATACGTTTCCTATATCATACAATATACAGGTAATACGTCCTATATCATACAATATACAGGTGTAATACGTCCTATATCATACAATATATACAGGTAATACGTCCTATATCATACAAAATACAGGTAATACGTCCTTTATACATGATCTGTATACGTGCCATACAAATATACAGGTCATACATAATACTCCTATATCATACAATATACATTGTTTATAATACGTCCCCTATACATACAATATACAACAGATAATACGTCCTATACCATTACAATATACAGGTAATATGTTCCTATATCATACAATATACATGGTAATACGTCCTATATCATACAATATACAGGTAATACGTCCTATACCATACAATATACAGGTAATACGTCCTATACCATACAATATATAGCGTAATACGTCCTATATCATACAACATACAGGTTAATACGACGTCCTATACCATACAATATACAGGTTATATGTCCTATGCCATACAATATACAGGTAATACGTCCTATATCATACAATATACAGGAAATACTGTTCTATACCATACAATATACAGGTATATACGTCCTATATCATACAATATACAGGTAATACGTTCCTATATCATACAATTATTACAGGTAATACGTCCTATACCAGAGGTATATTTACCACGTCATAAATCAATACAATATACAGTTACGTCCTATATCATACAAATAACAGGTAATATACAGGTCCCAAGTGCCATAACACTATACAGGTAATACGTCCTATACCATACAATATACAGGTAATACGTCCTATACCCATACAATATCACAAGGTAATACGTCCTATATCATACAATATACAGGTAATACGTCCTATATCATACAATATACAGGTAATACGTCCTATACCATACAATATACAGGTAATACGTCCTATACCATACAATATACAGGTAATACGTCCTATACCATACAATATACAGGTAATACGTCCTATATTTCAATAATCGTACCAATATCACATATACAATAAATACGTCCTATATCATACAATATAACAGGATAATACGTCCTAATACCATACAATATACAGTTATATACGTCCTATACCCATACGAATAATATATACAGGTACCATACAATATCCAGTAATACGTCCTATATCATACAATATACAGGTAATACGTCCTATATCATACAATATACAGGTAATACGTCCTATATCATACAATATACAGGTAATACGTCCTATATCATACAATATACAGGTAATACGTCCTATACCATACAATATACAGGTAATACGTCCTATATCATACAATATACAGGTAATACGTCCCATATCATACAATATACAGGTAATACGTCCTATACCATACAATATACAGGTTATATGTCCTATGCCATACAATATACAGGTAATACGTCCTATATCATACAATATACAGGAAATACGTCCTATACCATACAATATACAGGTAATACGTCCTATATCAGGTAATACAATATACAGGTAATAGCGTCCTATATACATACAATATACAGGTGTTATATGTCCTATATTCCCCCCCATACAATAATACAGGTAAATACGTCCTATAGATCATACAATATACAGGTAATACGTCCTGATATCATACAATATACAGTAATACGTCCTATTATGCATACAATATACTATATCATAGGTTATCTGGTCCTATTCCCTATATCATACAATTATACAGGTAATACGTCCTATATCATACAAAATACAGGTAATATACGTCAATATAATACCATATCAATATACAAAGGTAATATACTCCTATATTCTTACAATATACAGTGTAATACGTCCTATATCAATACAATATTACAGGTAATACGTCCTATATATCATACAATATACAGGTAATACGTCCTATATCATACAATATACAGTAATATGTCCTATATCATACTAATAATATTATCCCTACGTCATACAATATACAGGTGTAATATGTAATATACCAGGGTAATTACGTCCTATGGTTATTAGTTCATAATAATCATGTTTTTTTTTTTTTAAAAAAAACAATAAAATATTACAGGTATTACGTTATATATCATACATGATAACAGGTGATTACGTTCCTATTATCTACAGGCCTTAAGTCCATCATTTCCAGTAAAAATTGTTTTCTATATCATACTAATGGTTAATATGCCCAAGCCATACATTTATACAGGTAAAAAAAATAATTCATTTTTGCGCATTCATTGGCTTATAATAAACAAAATTTACTTTAATCAGCCATTAAGGAAAAAAAATGGGCGTCGCCGTTGTAAACGTCGGCTTCTGAATTGGATGAGATGGACGGCGTAATAATTTCATAGACAATATAACAGGTTGAAATAATTGGTCCTGATATCCATAAACACAAAATACATGAGAAATAAAAAACCGCTTCGCGGTTTTAAGTCCCTTATATCATAACAAATATATCCACTGGTTATATGTCCCTATATTAATTGAATACAAGATTACTTATATTTACAAATATACAGGCAATATGTTTACATATATAACAAAACAATAACATATTTTACAGGTAATATGTCCTATACTCATACAAATATACATCGGTAATAACGTCCTTTATCATACAATATACAGGTAATATATGTCCTATACGTTCCAAACAATATAATAAGATATATACGTCCTATAGGTTCCTATATTCTTACAATATACAGGTAATACAAGTCCTATACCATACAATACGTCTATATCATACACTGTTATCAGGTAATACTTCCTTATATCATCTTACAAATATACAAGGTAATAATATTCCAACGATATCATACAATATACAGGTAATACGTCCTAATATCAATACAAAATATCATCTTTGCCAATTACGGGGCATTTTCCATAATACGCTATAACAAAATTAAAACGTCCTGTTCCTTTTGTCAGCCATATACGTCCAATATCATACAAAATACAGTCATATTGGTAAACAGTATTACGGTCGCTATCTGACAATATACTGAGATGACGGCGTATATCATACAATATACAGTATAAGATCGTCCCAATATGATGTTCAACCATAATACAATCCCATTCATACAGGTAATACGTCCTACAGTAATATACCAATACAATATACAGGTTATACATTTCCGGTTACGTCCCAATGACATGAATATATACATTTGTTATGCCAAACAATATATGTCCCCTTATAATTACAAAAAATCACAAGTTACTCCCGATGGTCCATACAATATCCATGTAATTCTATCGCAATACACAATATACAATATACAGGTAATACGTCCTATATCATACAATATACAGGTAATATATTTCCTATATCATACAATATACAGTAATACTCCCTACATCATACAATATACAGGTTAATACGTAATCTATATCATACAATATACAGGGAAATACGTTCCTATATCATACAATATACAGGGTTAATACGTCCTATACGATTCATACAATACAATATACAGGTTAATACGTTCCTACTACCATACAATATACAGGTAATACGTCCGATACAATATACAGTTCTATATAACAGGGTTAATATCTCCTATACCATACAATATAACGTAATTACTCCTATAGCTCATACAATATACATAATACGTTGTCCGTATATCATACAATAATAATACAAGGTAATATGCGTCCTATATATCATACAAATATACAGGTAATACAATATACATCTACAGTAATACGTCCCTATATCATACAATATACAGGTAATACGTCCTATATCATAACAATATATAGATATAGGTGCTATTCATTACAAATATACAGGTAAATATATTCCTATACCATACAATATACAGTAATACGTCCTATGTCATACAATAATACAGAGTAATACGTCCTATATTCATACAATATACAGGTTAAATACGTCCTATAATACAATATAAGGTAAACTACGGTCCTATATCCATACAATATACAGGTAATACGTCCTATATCATACAATATACAGGTAAATACGTCCTATGTCATACCAATATAACAGAAATACGTCCGTATACCCATACATTATATCAGGTAATACGTCCCTATACCATACAATATACAGGGGAGGTAATACGTCCTATACACATACAATATACAGGGTAATAGTCCTATATCATACAATATAACAGGTAATACGTCCTAATAATCATACAATATACAGGGTAATACGTCCTATATATACAATACAAACAAGTTTATAAATACGTATAAGTCCATACAATATACAGGTAAACAACGTCCATATGCCATCATACAATATACAGGTAATACGATCCTATATCATACAATATACAGGTAATACGTCCTATATCATACAATATACAGGTAATACGTCCTATACCATACAATATACAGGTAATACGTCCTATATCATACAATATACAGGTAATACGTCCTATACCATACAATATACAGGTAATACGTCCTATACCATACAATATACAGGTAATATGCTCCCATATATACCATACAATAATTACAGTTTCTATGCCATACAATATACAGGTAATAGTGCCATATACCATACAATATACAGGTAAATACGTCCTATATCATACAATATAACAGGTAATACGTTCCTATGCCATACAATATACAGGTAAATACGTTCTATATCATACAATATACAGGTCAATACGAACATATGTTCTATGCCATACAATATACAGGTAATACGTCCTATATCATACAATATACAGATAATACGTCTATTCCCATACAATATACAGGTAATATGTTCCTTATATCATACAATATACAGGTAATACGTCCTATATAACAATAAACAGGTAATACGTCCTATACATACAATATACAGGTAAATACGTCCCTGTACCTATACAATATACAGATAATATGTCTATGCCATACAATATACAGATAATATTCCTATATCATACAATATACAGGTAATATGTCCTATATCATACAATATACAGGTAATAGGGTGTCCTAGGTATAAGGGTAACCATAGTTTTATTATTTACCATACAATATACAGGTACAAATACAGTTCCTAGTACAAAACAATATACAGAAAGTATGTTCTATGCCATACAATATACAGGTAATAGTCCTATATCATACAATATACAGGTAAATACGTCCTATATCATACAATATATACAGTGAAAAATGGTCTTAAATGATGGCCATACATTTCATATACAGAGTAAATGTCCAATATCATACAATATACAGACTTGAATATGTCCTATATCATACAATGTATACTATGTAATGCGTCCCTATATCATACAATATACAGGTAATATGTCCTATAAAAAAAATCATAACCATTACAATATACAGGTAATACGTCCTATACCATACAATATACAGGTAATACGTCCTATATCATACAATATACAGGTAATACGTCCTATATCCATACACTACGTCCTATATCTACAATATATAGGTAATATGTCCTCCTAAATATCAGTACAATATACAGGTAATACGTCCTATATCATACAATATACAGGTAATACGTCCTATACATACAATATACAGGTAATACGTCCTATATCATACAATATACAGGTATACGTCCTATATCATACAATATACAGGTAATACGCGTCCTATATCATACAATATACAGGTAATACGTCCTATATCATACAATATACAGGTAATACGTCCTATATCATACAATATACAGGTAATACGTCCTATATCATACAATATACAGGTAATACGTCATACAATATACAGGGTAATACGTCCTATACCATACAAATATACAGGTAATATGTCCTATATCATACAATATACAGGTAATATGTCCTATATCATACAATATACAGGTTAATACGTCCATACTACTACATATACAGGTAATACGTCCTATATCATTACAATATACAAGTAATATTGTCTGCCTATGTCATACAATATACAGGTAATACGTCTATGCCATACAATATACAGGTAATACGTCCAGTATATATCCTTTGCCATACAATAACAGGTAATACGTCCTTTGATAATAATAAGATAATAATTCTATACCATACAAAATACAGGTTATATGTCCTATGCCATACAATATACAGGTAATACGTCCTATGTCATAGAATATACAGGTAATACGTCCTATACCATACAATATACAGGTAGTACGTCCCATATCATACAATATTCAAGTATTGTCCAATGCCATACAATATACTTGTTATATGTCCTATGCCATACAATATACAGGTTATACGTCCTATGCCATACAATATACAAAAAATATGTCCTATGCCATACAATATACAGGTAATTTGTCCTATGCCATACAATAAATAGGTAATGACTGATATGTTACAATACACTAGTTATCTCCCATAAATGAAATGCATGAATGACGTCCCCGTGTGCTTCACTATCACATAAAATTCCCGTGTCACGGGAAATTAAATACACGTGCTTTTACACCCAGGACTAAGGAACCACACACGAACGAATAAAATATTTAGGAGTTATATGATATACTTGTAAATGATATATAATCGAGAGTATAGAGGTAAATGAAACATATTCATGCATGAGTGCATTTACACGTGTGAAGTCACTAACCATAGAATAACGCATTACACACACGACAGTCATATTACGGTTTCAACATCATTCTGTATGAACGCACAATCACTCGAGATGACCACAGCAATTATTCTGTCTAATTCTGGACAGTATTGCGGATTTGACCATTGTTGTCAATTTCATGTCGTTTAAATTGTAGGCCTGCACGTGTATAAGGAACTTGACCATCTGTTCGAACAAAAGAAAATGGCCATATCACAGCATTTGAACTCACTGACCATATGTATATAGAAATATGATCTTGAAAATGTCAAAGATTTGCCTTTTATTGCTTTAATTCATTAAAATAACTTCCAATTTAAAATTGTCATTATGTTTCATGTTTCTTTATTTTTTATATCCTCTTTTCTGTATGTAAAAGATCAATAGTTTTTGTCTCTAATTGCTTTAATTCATTCACAGAACTTTCAATATTGTCCTTATATTTCTTCCTCTTTAACATTCTTGATGTATTTTGAAAAGTTATTTCTGGTATATCTGGATTACACACAATGTAAATAAAATTGAATAAATTAAAAAAAATCATACGTTTCTTATTTTTTTCCTTTGTTCCTTTGTTTGCTCTTCTTTCGTTTTGGTCCTATAGAAGTAGAACGTGGTGCGTGATACCTATTGATTAATGCATGTGATTTAATATAACGTTGTAATGCAGAAGTAAAACGTATATAGCTGACCACTGGTTTGCGACATCTTTGTTCGGACTACAGCTATTCGGCGATGTCTTTGTTCCCTCTACCATCGCCAGTTTAATATTTTCAATGTAATTTTCCTCGACGGGCTGTTTTTATGACGTGGCTGTAATCTTGCTTTAGTATTGACATACACACAAAACCCTCATTAATGTCATTCAATTAATTTACCAATTATTTGCACGACAAATTTAACGCCGCTATTACTCTTAAAGACCCAAGTTCAATTTGTTTGAGCACCATCCTCGCTTCCATTTAACTCATGTTTTCACCCCCACCAACTTCCTCTTCGTCACTTCCGGTTCCGCCCACTCAAAATTTGGCCCCTTTCCAGTCATAGCTGTTTCTCGCTCCGTCCCCACTCCTTTGTTTAAGGTTCTGTCTTCTAGCTGACCAGAATATGTCGACCTTTTCTCTTGTCCTGTCGACCCCTTCCTAAACTCTTTTGAGCCAACGACATCCTCCGTCTTTGTCCACATAATCAGACCTCCCATCATCGTCTTGGTCTTTTGGTCTTGGCTTGCCATGACATGTACACAGCCTCCTCGCCCGATTTCCCTCGTGCTGGATCCTGACCGCGGTCCTGGTTTCCCCCTCGTCGACCTTCTCTCCCTTTCCGCTTATATTGCTCCATGTCCACAGTCCCGACCTTTCTCATTGCCTCCAATACTGTCCCATCGCCAACCCCAACCTCTCTTTCATGGACACGACCCCCTCTCCTCGCCCTATTACTATGCCCCTCGCTGACCCCTTTTAATATCTAATAAGATCTCTCTGTCCAAGGCTTTGATCCCTTTTATCCATTTTTGATTCTATCGATCCCTTTTCGCCCCCTGTTCGTTCCCAAAACCTCCCCTATCCGATCCCCTCTCCTCATCCGACCTCCCGTTTGTCGCCCCCTTGTCCGCGGCTCCACTGCCCAGCTCAGTAGCAGACGTGGACGCGGAGTGGACAGAACCACAGAGTCGGGCTCCCTATTGATTTTTTCCATTGATTTAATTTAACCCTATTCTGATTTTCTTGCTGGCCTTAAATTATATTTCAGTTTTATTACTGATTATCGTCGGTTATGTCCGGTTTCTATGGCTACTCATATGAGTAATGACATTTCCACATGAAATTTAGTAAACAGTAGTGTCGAGTATTTTGAATATTTGATTTCAGGAAGCTGTGTCGTGTACATTTCGTGGGAATCTATCGATTTTTGTTTCTACAAAAATGACTATGGTCAATTTCTGGCTGCCGTCTGTCTGTTTTTCTTTATCCTTATGTTTTTAAGGATGTTGAAATCAGCACGATTTGTGCGCGGCCGAAGCTGTGTCCAATATAAATCAGTTTGTATGACGATGCATTAAAGAAGCCAAGCACGTGGTCCAGATCGATGAGGCTACTCTTGTGATTATTTAATCGCTTACAAACAGAAATTTAAACATTAACTTCGCTTCAGTGAGTCTGTAATATAACCTAACAATTACTATTGGGACAAAGGCGACCAGGGCAACTTAAAAGGTTTCAGGGGATAAATTTGATTTCTATGACTACTAAATATGATTAATAATAGAAATAGCGCGTGGCTTTGTATAGCCGTATACAATGTAGTAGATATGTTTATTTGTACGGTTAAATCCCGTGCACTATATTCCCAACGCCCTTTCTTGTTTTCCTCTGTAACCCCGTATAGCGTGCTAAACAGATATTATAAAGCACATTAAACCAATACTAACTCGAACTGTGTTTAATATTAAATTGCATGTTTTGATCACAAATAGCATGAATCCCGATATTACTGTAGAAGGTGTAAATGTATTCATTAATAAATAAACAAGGTATTCTCATAAGTTTGATTAAAATTGAAAAAAGGCGAGGAAACGAAAAAATTAAATAAAACAATGCGTAAACAGTATACCATACAGTACAAACAAAAAAGAAGTAAAAATGCAATACAGACTGTAGGTGGTATTCATATGCGAAACACATAAAATGTGAATTTCTAAATATACATTCACAACTAAAAATTGGTACCTTCACGTGCAAATTAATATTTCTATGTAATATATATCTATAAATAAGCATTTTAACATAAATTTAGATAAGAAAAAAAAACAGTATGAAATAATCATTTGGCGAGTTCATTCAACACAATTAAGGTGATGTTCCGGGTCCTTCAACTCTGTTATTTATGTAATGAAATAAAAATAATTAAAATCTACCACGCACATTAAAATTAGTCACATGGGAGTGAAATAGGTATTTATTAGTATTTCTTCTGTTTATGGAATAGTTAGATATTGTAACCTGTTTTATTATAGACTCAATGATTATGGTGAGGACACAAACATTGGAACAAATTAAAACTTAATTACATACATCTACAAATGGAAATTAAATGTCACAAACATCTAATTAATTTACAAATATCAAAATACATGTATATAAACAGCAAACACAATAGTACATACATATTTTGTTTTCAACAATATTCAAAACTTCAACTAACATACTAGTATACTAATCACAAAAATACTATTTGTTACAAATATTGGAAAAAAAGTAAATGCATATGGAACAATTATATTACCTACCAGCAAGCGTAACACACAGATAAGTAAAAAGGGGGGGGGGGGGGGGGGAATTGACGGACTTGGTATCTATCTTTAATTTCAATGTTTATTTGATTAATATCGAAAATAAAAAGAAACTCATTCCAGTTAGTCAATCAGAAAGAAGAAATCAAAGTCATTCTGTTAAAATCGTGTCTATTTCTTGTTTTTTATATTCCATATCGAACATCAATTAATGAAAATTATAGAGTTTCTTCTTCATATTGAAAAAATCAAAATACTTTGAAACACACAGAGAAAAGAACTACATACAAACTTGCCTTAACATTAATAAAAGCCAAAAAGAATCTTAAATAAAGTTTTCAACGAATTTCAAAGATAAAATGTGTTACTTAGAGTTTATATAAACTGACAAATCATCAATATGCAATATATATATATATATATATATAACCACTATTTGATAGGATTAATAAATATTACTAATAAACAAAATAGCTGGCACATATCAACATGGGCTCCGGAGGGGTAAGCGTCCTCTTCTTCGTCATGCAGTACTACATATAAATACGAGTAAAGTACGGGTGGTAACAAAAGAGAACTACATCATTAGATATACTCCAGAAAGATGGGTTTGAATGGCACATAGATGTATATATAAATAATCCTATATCTACAAATACGTCATAATGGATACAACGAATATTTATGATGTTCATATGTATTACATGAAAAGGTATTGAAGACACTATAAAAATTGCCTACAAAGATGGAAGCAAAAATAAGATGCGTTATGCAAGTATCATTTACAATTTAGTGAAACCTAGTATAAACACTACCCAAATCTTGTCAAATTGTGTTGACATTAACTATTAAAGATGCTCCACCACTGACAAATGATATTTATTTACTATCAAAAGCAGCAGCAGACGATTTAGTCCTTTTCTTCAGTTACAAAAGTTACTTACTTTATACCATTACCATCTTTGAAAAGTTTGAGCTTCTAATTTTATTTCAAGTTTAAAATATCAAATATAATTAATTGCATCCCGAAAAAATTCTCTGGCACTATATGCTATATGGAATGATGTACTGATTGGGCATGCACCAAAGTTAAAATAAATTATTCTATATTATTTTTTGCGTTAATTTGACATATATCTACACGGTTAAACACCAATTATTGTTAAATAATGAATATCATTTATCCTCTGTCGGCAGTGGAGCATCTTTAAGGACCCTAGAAAGTGGTCTTATGAACCAAATCAAATGGACTTTATACAAAGATGGTCGCTAAAACAGATGTGACTGTATATGCACGTATTTCACATTCAAAGACAATAAGGAAGCAGGCGACAAACAAAGACAAACTAGGTCATTACTACAATCTAATTAGAATAAATTTTAATTAGATTGGTCATTACTATCAACGGAGTAGACAGAAGAAATGATGTAGATTTACAGAGACAAAATATACCCGTAGACAAAATACAAAAACAAAATAACAGATAAAATATAAAAACAAAATCATAGACAAAATATAAAAACAGAATCATAGACAAAATACAAAAACAAAATCATAGACAAAATATAAAAACAAAATCATAGACAGAATACAAAAACAAAATCATAGACAAAATACAAAAACAGAATCCTAGACAAAATGCAAAAACAAAATCATAGACAAAATACAAAAACATAGAAGATATAAAAACAAAATCATAGACAAAATACAAAAACAAAATCATAGACAAAATACAAAAACAAAATCATAGACAAAATACAAAAACAAAATTCCGTACGGTAATGAAAAATTATGAAAACCAATTTTAAAGCAAAGAACTCGCTTGCAGTGTTTTCATATGTTTGGACCAATAGAACCCATACATTGACTTTCAGTGAGAAGTATACATTAAACACTTTCTGAGAATTAAAGACAACAACTTTCCATTAATGGCTGTCTCGGTCATGAAGTTTTCAGAACGGCTCCTAAATGAACAATAAGACATCAAGATAAATTTGCATTTTAAGTTTGAAAAGAGTGTCCATAATCGTTTTCAATTTTCAAATAAGGAAAATGCAATCTGTTGGTCATACTATTTTCCGATCGAACCCAAAATGGAATATCTCGACAAAGTACCAAGGGGAATCTACATACGAAATTTGATGAAGTTCCCTACAGTACTTTTGAGAAATTGTGATAATAGAAATCGTTTACAGACGGAGGGACAGACCACGGACTACTGACGCAACAATGAAGAGTCAACGATTTGATGATGGTAAAGCTAAAACGTATACAGTCCAATCCGTGGGTTATGGAAATTGATACCCAAGTCTATTATCTATCCAGTGCTATAATTTCTTCAATCCAAATATATAGCTATTCAAGCTTTATACAATGTTATCAATATAGAACACAAGCACAAATATCAACTTTGTATGCATACAAAATTGTAAATCTATTTCACAACGATACTGACTACAAGCAATTTGTAAACAGGTAGCAATACTTATCAATTTTGTTATATACTGTAATGTAATACAATGTCGCAAAATATCTCGCATTTGCTTTATGATAATATACTGTAGTGTTGGAAACATACAATGTAACACTTACAGTAAAAACAATATATCTTTGTTCTACAATGAAACATTGAATATTATAACAATTCATATTTGTTATACAATGTATTGTTATACCCCTATAAAATAGTTCCTATATAAACTCTATTAACAAAAATGCCAACAAATGACCTGTTTCCGTCGAGCGGTCCAAAGAACTGTTAAAATCGACTGTTAAAATGTGCTGTTGGACCGGAGTGACGTCACAATGGGGTATAACAAAACAGTTATCGACTGGATTTTCGGGCAACAGATGATTTGTTGGACCCTCAAACAAACTGTTGCCCTCGGCCTACGGCCTTGGGCAACATTTTGTCTTCGGGTCCAACAAATCTTCTGTTGCCCTTACCCCTAGTCAACAACTGTATAATATTGGATACTAGAACAATTCATATTTGTTATACATTGTAACATTGAATATTATAACAATTCATATTTGTTATACAATGTAATATTGGATACTAGAACAATTCATATTTGTTATACATTGTAACATTGAATAATATAACAATTCATTTTTGTTATACAATGTAACATTAAATACTAAACAATTCATTTTTGTTATGCAATGTAATATTGGATACTATAACAATTCATATTTGTTATACAATGTAACATTGAATACTATAACATTCATATTTGTTATACAATGTAGATTCATTTTTGTTATGTGACATTGGATATTAAACAATTGTTATTTGTTACAAAATGTTACATTGTGTTATTATTTTTGTTATATGTTGAAAACTACTATAACACGATACCAAATAAACTGAATTATTACTTTGTTTACAACTAATGAACACTGTTTACAACTAATGAACACTACAAATATCAAAACATCTTAAAATGTATGTAATTGGTCAAACTTCTGTTTAAAAAGCTATACAATTTGTCCTCCGTCTATGTTGCATTTAGTGAATGTTTCTGTATAAACTGTAGTTTGTAAAGAGATTGAATTGAAAAAAAGAATGTTTGAAGTTTCAAGTATACAATGTACAAAATGTAGTAATAATTAAGAGAGAGATATCAATAAATGTGTTTTTACGCAACACCGAAATTCACGTTGTTATGTTATGTTGCGTTGGAAACGTGAACGCTAATTTTTGCTTTTGTTATATATATTGATACTGAATTTTCGACGATGGAATTCAAAGCTTATTGTCAAAACTTGTGTTGAAGAATAATAAAGTGGTCTTAATTTTACCTTTTACAATTTTCTAACTGCTTTTTATGCCGTCTTGTGTCTTATTCGAGAGAACACGATGGAAAGACAACGTGGTCGCGCAGGTGACTTTTTTTCTATTTCATGTACGATTAGGGACTGTAACTCTGTCTGTAGCAAAGACAAGCATTTTTACACAAAGCAGCAGACAACCTTACATCGGAGTCATATACTACAATTCAAATTTGATTTTCAAAATAACAAACGAAAATAACCGAGTCTACTTGTCTGTTTTAAATCTGTTTCAGTGTGAAACAGATTTTATTTAGTCTGAAGGTATGACGTTACAAACAGTTGGTAGGTAATACATAACTGTTAAACCGCACTTCCGGGACTAAACCGGAATACAAACATCTGTGTGACTTGGATCTAGGTAAAATAGATGACTTGGTTTGGATAGGCTACATAAATTTTACATCATGATATTGAATTATTTTAGAAATAAAGCATCTTCTATAGTACGATTTGGGGTTACCTGTACCTTGAATTCTACCAAGGCCGTTTTCGTTTATATGGTTCGGCTGGTTCGGCCTTTTTGCTCGTTTGTGAGTTAATAACAGATATGGTGATTGTATATTGTTTTCGGGAGAGTCTTGACAAAGTCTTCATATATCTATATCAAAATCTGTAGGCCGTCAGAATTCAAACCTGAAATAGTTACTTTTACAAACGGTCGAACCGATTGTTCGCATAAACGAAAACGACACAACCCTAGCTGAGCCACGATTTCCTTAGAAGGGACTTTGATCAAACAAGTTTTTGCACAACCCCGATTCCTCTGTTTATGGATAACATGAGACAAATAATAAATGTCTGTATGACATGCGATCATATATATATTCCAATTTCCATCATACAAGATCACAGTAAATCACAGTCATGCAAACGTAAATGATGAATTGGACAAGCATATGTGCGACTCTGATTCAAAATTTAACCATTAATTTATTTTTAAGCCCAGCAACGGGGATAAATATTTGTACAAACATATGATTAACTCGGATATTATTTAGGCGATTTACTAAGAGTTTGAACGATTGTGATGTAAGTTTTCAAAAAAAACAAAACAAAAACAAACAAATAATGAGACTGATGCTGAACACAAGCATTCTAATGACATGTTTGAGTGTTCTGAGTTAAGCGTCTGTACGACCCAGATATCGCTTCTCTTACAGGAACATCTGTTGATGTATTCTGAGTAGAGATTGACACAATTAAGCGACCGAATTAACAACACAATTAAACTATTTGTCAATAAACGTGGTTAGGGAAAGAGGGCCAACGACAAGATAACATTGTTAAGTCTCATTAGTCTGGCGAGGAATCATGAAACTAACACTGGATGTTAAACATCTTTTTTGTGAAGAAAACGAAAAAGACAAGCGAGGGTTAACAATCACAAAAAGTGTCAAGACAATACATTTATGAATAAAATTTATCGGTTACAAATCATTTTCAAATGTCGTTTTCCCGTATATGGGTTGATAAGGGTTGGACAGGAGGGTGGAGTGGTTTGAATGACTCACTGACCGTTGTCCAGCGCTACACTCCTAACTGCCAAGTAAGACAAGGTCAAACCTTATAATTTTACAAAAACAAGATGTGCTGATTTGAGTCCAGATCGATAAGATGGCGCCCATGGCCTGATGGTTGTGGTCAGTGTAAGCTGCTACAATACACAAATCTAGCACGCCATCACAGTACCATTGACTTCAGATAGGTCATTTTCAATGATGGCGATTTTTTTAATCTGGGAATTCAATATTTGTGTTGTGATTCCTGGCCGGCCAGTGTCGGGGTCCGCGGACAGTGTGGTTTTACAGCTTACATGGCCGCTCGTCGATTTTCATTACAGCCGATCGATATTTGAAAAAAAAATGACCTGACTACACGGCGAAGGGCTATCTTTTCTTTGAGAGGCCCCAGAAGGGGATTCTCGTAATGCAAATCCATAGCATCACAGTATCGTTTTTGATCATCAGATGAAGCGAGACCCCCTAATTTGCCTTGAGGGACTTGGGCGGCTGGGCAAATAGGAAGCAGCTCGACATCGAGTATCGATGGACAGTGCCAAGATAGATGTGCCTCCGGGCATTAATTAAGGCGAGATTAATTTTTATCATTTTAATGAATACATAGAGTTTTGTTGTTATAGATTACAGTTTTGAGGAAATGAAAAAGTATTGATCGGCAAGGAAATTAGTGAGATCTGTCGTACCGGAGAGAGTTTCGCTGAGCTGGGCCGGATAATGGAGATGGATGTGAGGTGGATATTACGATCCTGACCACTGGCTAATCGGCCACTGCCAAATTCTCCTCCACCGTCCACTCGGCTTATCCTCCATGCCAACAAAACATCAGCTTCCATTTTGTTTTCAATAGACAAAAATCCGATAATATCAAAACCTAGCACACTGGATTTTGTTTTGAAATGTAGTGACATCGTAATACGTAAAAATAAAAAAATCTTTTATTGAATAAACATGATTAAAAAAATCATCGAAAATTTTTCAAAATCTTGAGACAATACTGAAAATATATATAACTACTGTATATATATTACTAACAGTTGTGGAACTGCATATATATAATATAATCTGTTGTAAGTAACTAGTGGTACTGTGGTATATATATATACCTACTGTTATTGACTAGTGGTACTGTATATATCTACTACTGTAGTACTAGTGGTAGTGTATATATATACCTACTGTAGTGACTTGTGGTACTGTATATATATACCTACTGTAGTGACAAGTGGTACGATGTATAAATATACCTACTGTAGTACAAGTGGTACTGTATATATATAACTGTAGTGACTATACTGTATATATATACCTACTGTAGTGACTAGTGTACTGTACTGTACTGTATTGACTGTGTACTGTATATATATACCTACTGTGTGACTAGTGAAACTGTGTATATATACCTACAGTAGTGACTAGTGGTACTGTATATATATACCTACTGTAGTGGACTAGTGGAACTGTATATATATACCTACTGTAGTGACTAGATACTGTATATATATATCCTACTGTAGTGACTATGGTACTGTATATATATACCTACTGTAGTGACTAGTGGTACTGTATATATATACCTACTGTAGTGACTAGTGGTACTGTATATATATACCTACTGTAGTGACTAGTGGTACTGTATAGGTATATATATGTACCTACTGTAGTGACTAGTGGTAGTGTAATATATATATACCTACTGTAGTGACTAAGTGGTACTGTATATATATACCTACTGTAGTGACTAGTGGTACTGTATATATATATACCTACTGTAGTGACTAGTGGTACTGTATATATATACCTACTGTAGTGACTAGTGTAACTGTGTATAAATATACCTACTGTAGTGACTTAGTGGTACTGTATATATTACCTACTCGTACTGTAGTGACTAGTGGTACTGTATATATATACCTACTGTAGTGACTAGTGGTACTGTGTATATATATATACCTAACTGTAGTGACTAGTGGTACTGTGTTATATATACCTACTGTAGTGACTAGTGGTACTGTATATATATACCTATGTAGTGACTAGTATGTACCTACTGTATTGACTAGTGGTAGTGTAGGGTAAAATATATATATACCTACTGTAGTGACTAGTGGTACTGTATATATATACCTACTGTAGTGACTAGTGGTACTGTATATATATACCTACTGTAGTGACTAGTGGTACTGTGTATATATATACCTACTGTAGTTGACTAGTGGTAGTGTATATATATACCTACTGTAGTGACTAGTGGTACTGTATATATATTATACCTACTGTACCTTGACTAGTGGTACTGTATTTATATTATAATATGAATCTACCTACTGTAGTGACTAGTGGTATGTGTATATATAATACCTACTGTAGGTGACTAGTGGTACTGTATATATATACCTACTGTAGTGACTAGTGGTACTGTATATATATACCTACTGTAGTGACTAGTGGTACTGTATATATATACCTACTGTATTGACTAGTGGTACTGTGTGTATATATATACCTACTGTAGTGACTAGTGGTACTGTATATATATACCTACTGTAGTGACTAGTAGTGGTACTGTATATATATACCTACTGTAGTGACTAGTGGTACTGTATATATATACCTACTGTAGTGACTAGTGGTAGTGTGGTACAAGTAATATAATATAGCCTACTGTAGGGGTGACTAGAGTTATCTACTGTATATATATACCTACTGTAGTGACTGTACTAGTGGTACTGTACTATAGTAATACCTACTGTAGTGACTACTGAGTACTGTTATATATATATACCTACTGTAGTGACTAGTGGTACTGTATATATATACCTACTGTAGTGACTAGTGGTACTGTATATATATACCTACTGTAGTGACTAGTGGTACTGTATATATCTACCTACTGTAGTGACTAGTAGTGGTACTGTATATATATACCTACTGTAGTGACTAGTGGTACAGTAATATATATTATCTGTACTGGATAACGTGTGTATATATACCTACTGTAATTGACTAGTGGTACTGTGTATAGGTACATAGTGGTTTTATATACCTACTGTAGTGACTAGTGGTACTGTATATATATACCTACTGTAGTGACTAGTGGTACTGTATATATATACCTACTGTAGTGACTAGTGGTACTGTATATATATACCTACTGTAGTGACTAGTGGTACTGTATATATATACCTACTGTAGTGACTAGTGGTACTGTATATATATATACTGTACCTACTGTACTGTTTATACTATACCTATGTAGTGACTGTATGTATATATATATACCATACAGTCTACAGTGGTACTGTATATATATATACCTATAATGTAGTGAACTAGTGGTACTGTATATATATACCTACTGTAGTGACTAGTGGTAGTGTGTATATATATACCTACTGTAGTGACTAGTGTGGTACTGTATATATATACCTACTGTAGTGACTAGTGGTACCTGTATATATATACCTACTATATTACCTATGGTACTGTTTATAATAGACCCTACTGTAGTGGTACTGTTATATATATATACCTACTGTAGTGACTAGTGTGATACTGTATATATATACCTACTGTAGTGACTAGTGGTACTGTATATATATACCTACTGTAGTGACTAGTGGTACTGTATATATATACCTACTGTAGTGACTAGTGGTACTGTATATATATACCTACTGTAGTGACTAGTGGTACTGTATATATATACCTACTGTAGTGACTAGTGGTACTGTATATATATACCTACTGTAGTGACTAGTGGTACTGTATATATCTACCTACTGTATTGACTAGTGGTACTGTATATATATACCTACTGTAGTGACTAGTAGTGGTACTGTATATATATACCTACTGTAGTGACTAGTGGTACTGTATATATATACCTACTGTAGTGACTAGTGGTACTGTGTATATATATACCTACTGTAGTGACTAGTGGTACTGTATATATATATACCTACTGTAGTGACTAGTGGTACTGTATATATATACCTACTGTAGTGACTAGTGGTACTGTATATATATCTACTACTGTAGTACTGTACTAGTCGGACTACTGTAGTGACTTAGTGTTACTGTATATATATACCTACTGTAGTGACTAGTGGTACTGTATATATATACCTACTGTAGTGACTAGTGGTACTGTATATATATACCTACTGTAGTGACTAGTGGTATTGTGTATATATATACCTACTGTAGTGACTAGTGGTACTGTGTATATATATACCTACTGTAGTGACTAGTGGTACTGTATATATATATACCTACTGTAGTGACTAGTGGTACTGTATATATATACCTACTGTAGTGACTAGTGGTACTGTATATATATATACCTACTGTAGTGACTAGTGGTACTGTATATATATACCTATTGTAGTGACTAGTGGTACTGTATATATATACCTACTGTAGTGACTAGTAGTGGTACTGTATATATATACCTACTGTATTGACTAGTGTATATATATACCTACTGTAGTGACTAGTGGTACTGTATATATATATACCTACTGTAGTGACTAGTGGTACTGTATATATATATACCTAGTGACTAGTGGTAGTGACTAGTGGTACTGTATATATATACCTACTGTAGTGAGACTAGTGGTACTGTATATATATACCTACTGTATTGACTATATACCTAGTGGTACTGTGTATATATATACCTACTGTAGTGACTAGTGGTACGTGTATATATATACCTACTGTACTGTGACTAGTGGTACTGTATATATATATACCTACTGTAGTGACTAGTAGTGGTACTGTTGTATATATATACCTACTGTAGTGACTAGTGGTACTGTATATATATACCTACTGTAGTGACTAGTGGTACTGTATATATATACCTACTGTAGTGACTAGTGGTACTGTGTATATATATATACGTGTAGTGACCTACTGTATATATATACCTACTGTAGTGACTGTGGTATTGTGTATATATATACCTACTGTAGTGACTAGTGGTACTGTGTGTATATATATATACCTACTGTATATATAGACTAGTGGTACTAGTGTACTGTATATATATATACCTATATGTAGTGACTAGTGGTACTGTATATATATACCTACTGTAGTGAGTGGTACTGTATATATACTGTATATATATACCTACTGTAGTGACTAGTGGTACTGTATATATATACCTACTGTAGTGACTAGTGGTACTGTATATATATACCTACTGTAGTGACTAGTAGTGGTACTGTATATATATACCTACTGTAGTGACTAGTGGTACTGTATATATATACCTACTGTAGTGACTAGTGGTACTGTATATATATACCTACTGTAGTGTATATATATACCTACTGTAGTGACTAGTGGTACTGTATATATATACCTACTGTAGTGACTAGTGGTACTGTATATATATACCTACTGTAGTGACTAGTGGTACTGTATATATATACCTACTGTAGTGACTAGTGGTACTGTGTGTATATATATATACCTACTGTAGTGACTAGTGGTACTGTATATATATACCTACTGTAGTGACTAGTGGTACTGTATATATATACCTACTGTAGTGACTAGTGGTACTGTGTATATATATACCTACTGTAGTGACTAGTGGTACTGTATATATATACCTACTGTAGTGACTAGTGGTACTGTATATATATACCTACTGTAGTGACTAGTGGTACTGTATATATATACCTACTGTAGTGACTAGTGGTACTGTATATATATACCTACTGTAGTGACTAGTGGTACTGTATATATATACTGTATTACTGTACTGTATATATTACATAGTGACTAGTGGTACTGTGTATATATATACCTACTGTAGTGACTAGTGGTACTGTATATAATATATAATGTATACCTACTGTGTAGTGACTACTGTAGTGCTAAGTACTGTATATATATACCTACTGTAGTGACTAGTGGTACTGTTGTATATATATACCTACTGTAGTGACTAGTGGTACTGTATATATATACCTACTGTAGTGACTAGTGGTACTGTGTATATATATATACCTACTGTAGTGACTAGTGGTACTGTATATATATACCTACTGTAGTGACTAGTGGTACTGTATATATATACCTACTGTAGTGACTAGTGGTACTGTATATATATACCTACTGTAGTGACTAGTGGTACTGTATATATATATACCTACTGTAGTGACTAGTGGTACTGTTATATATATATACCTACTGTAGTGACTAGTGGTACTGTATATATATACCTACTGTAGTGACTAGTGGTACTGTGTATATATATATACCTACTGTAGTGACTAGTGGTACTGTGTATATATATACTTGTACTACTGTACTGTATAGTGACTAGTGAGTTACTGTACTATATATATACCTACTGTAGTGACTAGTGGTACTGTATATATATACCTACTGTAGTGTACTGACTAGTGGTACTGTGTGTCTATATATACCTATATACCAACTGTATTGACTAGTGGTACTGTGTATATATACCTACTGTAGTCCTAGTACTGTATATGACTACCTACGTGGTACTGTGTATATATTTATATACTACTGTAGTGACTAGTGGTACTGTATATTATATACCTACTGTAGTGACTAGTCAGGGTACTGTATAGTGTATATTACCTACTGTAGTGGACTAGTGGTATTGTGTATATATATACCTACTGTATTGACTAGTGGTACTGTGTATATATATACCTACTGTAGTGACTAGTGGTACTGTATATATATACCTACTGTAGTGACTAGTGGTACTGTATATATATACCTACTGTAGTGACTAGTGGTACTGTATATATATACCTACTGTAGTGACTAGTGGTACTGTATATATATACCTACTGTAGTGACTAGTGGTACTGTATATATATACCTACTGTAGTGACTAGTGGTACTGTGTATATATATACCTACTGTAGTGACTAGTGGTACTGTATATATATACCTACTGTAGTGACTAGTGGTACTGTATATATATACCTACTGTAGTGACTAGTGGTACTGTATATATATACCTACTGTAGTGACTAGTGGTACTGTATATATATACCTACTGTAGTGACTAGTGGTACTGTATATATATACCTACTGTAGTGACTAGTGGTACTGTATATATATACCTACTGTAGTGACTGGTAGTGAGTACTGTATATATATACCTACTGTAGTTGACTAGTGGTACTGTATATATAATATATACCCTACTGTAGTGACTAGTGGTACCTTGTAGTGACATGTGGTACACTGTATATATACCTACTGTACGCGTGACTAGTGGTACTGTATATATAATATACCCTACTGTAGTGACTAGTGTGGTACTGTATATATATACCTACTGTAGTGACTAGTGGTAGTGTATATACTATACCTACTGTAGTGACCTAGTGGTACTGTGTATATATCTATACTGTAGTGACTTGTGGTACTGTAGTGATATACCGTGATACTGTATACTATATATGCTACTGTAGTGACTAGTGGTACTGTGTATATATATATACCTACTGTAGTGACTAGTGGTACTGTATATATATATACCTACATGTAGTGACTAGTGGTACTGTTTGATATATTATACCTACTGTAGTGACTAGTGGTACTGTATATATATTACCAGAGATGTGGATACTAGTGGTACTGTATATATATATACCTACTGTAGTGACTAGTGGTACTGTATATATATATACCTACTGTACTAGTACTAGTGTGACTAGTAGTGGTAGTGTATATATATATACCTACTGTAGTGGACTGTTAGTGGTACTGTGTATATATACCTACTGTAGTGACTAGTGGTACTGTGTACTGTTTATTATATATACCTACTGTAGTGACTAGTGGTACTACTATATAGTGGTACAGTATATACTACTGGTAGTGATAGTGGTACTGTATTTATATACCTACTGTAGTAACTAGTGGTACTGTTATATATATATACCTACTGTATATGACTAGTGGTATAGTGGTATATATATACCTACTGTAGTGACTAGTGGTTACTGTATATATGTACCTTACTGTAACCTACTGTAGTGACTATGTGGTACTGTATATATATACCCTGTATAGTGAACTAGTGGAGTACTGTAGGTATATACCTACTGTAGTATATATGTACTATATACTGTGTGTATATATTGCATACTGAAAGTGACTAGTGGTACTGTATATATATATATATATATATATACCTACTGTAGTGACTAGTGGTACTGTATATATATACCTACTGTAGTGACTAGTGGTACTGTTATATATATGTACCTACTGTAGTGACTAGTGGTACTGTATATATAGTATACTGTAGTAACTACTGGTGTAGGACTGGTACGTGACTAGTGGTATAGTGTATATATATAGACAGTGTACTGTAGTGACTAGTGGTAGTGTATATATATACCTACTGTAGTGACTAGTGGTACTGTATATATATACCTACTGTAGTGACTAGTGGTACTGTATATATATACCTACTGTAGTGACTAGTGGTACTGTATATATATACCTACTGTAGTGACTAGTGGTACTGTGTATATATACCTACTGTAGTGACTAGTGGTACTGTATATATATATACCTACTGTAGTGACTAGTGGTACTGTATATATATACCTACTGTAGTGACTAGTGGTACTGTGTATATATATACCTACTGTAGTGACTAGTGGTAGTGGTATACGTGTGTATACTGTACCTTATGTGACTAGTGGTACTGTATATAGTATATACCTACTGTGGTGACTAGTGGTACTGTGTATATATATACCTACTGTAGTGACTAGTGGTACTGTATGTATTATATCCTACCTACTGTCACTGTATGTGACTACTGTAGTGGTACTGTATATATATACCTACTGTAGTGACTAGTGGTACTGTAGGTATATATGTACCTACTGAAGTGACTAGTGGTACTGTATATATATACCTACTGTAGTGACTAGTGGTACTGTGTATATATATATACCTACTGTAGTGACTAGTGGTACTGTATATATATACCTACTGTAGTGACTAGTGGTACTGACCAGTACCTATATAAAATACCTACTTGTAGTGACTACCTACTGTGTATATATACTAACTGTAGTGACTAGTGGTACTTGTATAATATATACCTACTGTAGTGACTAGTGGTGTACTGTATATATATACCTACTGTAGTGACTAGTGGTACTGTATATATATACCTACCTACTGTAGTGACTAGTGGACTACTGTACTGTATATATATACCTACTGGTAGTGACTAGTGTAGTGACTAGTGGTACTGTATATATATACCTACCTACTGTAGTGACTAGTGGTACTGTATATATATACCTACTGTAGTGACTAGTGGTACTGTTATATATATATACCTACTGTAGTGACTAGTGGTACTGTTATATATATACCTACTGTAGTGACTAGTGGTACTGTGTATATATATACCTACTGTAGTGACTAGTGGTACTGTTTATATATACCTACTGTAGTGACTAGTGGTACTGTAGTAAATATATATACCTACTGTAGTGAACCTAGTGGTACTGTAGTTATATATATACTACTGTGAGACTAGTTAGTGACTAGTGGTACTGTATATATATATACCTACTGTAGAAACTGATATAGTACCTAGTGGTACTAGTACTGTATATATATACCTATACATACTAACTGTAGTAACTAGTGGTACTGTGGTATATATATAGTACCTACTGTAGTGACTAGTGGTACTGTGTAGTGTATATATATATGTTACCTACTGAGTATAGTGACTAGTGGTACTGCTTGTATATATATATACCTGTATGATATATTACAACTGTAGTGGGACTAGTGGTACTGTATATATATACCTACTGTTGTGACTAGTGGTACTGTATATTATATTTACCTACTGTAGTGGACTGTAAAGTGGTAAACTGAGTACTGTATATATTACCTACTGTAGTGACTTGTGTGTACTCGTATATTATATACCTGTAGTGTACTAGTGGTGTGTATATATATATACCTACTGTAGTGACTAGTGGTACTTGTATATATATTGAACCTACTGTAGTGACTAAGTGGTACTGTATATATATACCTACTGTAGTGACTAGTGGTACTGTGTATTTATATACCTACTGTAGTGACTGAGTAAGTGTACTTGTTATATATATACCTACTGTAGTGACTAGTGGTACTGTATATATATATCCTACTGTAGTGACTAGTGGCTACTGTGTATATATATACCTACTGTAGTGACTAGTGGTACTGTATATATATATTACTATGGTACTGTAGTGACTACTGTAGTTGGTACTGATGTGTAATATATTATACTAGCGTACTCGTAGTGACTAGTGTAGTACTGTTTATATATATACCTACTGTAGTGACTAGTGGTACCTGTGTATATATATATACCAACTACTGTAGGTAGTGATAGTGGTGTTGTACTGTGTATATATATACAGTACCTACTGTAGTGACCTAGTGGGACTGGTACTGTATATATTTCTACTTCAGTACCTGACTTTGTTTGTAACGTATATATATAGATACCGTACTGTAGTGGACTAGTGGTTACTGTATGATATATACATATACTGCTGTAGTGACTAGTGGTACTGTGTATATATATACCTACTGTAGTGACTTGTGGTACTGTTGTATATATATATCTTACTGTAGTGACTAGTGGTACTGTATCTATATCTACTACTACTGTGTAGTTACTTGTGGTACTACGTGTATATTATGTACCTACTGTAGTGTGACTAGTGGTACTGTGGTATATATATACTCGATCCGTAGTGATAGTGGTACTGTGTATATATACCTACTGTAGTGACTAGTGGTGCTGTATATATATACCTGCTGTAGTGACTAGTGGTACTGTATTATAAATACCTACTGTAGTGACTAGGAGGGTACTGTGTTATATATACCTGACTGGTAATTGACTAAGTGGTCGCTGTTATTATTATATCTATTGTAGTGACAAGGAACTGTATATATATACCTATTGTATGAACTAGTGTAACTTTAATATAATACCTACTGTAAGTGACTAGTGTACTGTTATATATCTACCTACTGTAGTGACTAGTGGTGACTGTATATATATACCTACTGTAGTGACTAGTGGTACTATGTATATATATACCTACTGTAGTGACTAGTGGTACTGTATATTATCAATATACCTCTGTATAAAAGTGTGGTACTGTACTATTAAATTACCTACTGTATGTGACTAGTGGTACTGTATATATATATACCAGTAGTGACTATATATGTGTTGTGTACCTTATGTGTAATATATATATATACCTACTGTAGTGACTAGTGGTAATTAATTTTGAATACAATAGTGACTATAATGTACATTATATAAATATATTCGGGAATAATGTATTTTATATGTATATATATATATATAAAAATATTGTTGTCAGTGGTGTGTTATATATTATACTAATTTAAATCAGTGAAACTGCTTTATACAAATATTTAGTTCTAGTGGTAAGTCTAATATACCTATTGTAGTAATGTGAAATATATGTACTACTGTATTTTCATTATATGTCGTTGTGTATTAATACAATGTAAACTGTATGTCATTAAATATAATGTAGTAAATAAATCCTTATATATTAACTTGTAGTTAAGTGTCAAATGTACTGTATAGTCATATATTCATATGTCAAGTGACTAGTATTTATTATATATATACCTAACTGTAATGCATGAAATTAAAGTCATTTTTATGTATTATAGAATATCTTTTGTCTATGAAATCATTACGCCGTCATCTCCGCCAATCAGAAGCAACGTTATAAACGTCGACGCCATTTTTTCCTTTATGGGCTGATAAAGTAAATTTTTAAGCCAATGAAAATGCTCGTAACAAGCAAAATTGAATTATTGTGAAATACACCTAATATGGTTAAGTTTAACAATGTAAAGTCATTATATTTAGGAATACCTCTTATATACAAAAAATAGTTAAGTTCAACATTGCAAAGTCATCGTAATGTGAAATACGCTTATATGGTTATTTTAAACAATGTAAAGTCATTATATTTAGGAATACCCCTTATATACAAAAAAAAATAGTTAAGTTCAACAATGCAAAGTCATTGTAATGTGAAATACACCTTATATGGTTATTTTAACAATGTAAAGTCATTATAATTAGGAATATCCCTTACATAGTTAAGTTCAACAATGCAGTCATTGTAATGTGAAATACACCTTATATGGTTGTGTGAAACAATGTAAAGTCATTATAATTAGGAATATTCCTTACATAGTTAAGTTCAACAATGCAGTCATTGTAATGTGAAATACACCTAATATGGTTAAGTTTAACAATGTAAAGTCATTATAATTAGGAATACCTCTTATATACAAAAATAGTTAAGTTCAACATTGCAAAGTCATCGTAATGTGAAATACACCTTATATGGTTATGTGAAACAATGTAAAGTCATTATATTTAGGAATACCCCTTATATACTAAAAAATAGTTAAGTTCAACAATGCAAAGTCATTGTAATGTGAAATACACCTTATATGGTTGTGTGAAACAATGTAAAGTCATTATAATTAGGAATATTCTTATATAAAAAAAATAGTTAAGTTCAACAATGAAAGTCATTGTAATGTGAAATACACCTAATATGGTTAAGTTTAACAATGTAAAGTCATTATATTTAGGAATACCTCTTATATACAAAAATAGTTAAGTTCAACAATGCAGTCATTGTGATGTGAAATACACCTAATATGGTTAAGTGAAAAAATGTAAAGTTATTATAATGTGAAGTATCACTATATTATATTTTTAGTTAGGTTTCGTTTCTGTAATGTGAAAATATTCCATATACGATCATAAATAACAAGATTACCTTATTACAATGTGAAGCATCCCTTATATGGTATAGTGTTTAACAAAGTTACGTTATTATAATGTAAACTGTTCCTTATATAGTAATGTTTACAACTTTAATACTTCTACTAGTATATTAAAACATCAAACGTCCTTATATGGTCATATTTACAGTAATTAATCCAGATATCCTTAATTAATTACATGTTGGTACATTAATATTACTGTAGGCCTATGTCTACAAATATCCTAATATGGTCATGGATCGTAGATATTTTCCTTTATGACCCATTCACCTTTATATCATCCTTTAACTGTAAAGATTGACACAAGTCGTTCATTAAACCGTTTTCACACGGTTCGCTCAGAAGGGACATGGCACCATTAAACATGCATGATTCCAGGTCTGGATTGCGTGCGCATCCGACCACACGTATACCATGTATACTATCTGACGGCACTCCCGTCTCAAACTCCCCCGGCGCTTAACTCTTCGTGTTGATTGGATACGCTGCTGTTGTTTTGTCCACATTTCAATTAAACCTGTTGTTGATTGTTTTAGCAAACATAAAAGTTGATGTACTATAGTAGAGGATCAGAACTCTAGTACGAATGTCAATGGCCACATTGTAGTCGAATACATTAATTAGGAAACCACCAGGGCCTTTCCGGCAAGCACAGGGAAAACACATGTTTTCCAATGTTCGTCGGAAATAGTCCTACAGGTAGGGCGTAAGAATTGTCCCTTACTTTTGCCGTTGTATGATCGTAAAGGCGACTAAAGTTGGGATGTTATTTTTCTCGTCCTAACTGACTTTCTTCTTCCTAACATTTACCTTGGACTTTGGTTGAACGATCGCCTCTGCGAGGACGGCTCTGGGTTCTGTCCCCTTAAAGCAATTATTCCTACTGTAACATGGTGAAACGGGTATAATCTAAATGATAATGAAATGCTGTTTGCGCATTTCTTTAGAAAAAATCAAACGATTCCGTGGAAATGAGAGCAACGATACGCGCTAACGTGATAGCTGTATATATCAAAGAAATAAAGACAATCATTTTTGAACACGGGTTGAAGGTCGAAGGTAACAGGTCAAAGTCAGAGGTTTCAGATTGACAGATCACAGGTTATTTGTCAAAGGTCACAGATCGAAAGACAGGAGGCAGGAAATGAAGGTCAAAGGTTATAGGTCAAAATCTGATGTTTCAGGTTGACATGTCGGGGGTTATAATTGAAGCTGTCTGTGAAAGGTTGTAAATCGATCGGCAAAGGTTAGGGACTGAAGGTCGGGGGTTATAAGTCAAGGTTACAGAGGTTAAGGTTAAAAGTCAAAGGTTGCAGGTCAAATGGTTCAGGTTGACGAGTCGATTTCAAACTTTAGGAACTTGATTACAGTTTACGTAACCAGACGTTTAGTATGAACAAACTGAATATTGTAAAGGGAAATGGCAAACGTTTTGTCATTGCTATCATACATCACATTTGGGGCTTCAAACGAAACCCAAACAATCCTGATGTAATGTTCAGTTTGTTTCATTAAAGTGTATGTCAACACTTACTTAAATGATTTCGTTCAGGAACAGAATCAGTTCCTATTGCTTTTCTTTCTCTCTGTTTTACACAGTTCTATATCGAAACGCCATACTGGGTTGTCCAGGTAGGGATTATCAAAACTGAAAATTTATGGTACTGAAATCTAATTAAGGAATCAATACGTTTGTTTCGGTGTAATCTTTTTAAGAAAAACTATCAGACGCCAACCAAGACGTAAAAAGAGTATTTACTAATCCAAATACCACAGTATACTATCATACTATAAAAGCGACTTTATCAAAACATGCTGTTTTCTTGATGAACTGGTCATTTCATACGTTTATGCTTGATTTTTAGATACCTACTACATTATATTTGATTTAAAACAAACGATGATTGTCAAATAGAAATACAGAAATATTTTAGAAATTCCTTTATAATGAGGATACAAATTAAAAAAATAATATAACACTAAACAAACCAAATAACATTAGATTGGTTATTTAAGATGTTATGCAGCGTATTTCTGTTTATCAGCGCCCCGTGTGTTATATTCGGCGTATTAATGCCAAATCTGGTCGGTTTAATTGTAATATCGATCTTTGCACAATTATCTTTGTATGTAGATTATAATTCTATATAAACTGAACGAAATTAATCGCTACCAACAGCGTGAGACATTAAAGAGTGCGCTGACATTTACGGCCTCATAAATACCATTGCTGTCTGGCATATTTATTCAAGAAACAGTAGTTTTAAATGTAATATAGACAAATTAAATACTACAACACAATAATGATAGGTATACTTAAATGTACCCGATATAATGAATCATGAATATTGATATTGTTCATAAAAGTCAAGTGAATCAAAACCTTGAATAATGTAATCTGCATTACCAAACCATGACACAGCTAAAGAGAATGATATATTTATGTCACAGATACAGTGTTACTATAAACCAGTATTACATTAAGTTCACAGGTCAATGAACTAATCCAAAAAGTAAACAAATTAACATAAATACATTAACAAGATCCAATATCAATAATTCATATTTTCGTTCACATGCAATAACAATTCGTTCCCTATCACGCAAAAAAAAACCTGTTCTCAAGTAATATTTTGTTCTCAAACAATATTTTGTTCATGTGCAATGTAATAATAACGTTTTTCTCCACGCAATAATATTTCGTTTCCTCGCAACTCTTCGTTCCATCTGCAATGACATTTCATTCGAATACAAACCATTTTTCGTTTTAACGCAATATCATTTCATTTAACCTAATTAAAATTCGACTTGTAATTCCGCTCCACTGCGATGCCCTTCGATAGCTCCAATCAGAGTACATAGTAGTGGAGCAGAATTGCAAGTCGAATATGAATAAGATTGCATTTTAATCGAATAAAAGATATCGTTTACGTTTTCACTGAATGATATTTCGTTCGCATGCAATTATAACATTTTCTTTTCATGCAGTTACATTACATTAGAATGTAACATATCATTCATGTGAAATATTATTTCGTTTACATGCAATAACATTTTATTCGAAGGAAACATATCATCCATGTGAAATATTATTTCGTTTACATGCAATAACATTTTATTCGAAGGAAACATATCATCCATGTGAAATATTATTTCGTTTACATGCAATAACATTTTATTCGAAGGAAACATATCATCCATGTGAAATATTATTTCCTTTACATTCAATAACATTTCATTTAAACGAAACATATCATTCTACTCACGTGAAATATTATTTCCTGTACATGTAATACCACTTCATTCGAATGAAAAATATCGTTCACATATAATAATATTTCGTTGACAAGCAATGATACAATAACGTTTCGTTAACATACAACAAAAAGCAATAGTTTTCCTGATGTTATGTTATTTCGTTTGAATTTTATGACGATATAAGAGTACTAGTCAAACCAGTTCTAACATGGATATAACGATCCGCACCCAGTCCACCAGTCCCACTTTAACAACTGAGATGCCGTCAATATAATTTACTTTCCAACGCAGAACATTTATATTTGATAAGTTTTTAATAACCGGAAGGAAATTGTGACATCCTTATCCGTGATTTTCTCAGAACGCACTTCATGGCCCTGCACGTGCATATGTGTGTAGGCGATGCTCGAGCTGTAAAAATGCGAAAAAGTACATATATTTCCAGTAAAATAGTATTTACTGTGGAAAAACTCATTGAAAACCCTTTATTTTCAAATTAAAATGTCCGAAAAAAAATCAATAGTATTTTGTACCATTGACATTTCTACAAGGCTGTCTGTCGACTGCGTGTAAGCTATTACTGAATGTTAACAGGCACGCGGAGGCCTATCCAATATTATTTACCGCGGCGCGTCAATATCAATATATGTAGAACATATTTGAAATAAATGTCGATTTTGAGTCTCGTTTTATTTATGGATTAAGTGGATATCGATTATTTTTTTCTACGTGTTTTGTACAAGCGATTCTGACGGAGTCGCCAACGCCTTGACGGAGTTAAAGTCTTCAGTCACCGGCAGTTGTAGCGGAAGTTATCAGGCCCGAGTCCCGACAAACAGCGGAACAGTTTATGAGTATTTGTGGGTACGTAAACCTGCATACTAGGCGAGATCTGGGCGCTGGTGACGGCCGCACTTTGATAGTCTAGACTGAGCATGTCCCGAGGTGTTTTGTCTGACACGGACTGACCGATGGGACCGCGCGAGCGCGGACGAAATACATACTCCGTTTATTGGGAGGCTCTCCGAGGACACGACGCCGACAATGAAATCTTTTCCAAAATAAATCATTAACTAGTTTAG
This sequence comes from Argopecten irradians, assembly GCF_041381155.1. Lineage (NCBI taxonomy): Eukaryota > Metazoa > Mollusca > Bivalvia > Pectinida > Pectinidae > Argopecten > Argopecten irradians. The sequence continues at coordinate 27,015,633 of NC_091139.1, forward strand.
AAAATCAAGGAGACACAGCACGGAAGAGGGTATACGACTTGGTACGGAGTTTGGAATGAAATATATGTATATATATGATTGGGAAAGACGAAAAACCAGGGCTAGTCTATAGAAAATATGCGCGTGACTTTCGTGACCGTCTGATCAGTAACGTACACGTTTGTACAAGCCGCAGTGGATACAGGTTAAATAAATTACATTACAAGTCTGAACTAAAGGAACTGCAGTCCCGACTACAAGGTCTGTGGTCTTCAGTCAGGTTTGTCCACTGACCAAGCGCGCTCTGATCAGACGACCATGGCAGAACGTCCCGATCTGATACAATGTGTCATATTGATGTCTTTCCCAGTCCTAATCTGCTGTAGAGGGCGCTTACAGCAACACAGCGTCACGGTACAGGTATCTAAGTATTCTGATTGGTTCAAATTCCCCAAATAACCACCAATCTGATATCTGTTCAGGCCACGTGACGCTGGGCAATGATCAAGGAGAGATGTCTGTGTGCTCCGACCCTCAATCCACAATGTCCATATCTATAATCATATAGCTTAGGCATCATACACTTAATATTTACACCCTATATTTGTCTTTGCGATCTGACTCTCGTCTCGAATCAACTCGGGACAAAACCTGCCTCTAAATCAATCTCAGCTATAAACAACCCTCTTGCTTTGCCACCGTTACATGGCAAGACCACCTTTATCACTTCGCCTTCTGAACAGTCAGCGTGTCATCAGAATATCATCCATTCCCGAATGTGACGAAAGTCATTGAACTATATTCTATAAACTCCTTAACTCTACCAATGATTCCGTACTTCCGCCAAACTAAGACACAAAACCTGCAACCACGTCCATTCATTTTTGTGATACCATGTTGTTAAACATTTTTGAAAATATGACTGGAATTGGTTTTTTTTTGTCTGGTCATGCTGATAAAAGGATATCCCACCATTAGCAATTTGGTACTCAAACAAATTCTAGTCATATTAGTCACATGCGCAAAGATTGAAAAAAGTGCTCCATTGACTTGCAATCACTCCACTTGGCGTCATCAATCCGATGGGTCAAGTCTGGCAGGAGTAAGCAACAACTGGTCAGCAACATCTCTGTCGGCTTATTATAAAGTGTATGCCACGAGGTAATTATAATTCATACGTAGTACTTTTGTTTGTGTATTCGGATACATTTCGTTCTTTTAATAAAGAATCGATTTTTGTTTGCATTGCTACTAAGTATATTTATTTGATTCCTTTTTTACAATTTATTTAAGACATCGCTTCTAATTAAAAGAAGAAAATAATTAAAGAAGAGAAAAAAAAACATAAAAAAGTGGATAAATAAAAAACAAAAATAAAAAGAGAAAATACATATTCTTTAGTTAAACCATTAAAAAACTATTGCTTTGCGTATTTAAAAACACGCTTAGATAAAAAAACCAAACATATCACTTAAGTCAACGGCTTCATTTACGAGAATTATTTCCTTAATGTAGATACCATAAAGCTCGTATACACTGGTCTAATCTGTTAATCTATGCTTTCACGTGTCTTTGTCTTAATGGACGCCGTTATTGTCGGTCCGTCCTGATGGCTTTAGTTAGCACGGTATAGGTCTGGCCATGTCATTGGTACCGCCCCGTCTGCGACACGACCAGCCGGCTTGTCCTAAATATTAAATCACTACCGTATAGACATATAGATATAATTTCTTCCACATCTTTCGATATGTATTTTCCAATATTCTCCCATTACTCCATACACTTAGTCGCTATAAGTAAGTTAATATCGTATCCGATAGCACGACCGCCGTCATTTTCGTTTACAACCCCAAGAAAAAAATCTTCGTATGGTTATAACGTGTTGGAAAAACATTTCAAGAACCGAAAATTCGACATCGCGGTTTTTCTTAATTAAACATTTGGTACAATATTACCTGCAATGAAATATTCTCTGACTGTGTGTTTCGTACAATGAATCGAGAATATTCAATATAAGATGAAACCAATACCTGATACATTTTTCAAGTTTAATTTTAAATGATCAGCTCTGAAGTCAAATGGATGCTATTAAAGTATATCACGTTCGGGTAAGGAACCACTATTAGTGAAAAAAACAACGACAACAAAAACAACCGATAATGCAATAAGTTTTAACAAATTTCTGCAAAAATGTAAATGGGATTAGAAACAAGCCTTTAACTTATTATCTCTCTACTCACGTGTATGTACATTTTTTTCGATAAAAACGTATGAATAATGTCTTTAATCGAAATCTACATGGCTATATTTTTCAGATCTATCAGGAGTAACTTTCTTCCCTCAGTGCTGTAAGAGTGAAAAGACGGGCTGTAACTCTGATAGTTAAGAATTGAATACATCATAATGGATTCATTGCATTAGTACCAATGCTTATTGCTAGGCTGCGCTCATAAATACTTTTTGAAGCGAACCTAAACGGAGAGTTAACATAAACTACGACAGGCAATCCAATCTTTGCTTGTCCATGATTCCGTTAACTGCATACGGGACTATTACGACGCCATGTTTCCTTGCGGGACTATAAATACCTTGAATTCTGTGTGAAACGGAACAGTAATGCCGCCATTCTGCGTGGGACTATATTGACCCGCCCTTCTGCGTGGGACTATATTGGCCCGCCATTCTGCGTGGGATTGTATTGGCCCGCTATTCTGCGTGGGACTATATTGGGCCGCCATTCCGGGCGATGTCATTACATTTTGGCCCGTTTTCCCGTCCGAGACTAAACCGGTCCAATTTTAGTTTGTGAGACTAAAGCTCCCCTGGTATTGTGTGCGGAACGATACTTGCACGTGATTTTGTGCGGGACTGTTTCAGCTAGATATTCTGTGCGGGACTACTTTGACCCATCAATCCGTGCAGTACAATTACATATGTATAATCCGCGATCCTGTTCGGGTTCGCAATGGACTGAGTCAAAATAGTACTATTCTATACATCTGTAGTTTAGACATTCGACCAAATGGTTTTGTTCGGTAAAATACTATGTGACTTTGTTTTGAAACCATAATCACGTTGACGGCGATTTTGAACAAGACTAGAATCACTTTGCCTTTAATTTCGTTCCGGGCTATAACGCCGACTGGCGCTTTGAATAAATACGGTTCAATAATGGCGATTGTAATAATGACATTAGGTTCAGGTACTGGTAATGTAGAGACTCTATATTAAGCTTTTATTGTACATTTATGGTGATACATTGCAATATCCGAATAGGATGTCTAAAACATAAATATTGCCATAACTGCAAGCTTTTGTTAAAAAGGATACATCGCGCCATTATTGTGTACCGTTTGTACACTGCTAATAAAAAGGCCAGGCCATCAAAAATCTCCGAATCTCAATCTTAAAGTGGAAATAATATCTTTTATCTGCTGCCGGGCATTCTATTCATTTCATTCGATGACGTCATTATTCAATAAAATACGAGATGGGGCACAAATATTATCCTTTCAAATGGTTCTCCTCAGCAAATTAAAATTCAAAATCGATACCAGTGATCGGGTTTTTTAATATTCAGACTAAAGTTTGTTAATAAAGGATATTTATTGGCCCAGATTTAATTCCATACCAGATACGAGAACTTTTCTCTTATCCAAAGAGGATTCATTCAGCTACACAGATAAACACTGATAGCGCTTCACAAAATGACGTCAGATCATCACTAGTGACATGGCAATCGTTATACATGTATATTTACAGTTTGCACTGACATGGACTCAATAATCATGCTTTCTTGTATTATCATTATCAGTGTATAATGTTAGAACAACACGCGCGGCGATTCTATTGTTACGTGAATAGTCGATGGCGTAGCAACGTGAGGTCATGACCCCACTTTTGGCGGGAACATATGAATGACTCGATTCCAATCAGCTGTTCAATCGAATTCGTTGACGATGACGGGAGAGAAAAAAATATGGGTATTTTAATAAAAGATATGTAACTGCCGCGGGAAAAATTAATATTCATTTACTTGAAAAACTGTAAATATAAGGAATAGATGTTTATTTTGTTGAGGTTATGAGGGTATAATGATAATGGAGCCCGTGTAAATTTTATGTAACCCGGCTTTGCCGGGGTTACATAATTTACACGTGCTCCATTATCATTATACCCTCATAACCTCAACAAAATAAACATCAAAGCCGGGTTACATAAAATTTACACGGGCTCCATTATCATTATACCCTCATAACCTCAACAAAATAAACATCTATTCCTTAAATACCGATGATGTCATAGTTCCAATGCCATCACAACAAACATTTTTAGAAAGTTGTTGTTTACGAAGGTCATTACGTCATTTTATTTATTATTTTATTTGTATAAAACACCTCGAAATTGCAACCATAAGAGTTGATTCTGCCTCCTGAGATTTCTTCATCATTAGAGGATTTGTATTTGTTAATTTTGTAGAATACAACGGTGCGAAGTGATTGCATTGCCGAAGTTACATTTACAATTTGTCTGGTTGTTGCTGTTGATAAAAAATAACAGATTTTCAGTATATACCTGTAACGTCAATTTAATGTCACATTAGTGGACAACAGTAACATATCTAACTTGAAAATTGGTAGAAATCTTTAAAATGGTTATGATTAAGGAAAAACCATTCTAGAAAAGTATCATACAGCGAGATTGATAAATAATTGTCATATAAATATGGAAGGACCTTCATATAACAAACTATCCCCTCTCTCTATCAATACCAGAAGTCAATACCATCGAGCCTGTATTTCTAAAACAGACCAAAGTATCTCTTGTCCTTCAACAATAGCTTCATGTGTAGCTAATTGAAGGAAAATCCAAACAGCAGTTCCTCCGTGTCCAATGTCTGGCGAATTTCATTTATATGTCTCGTATGAATTCGCCGTCAAGACTGAAACCTAATGTAGATAGGTGTTTTCCTCCCCTCCCCCTCCCCCTCTTCCGACATCATTACCCTCCCAGATAAGTATTCATTGCTTTGTCCGTGTGTTCATGACTCACGCCGGGAGAAGTCTCCAACACAGTTTTAACAATTTGCAAACCGTCGTTTTTATACCCAGAAAGATTTATGACGATATAAAATATAGCGTATTAGATTGGAACTTAAATAACAGTGGACATTGTGTCTTCCTAGCCTGTAGGAGGTGGCCGTCTAACGCTGGCCATGACACACGGAGCGAGCTCAATTATATACTGTCTTATTGAATTGTCACGAGTACAGTTCTAAACCGCCATCAGGAAAAAATGGCAGAAAAAAAATTAGCTGGCATTGAGGAGACGGTCAGATTCAATTGTTTCAATTTACTCTGTCAAATATACTGCTTTATGTTTCACAGTAGTTCACTTGTTGAAATTTTATACGATAGGACGAAGGACTCGGGGATATATCTGGCGAAATTCGAAAGACATTTGGAATTAAATGAAGGACAATTATGGAACTTCATATGTTTTATTGTGTTCTTCTTACGGAATTCTATAATCGGTCGACATCCTTTAAGATTTAAAACACATTTTGATGTCTACATCGTCTTTTGTTAATTGAAATATCAAGGTCGTTTTGTTCTGGTTGTGGTAATGGATATTATAACTATTTTTAAAAAGAGCATTAATCACAAAGGAGTCGTCCTTGGAACGAATCTAGAATTTGTCTCTTTGTGATAGCGGTATCTCACTAAACCTACTAGCCAGTCATATCTACTGACGATGTGCTAACCAATTATACCTCGGCTGTCGTGATAATATTGCCCGAGCTAGTGTAACTAGACATAGACAAGACTTTCTCCCATACTTCACAAGGATATCCCGCGGTTGCTAGGAAAAAGATATCTCTATTCACACGCGCTAGACAATAACGTGACGTCATCAATACATACGGCGTAACTGCGGCGCACATTGTAGATGACGTCATCAATTTTAACGCATAACGACGTTCCTGCGATAATGGCACGATGAAAAAGCCGGAAACCAATTATTTTCCTTCTAAGAGTGGGAGAAAAAGAATCTTAAATGGATCTGTGAAGTAGACAGGGATATCTCAACCCTCGTGAAAGATTTTGACCTTCAACTCTCGGCAAGCCTCGGTTTGACCGGCCAAAACCTTTCACTCGGATTGAGATATCCCTGTCCACTTCGCAGACCCATGTAAGATTCTATTAATCTCAATTTATAGCACAGTCAGGCTTGGACAAAGTTTATTTCAGCGATACAATGAAGTCAGATAACGTTCTCTTTTTGCTACAACAAGGTATGTTCATTGATGGTTTGGTGGTACATTCAAGTATGGACAAAGACATCTTGATGGTAGAATAAGATTCGGACAAGAATACCTTGATTGTAGAATGTGATCCGGACAAGAATACCTTGATTGTAGAATGTGATTCAGACAAGTATACCTTGATTGTAGAATGTGATTCAGACAAGTATACATTGATTTGAAGAATATGATTCTCAGACAAGGATACCTTGATTGTAGAATGTGATTCAGACAAGGATACCTTGATTGTAGAATGTGATTCAGACAAGTATACCTTGATTGTAGAATGTGATTCAGACAAGTATACCTTGATTGTAGAATGTGATTCTCAGACAAGGATACCTTGATTGTAGAATGTGATCTCAGACAAGGATACCTTGATTGTAGAATGTGATTCAGACAAGAATACCTTGATTGTAGAATGTGATTCAGACAAGAATACCTTGATTGTAGAATGTGATTCAGACAAGGATACCTTGATTGTAGAATGTGATTCAGACAAGAATACCTTGATTGTAGAATGTGATTCAGACAAGTATACCTTGATTGTAGAATGTATTTCAGACAAGGATACCTTGATTGTAGAATGTGATTCAGACAAGGATACCTTGATTGTAGAATGTGATTCAGACAAGTATACCTTGATTGTAGAATGTGATTCAGACAAGTATACCTTGATTGTAGAATGTGATTCAGACAAGGATACCTTGATTGTAGAATGTGATTCTCAGACAAGGATACCTTGATTGTAGAATGTGATTCAGACAAGTATACCTTGATTGTAGAATGTGATTCAGACAAGATACCTTGATTAGATGTATTAGAAGATGTAGAATTCAGACAAGGATACCTTGATTGTAGAATGTGATTCAGACAAGTATACCTTATTGTAGAATGTTGATTGAGTGACGACAAGTATACCTTGATTGTAGAATGTGATTTCAGACACAAGATACCTTGATTGTAGAATGTGATTCAGACAAGATACCTTGATTGTAGAATGTGATTCAGACAAGATACCTTGATTGTAGAATGTGATTCAGACAAGATACCTTGATTGTAGATGTGATTCAGACAAGATACTTGATTGATTGTAGAATTGATGACAAGATACTTGATTGTAGAATGTGATTCAGACAAGTATACCTTGATTGTAGAATGTGATTCAGACAAGGATACCTTGATTGTAGAATGTGATTCAGACAAGATACCTTGATTGTAGAATGTGATTCAGACAAGATACCTTGATTGTAGAATGTGATTCAGACAAGTAATACCTTGATTGTAGAATGTGATTCAGACAAGATACTGTGTGATGATTCAGACAAGTATACCTTGATTGTAGAATTGATCAGACACATCAGACAAGATACCTTGATTGTAGAATGTATTCAGACAAGTATCTTGATTGTAGAATGTGATTCAGACAAGTATACCTTGATTGTAGAATGTGATTAGACAAGGATACCTTGATTGTAGAGTGATTCAGACAAGATACCTTGATTGTAGAATGTGATTCAGACAAGATACCTTGATTGTAGAATGTGATTCAGACAAGATACCTTGATTGTAGAATGTGATTCAGACAAGGATACCTTGATTGTAGAATACTTGTTAGATGTTCAGACAAGATACCTTGATTGTAGAATGTGATTCAGACAAGTATACCTTGATTGTAGAATGTGATTCAGACAAGATACCTTGATTGTAGAATGTGATTCAGACAAGATACCTTGATTGTAGAATGTGATTCAGACAAGTATACCTTGATTGTAGAATGTGATTCAGACATTCAGACAAGTATACCTTGATTGTAGAATGATCAGACATTCAGACAAGGATACCTTGATTGTAGAATGTGATTCAGACAAGTATACCTTGATTGTAGAATGTGATTCAGACAAGATACCTTGATTGTGAATGTGATTCAGACAAGTATACCTTGATTGTAGAATGTGATTCAGACAAGTATACCTTGATTGTAGAGTGTGATTCAGAAAAGGATACCTTGATTGTAGAATATGGATACATTGTTTTGTAGAATGTGATTCAGACAAGTATACCTTGATTGTAGAATGTGATTCAGACAAGTATACCTTGATTGTAGAATGTGATTCAGACAAGTATACCTTGATAGATTGATTCGACAAGATACTTGATTGTAGAATGTGATTCAGACAAGTATACCTTGATTGTAGAATGTGATTCAGACAAGGATACCTTGATTGTAGAATGTGATTCAGACAAGTATACCTTGATTGTAGAATGTGATTCAGACAAGTATACCTTGATTGTAGAGAATGTGATTCAGACAAGGATACCTTGATTGTAGAATGTGATTCAGACAAGATACCTTGATTGTAGATGATTCAGACAGATACTTGATTGTAGAGTGATTCAGACAAGATACCTTGATTGTAGAATGTGATTCAGACAAGGATACCTTGATTGTAGAATGTGATTCAGACAAGATACCTTGATTGAAATGTGATTCAGAAAGATACCTTGATTGTAGAATGTGATTCAGAAAAGGATACCTTGATTGTAGAATATGGATACATTGATTGTAGAATGTGATTCAGACAAGTATACCTTGATTGTAGAATGTGATTCAGACAAGGATACCTTGATTGTAGAATGTGATTCAGACAAGGATACCTTGATTGTAGAATGTGATTCAGACAAGTATACCTTGATTGTAGAATGTGATTCAGACAAGGATACCTTGATTGTAGAATGTGATTCAGACAAGTATACCTTGATTGTAGAATGTGATTCAGACATTCAGACAAGTATACCTTGATTGTAGAGTGTGATTCAGACATTCAGACAAGTATACCTTGATTGTAGAATGTGATTCAGACAAGTATACCTTGATTGTAGAATGTGATTCAGACAAGTATACCTTGATTGTAGAATGTGATTCAGACAAGTATACCTTGATTGTAGAGTGTGATTCAGACATTCAGACAAGTATACCTTGATTGTAGGATGTGATTCAGACAAGGATACCTTGATTGTAGAATGTGATCCGGACAAGAATACCAAGGATACCTATTGAAGCAAACTATCAGCGACACAGAATGAACAAACTCCATCCGTTAACATTATGCTAACAAATGGCAAACCAGTCGTCCCATTCCCTGTATGTTGAGAGCTAAGAAGGAGCAGAAACTGACACTTTTGATTCTAAGTATACAGTGTTGAATACGGTGTCATGTAGGTGATAAACCAGTAACTAACTAACTTACTGAAATACCTTGTGGGAGCAAAATGTTTGTTGTTCAGGGATTGATGAAACCATTAATTTTAAACATAAATAATTCACATAAAAAACTCCATAATTTATTGATCTGTACTTTTATTAGCTCTTTAAATTTGTCATGAAAAATCGATGCCTTAATCAATGGAAAATCTTTGGTGAATTCATTCGGAATGTAGAATGGCTTAAGCTAATCCAGTGGTGCTCTCGTGCGTTCACCGAGTTCGCTGGTGATAATTACCGCGCCGGAGCGCCACGCGCCACTACCCGGACTGATCCTTGCTTATCTTACATACGTTATGACGAAATAAACTGTGATTAAATGAATTAATTGACTGATTGAGACGTTATCAGCTACACTGAATATCGAAGAATTTAATTCGAGAATAAAGCAAGGTCTTTAGATTGTGTGTTGGTCGTAAATTTGCAAATATTACCTCATTAATTTCATTCAATTTGATGGCAGGGTTTACCAGGAGACAGTTTAATCTGTTATTTTCGCGACACATTATGGCAGCACTTTTTACTGCCTGGTCGCTACGGACAAATGGCAACGAGATATCAGTTTCATTATTTCGATGATTGATTTTGTTTCTGTTATGTTTATAAGATCGATAAAAATAATGTTTTTCGTAAAACAACCATTTCTGAAAACGTTTGCTGTCAAATTAGTTTTAATTTAAAAATACATGTACATGACAGAACAACCAAACGAAACGTTTCTTTGTGTTTTTTTATTAGTTAAATCATGAATTATCTCTGAAATAAAAATCAACGATGCAATGTAATCTGGCTACTTAAAATTCCGAAATGTTTCCAGATTGATATTATTGTTTGCTTGACCAAAATTCACGATCAATTCTAGATTAGTTTTTCCAATGCTGGCATATCTGATCTAATTTCAAAAATGAAAAAAAAATCTAATAATGTTGCTTCCAAGAGTTTCCAACATTTAAATGTTATTCATGCACGACCAGTATTCAAGTTTAATGCAATTACCAAAACTCATCTGTGAATAATTGTGAAATGATTAACTGAACTTTCCTGAAACAATGTTGACTGATCTTGCATGGGATTCGGTACCCTTCGAAATTTTCGAATGGAAAGAATAGTATCTCCACATTTTTGAATAATTCAATTTTGCTTGTAACCCGCATTTTCATTGGCTTAAAAATTTGCTTTATCAGCACATAAAGGAAAAAATGGCGTCGCCGTTTGTAAAGTCGCTTCTGATTAGCTGATATAACGGCGTAATGATTTCATAGAAAAAGAATCCCAAAATGAATTCGGAATTTTGAATAGATAATCGTTAGTAAATTGAATCATAAGGATTAATTTGAATACATTTTTTTATGTTATGGAAATATAACACAAAAATCTGAGTGAACTCTCATCATAAACCGTTTAAGTAAGTACACTCAGATTTTTGTGTTATATCTCCATAACATAAAAATATGTTAAGTTAATCCTTAAATAAAGGTATTCTAGAAATACATTTTGTTCTTGAGATTACAAACTGTTTAATAAATAATTTTATGTGGTATGATACCTTTCGAAAGTTAAAAAAAAGATTTATCACCGTTATTGAATATAGTTATTCCAGAATTATTTCTTGTTCTTGAAGTTGTAATCTGGTTAAAGGGACATGAACCTTAAATAATTTGTTCTGTATGCTTTGATATGGTTTTCAGATGTTTATTGAATAATTTATTACAATGATTGGTTATCTAAAACTCCAGGAAAACGTGGGGAATACCTACATTGTACCTCAAAAATGATAAAAATAGACCGTCATATTCTATTTTTGGAACACGAAACGAAAGCTGGCCGAAAGCGAGGTTATAATGAACAACAAACTTGCTGACGTGACAAGGAATATTAGCTTTCTACATTCTAAAATTATTTTCTTATTAACGATGGTTGACAAACGAGTTTAAGCCATATTTGTTATAAAACAATTTGTATTTAGCGTAAGAATGATAAGTCAAAAGTCATTCGATAATGACAGGGCACCGCGAAGGGAGGTTCCTGACTTATTGCACATATGTACATCATGCAAGTATACAGTAGGGAGTTGCTCCCGTCTCTTGCATTTCAGCGATCCATTTATATTTACCTATACATTCGCAATCGCGCACGTTACTGACTCTTGACGTACACTGTTTTCTATCGGAATTAGTTTGTGTTCGCTTCACCCACGTTTTTGACCCACCATTTTGTTTACATGAATTTAATTTGTGCAATGCATTGTGGGAGGTCACTAAAGTTCAACACTACTATACTATCGTTACAAAATTCGACCGGGGCGGTTCAAAATACAGAAAGATGGAATTTCCATTATAATTATTTTATTTGACACATTTCCACAATAACTGTTATATAAATACTTATTAAGGTATCTGACGCGTCTGAAATATGTTTTTACTCAAATTTACAAGGTTTATTTAGGTTTATGTCACTTTAATGTCATAATGGATAACTTCAGAATGATATCCTGATGTTGATACACGACTAAATGTCCTGTATATCTCAAGATTGGTTTCACGAAGCTGTTACTTGACCAACTTCTGAACAATTTTAGAATGGTTCCTGAAGATGGTGGCTTCAAAATGCCTGGAATAACTCCACAATATTTCTCGAATAATTTCCATATGTGGTACTTGACCCCAAAACTCCTGTATAACTCTATGGAGGTTTGACAATGTTGGCTCATGAACATAACTCCTGAATATGTATAGAAAGATTTCCCGTTGTTGGGTCGTCAACAAAACTTCTGAATAACTCAAGAAATGTTTCCCGATATCGTTGTCTTACCAAATTTGTCGCCTGACTAAAATTCCCATCGATGATTCATGATGATGCTCCTGATAATTGTGATGTCACTATACTTAGTTGAAACGGTAAAGGAAATATGATCATAAATCAGTAAAACAATGCTGTTTTGTAATAGTATTTAAATGTATTTTTAATAAATCCTTTTAAAGTTATTCTTCTTATGTATACATATTAAAATTATCATTCAGTAGAGATTCTCCGCTCATAGCGATTTAGATGTTTGGAAGTTCTCTTGCTTTCTATAACATCCGTTAATCCAAATGTTTATACACCATATCATTTGATGATGAATTCATACTTGTGAATGTGTGGGCATTTTAGTAGGCTGCAGTGGGTTTTTTTTATGTCTACTTATGACGCTGTGAATTATTGCTTTCTTTATAGCGCTACTTTACTGACACATACGCGGGGTGACAGTATACATATGTACTATACAAACGGGCGAAACAGTCACCCCATCCCCAATATGCTAAGCTATTGTACTTTGAATAATGTCATGCTTGTTCCTCAATGTGTGTTTGCATCATTTACCATGTCGCAGTGTTTTGACTATCGTTTCTTTTTGTTTCAAATTAATGCTTATATCGAACTTAAGAACATTAAACTTTTTGTTTTGGTTTGTGACTTTAGGAAATAACAGCTTTAGTGACTGATTTAGGAAGTGGACGAAAGCCGGAGTACCCGAAGAAAACCCATCGACTTTCGGTCGACACCCGACAACTCTCCCACGTTGACATCAAATAAACGAAAAACTGATGGAGGGGAATCGGTCGATGGTCTACATGTCTTAATAACTCGATCAAGACGGTGTATTGGAAGAAGTAGAGGGATTTGTGGATTAAATTATTCAAGAAACAAGTAGAACTAAAACTTAAGCTAATCCATAGAAATGATTTTGATTTTACTTTGAATTTATTTATTTTGGCCTTTTATTTCGGATTATTAATATACTAGCTTTATACCGTTTTTCCTCATTATGGAAGAAGTACATTCAGTACTTTGATTATAAGTAATTTACGTTGAACAAATGTAGTTGCTGTCGTAGTGGAAGGGATAATACTCTAAACAAGCCTTCAGAAGCATCATATGATATTTTTTTCCACTACAATTACAGCAGCTTATCTAAATCAACTTGTATCCAGTGTATTTTGTGAATTATAAATATGTACTAGGAAAAAATGATAAAATGCAATGAGATGGGATACAATGTTTAATTTTTCATTCAGACATTAAAATCTATTGATATTATTAGAGTATTCCGTTACGTTATAATTGAGTTCATGTGTTAAACCGTTTCTGTGAAGGCTCTGCCATTATGTATTCTGTAGTAACTTTCTTGTTGAAATTGATCGCCGATATTGATTGCGATGTCACGCGTTGCCATTCTGTCAATTGAATTACAATTTTCATTCTTGTTTCACTGAAAATATGAATTATAAGAGTTTTGCATTTTTTATGACCATTATTGGTTTTTCATTTAGAGAACATTCCGCGCATGGTTGAACGTCACGATTGGGTCACGGTGAAGAACGCTCGATAGACTTGGTAAGGTGAATTGAGTAAAATTCCTTTCCCTTGTATCTGAAAAAATAGACCATTAATTCACACAGGCTTTGTTTGTGTTTTAAATAAATAAACCCTGTTACGCATAACTGCTGTTGAATTTTGAAATATTTCTCACTCTCTGAGGAAATTTAAATAAATTTTTCATTAAGTAAATTAATTTAGCCAACGTTCGCTGACCTTTTTATTGGTTTTTAGTGCAAATTCGCAATACTTTAAAATTTATTTGACAAACATATGGTGATGAGGTTGTAAAGTTTAGGTGTTGTATTTGTCATTCATCTGTATTTCGATGAGAAATGACACATATCAATGACAACAAATGTTCGTCAGTTTGCATGGGAAAAATCAGAAATTTACTCGGCACATTCTTTTTTGGAACAAGAAAGATTCAAATATATCATATATCTATAGTGTGTTTTTTTTTAAAATAAAATACTATATATATATGATATAATTTAAGTGTATCCCTATAAGCCAACCGGACATGTCCATGTATCCTTCATTGATTTTTAAAAAAATAAATTATAAATTTATAAATTATGCTCAATCAAACTTTGTTTACGGACCGATACCGAAAGACATTGTCGGAAAGATCAAATTACTTCGAATTTAACAGTTTTACATTTTCGAGTTAACGACATTTTATTTTAATTAAGTATAAACAAGAGAAAAGAAATGCATCATGATAAATGTATATGATTACAGTAGTCGGTATACTTGAGCATTAGTATTGTCTAGACATCCATTTCTTTTATGGAATTATGTTAGTTCAAATAGTAAGAGAAGAAAGTACCATCAATCTAAAGTGATCGATTTTATAATGTGCTCAAATCAAACGTAATATCAGTATCGCTTGAAAAACAAACTGAACAAAGGAAAGGGTCAATATCACCGTAGTAAAATAAATATGACGGCGCATTCGTCAATGACCTTTTTCATGTCATTATGAGAATTCCAAATGTTGTACATTGTCTGAGATGACACGATATCATTTCTTATAGCTTACAGTTACTTAACAATCGGACGAGTCCACAGGGACCTGATGATAGATACCAACAAAAATATTTGAACATTTCCAACCAGTGTTCACACATTATTTTCAAACAATTTAGGGGTCTAGATCGGCCGAATTTCAATATATATGGAATCTTAAAACATCTCAAAAATGATCTATCGACATCACGATAACTAAATTTCAAGTCCCTGTGACGAATACAAGTATTTTTGTAAAACTGTTAAAGCGCCGAAGGTGACAGTTTCGGTATCTATACGTGGTGACGTAATCATCTATAATACGTCACTGAGTTGACACCTATCACAATGTCCCTTCAATCGGGTCCTTATTTATGGTATATATCCTGTTATGTATGAACTGGATTTGATAATCAGAACATGCCTCATTTATATACCTGTCATTATAATCAAGACAGGTGCGACACATATATATCGTACATGTCCATAAAACCTTTATCAGGAATTTTTAAATTATCCAGAGATAGATTAGAGACAGATTTAGAAAATATAGGTTTTAACGTTGATATCGGGGATGGCCAAGGATTGTATTAGCAGTTATGGCCTCGGTCGTGGACATTGTAGGCCGTGTATATAATTCAGGTCCCATGTCCTCACAGTAACTAAGGCCATTAAAATTCAAATCGTCTAGGCGTCCCAAGGGGCCCATCTTTCATGGTAAATTGAACGACAAAAACATGAGTTATTACAGTTTGGGATTTTTATGTGTTTTTCAATTTGAAATATTGATTTTGCTTGACTTGCTTTTGACCCGTCAAATTTTATTCTCTGTTCGGAGAAAAAAAAAGTGAATTATCAACAGCTTGCATATTTGATGTAAAAATCGATCCGTATTTATAATACAATTAGATATTGTTTTCTCTCCCGAACTGGAAAAATGTGTTAGTATGCTATTCAGAACCATGCAACATAAAATTGTGTAGGCTCGTAAAAACACAGCAAGAAATATATGAGATGACATGATATAATTAAAGTGTAACGTGGCTTTATAGGCCTTTCTTGACTCCAGGCTTAGAGAGTTCCGTACAAACCGGAAGTCGAATATGTAGTCAGTGTACCGAGGTGGACAATTGCACTGGGATGGCAATAGTTTGAAGGACTGATTGAATAATTGTAATTTGTCACAAGTTAGTTATATTCGCATATGATATGCATTAATAATTCAAAAAACGACAATTTTCCTAAGGAATTTGCGAAAAACATTGGACATAATAAATCTATTCACCACACACAACCCAAAGAGATTTAGATAGTATGCATATACTATCTAAATCTTTGACAAAAACAGTTAAAAGCGAAATAACCAAAATGATTTATAATAATGAAATTATTATTATGAAGTCTATCATAAAATAATAATTATCAAAAATCTATTATAAAGATCATTCGTCAATAACATTATCAGGACTGTTTATTACAAACTTACAGACACAAACAAACCTTCGGGGTACATGTGAACTTAAACAGTTCCGTATCCTGGTTCCTGATTACGCATGTTCTTGAAAAAAAATTAATTATAAGGTTTTTGTTAGGGAGACTTTGGGCCGACATAATTAATCATACTAATTAAGGCGTGTTTGCTCTTAATAGTTCTATTGTCATGTGTTCGAACATTTTCATTATTTATCAAAATTATGAACTATTATTCTTCATGAAAGGATGTACGACTATTTGTAATTCATGTGAAGCCTTTATCGTTCAGAGAAAATTAAAACACAACGAAAAAAAAGTAATTAAATAGGTATGACAAAATGAAATACGCTATTGTATATAGATGGCTATCGTCACTAATGTTCAATCTATTATTAATTACGTAGGAGGAGGGTATTTTAATATCTATATCTCTTTGTCTTTATATCGCTCTATCTATTTTCTCCTCTCCATCAGTCATCCCTTCATACTCTCCATGTTTCTCCCTTTTTCTTCGTTTCTAATCATTTTCCTGTGACCGTACTTCCCATATATCTATTTCTTTATTTCTATTTCGATATTCCCTCTCGCTCTGTGTATTACCTGTATATCTTATTGGAGTACCTTTCTATTTACCTTTTCTTTAACCAAACACTGTTTATTTCTTGTCTTATGGTATTTTCTTCAAACTCTCTTACGATATTTTCGGATATATGTCTTCCATAGAAACTCGTCCTAACCATAGGAACTTGACTATAAGGTAACGTCGACTTATAGTCTGACATTTTAGTGGTCTAGACTAACATCTAATACATTGTAAAGTTAAGATTTTAATCTAAACCAATAAAACGTCTGAGAATATCCTGTAGATATTTGGATGCCCCAAGTAAAAACAAGAATGAAGTTTATCTCCATGACCAATGACATATCCCCTTCCCTCTCTGCATCCTATAAGAATGACCTTTGACCTATCCCCTCTTCTCTCCCGACGTTCAATAAGTCTGACCTTTGACATATCCCCATTTTTCCCATACGTCCTATAAGTATGACCTTTGACCTATTCCACTTCTCTCCCCACGTCCTATAAGTATGACCTTTGACCTAGCCACTCTTCTCTCCCTAAGTTCTATAAGTATGACCTTTGACCTATCCCTTTTCTCTCGCTATGTCCTTTAAGTATGACCTTTCACCTATCCCCCTTCTCTCCCCACATCCTATAAGTAATATTATATAATGTACTCTTCCATGTTCATCTTCCTTTGTCTTCTCATTCCCTATAATAAATGACAGCACTTACATTTAATTCTTTCCCCATTAATCGTATCCCACTATTTTCTCCTCCCTGCCCACGCCAACCTTTGTAAATTGTATCCATTATTTCTCCACTATGTCCACCTTACTATTTTTTCCTTACTTATGTCCCATTGCACTTTTTCCTCCCTACCTACCCCCCCCCCCCCCCCCCTCTACTCCCCCTCTCCGTATGTCGTATCCCAATATTGTCTCCCCCGTTCCCACCCCCTTTCCCCGTCGGGTCACCTTACGACTCCCGTGAGCGATTCCAGGACTTGGCGTCCACTTTATTCTACTGTTTACATTCTGACCCAATTTATCGCCAAATTTGTAGTTTATTAAACAAACACCGAAGTCAATGCCTCTATAGCATGCCACACCGATCTTCCCTTGACATTAATTCAATTTTTCCCTGGCTCACAGATTTGTCAAAATCTCCCCCTGGCCAGTATTCAGTCCATATTGTAATAATTTAGCTGACTAGAATTGTCTGGGTCAAGATCGTATAACACTCACAACAAAACCTTTCGCCTCATCTCGGCAGTTCAGCATCAATTCTGGCAGTCTGGAGCACACATCGCTGATAGCTGGCCCGTCCCAAGCTAGAGCCAGAGCCCAAACATGTCCACTGCCGTCCTTAAAATCCAACGTTTAACTCATTCAACCCCTGAAGACACATCTAGACTCTTCTAAATCAAAGACTAGACCATACCATTTTGAAATTCCAGGGTGAATGAGCTAATGGAGATAGGTTTTCATATTGCTCATTGGCAAGTCGTTAACTTAGTAATAGTTTGACTTCAATTCAAACTTTAAAACCATATAAAATTGTGCACACAAAAGACATTTTAGAAATCACCATTTGCAAAGGTTACCAAGACACAGACGGCCGGTTGCTATAGAAACACAATGACAGTGGTCAAGAATTATACAAATACCTGATAACAAAGACATATACTTACCAAAAGTTAATGCCATTCTGACATAGGCCCCTATGTCCATTTGATATACTAAACTAGCCAAAAATAACCAATTGTGATAATGACCAAAGAAGACAGAGGGAAAGTTGTTCAATCACCAAGGTGACAATAGGACAATGGCGCAATAGCGCTGAGATACAGGTGCCCTAGTATGGCACATTTGTGCATAATGGCACAATTGTTTTGATGACCAATGAAAAATACAGTACAATCGCTATGGTGACTATTGAAAAATATAGCACAATCGCTATGGTGACTATTGAAAAATATAGCACAATCGCTATGGTGACTATTGAAAAATATAGCACAATCGCTATGGTGACTATTGAAAAATATAGCACAATCGCTATGGTGACTATTGAAAAATATAGCACAATCGCTATGGTGACTATTGAAAAATATAGCACAATCGCTATGGTGACTATTGAAAAATATAGCACAATCGCTATGGTGACTATTGAAAAATATAGCACAATCGCTATGGTGACTATTGAAAAATATAGCACAATCGCTATGGTGACTATTGAAAAATATAGCACAATCGCTATGGTGACTATTGCATCGTCTAATTGCTATATTGAGAAAGGTATAGCTTTACAATCGTTATAGTGACCAATGTACAGTGGACTAACTGCTACATTTGCACTGTCCAATGGAGACTATCTACATTAGAGAACGTTACTAGTGATACTGAGGGTCATCAGGTCGATCCTTTGGTCACTGACCATTACGTTTTAAATCAATATCACCATGCTGTTTGAGAAGTCAATCGCAATTTTATTGAACCAAATAAAAATTTTACTGTAAACGTATTTTGCGGAGGATCGATTTAGCGATTTTATGCCTAGCTGACCTTTTTGCGGATGATCTATTTAGCGATTTCATGCCTATCTAACCTTTTTGCGGAGATTCAATTTTGCGATCTACACTTTTATAATTTCATTATATCTAAGTTTATTCTTGAAAAAATTGTGGATATTTAATTTTGAGATTTCTAATCTTCCTCGAAGGACGCAATATCAATTGCACGCAAAAAAGTTAATTTACAGTCAGAAATCGATGACGCAGTTCATCTGTGACGTCATTCACATCGCTATTACGCATGTTACCAAAACACGCGAGATTTATACACGTTATATGTAACGATACAATTAAATGAACGTAACAAATTAATGGTAATTGAACGATTGACTCGATATCATGTCTGGGCCGACTATTTTTAGCCACAGATAGATAGTTCGGGTCAGTGTCGGCGTAAAATGGGTCAGTTCAGTATAAAATGGACAGATGGTCAGCTCAGACAATGACAATACCAATGAGATTTGAATTATATGGAAAGAATGTTCCAAATGTGAAAATGTGATGTGATGACGTATATGCCATGCGTGCCTTTTTCTGTTTATAAAGCTCACTATATGTGGGATTTTTTAAACGGAAAGGACTTCACTAGATAAAAATTATGAATTTTAAATTGAACTGTTGTTTAGTTTTTATTTTGAGGAAAATCAAGTACATGTATTTGTGGTTGCTGCAACATATATATATATATATTCTGCGCTGATTCATGTGTTTGACAGGAACATAAGAATTGGTTACATTTTTTCGTGGAGTTGGACGATTTCACCAAGAATACCGGAATGAGGAGGGAAGGGGAATGGGTTGGGGATGTTTAGTTACAATATTCAACCGTTTTTGTTTTGGACAATTTCCATGGGGACATACTAGGAATTCGATATACTGACCCACTTTATACTTTTTGAACAATATCTAAGAATTCCAATTTATCATGGACCTGGAAATAAATAAAGACTACGTGTAGTTAGACAGGTCCAACAGGGGAATACGATACATGTACATTCCATGTGTATTTAGACGTGTTTAACACTTAGTAATAAGTTAAAGTCAATATATCTGGACATTTCCCACAGGGATATTTGACCACAGGGACATGGGAATAAGTAAGTCTCTGTCTACTGTAATTGGACACACAGGGGCGTGGTAATATGTTACAATTTATGTTTTAATTGGACATTTACCACAGGGGCACGGAAATAAGCAGTCCGCTTACCTGCCTATATTATTAGGCTTTTTATTTTTTTTGCCAAATATATGTTTATATGTTTATGGCAAAAAAAATGCTAATAATATGCACAGGTTTAATAAGTTACAGTATATTTGTACATTTCCCACAGAGGCATGGAAATTAGCTACAGTTTCCTTGTAGTTGGAGATTTTCCACTTGGCACAGGAATAAGTTATACTGTTTATATATGTGGGTATTTCCCACAGGGGCATCTAAATAAGTTACAGTTTCATGTATTTGTGGACCGTTTACCTAAGAATGCGGGAATGTCGATCATAGTATACTTCGCTTCATAAGATCTGACTTGGTGAAACAAGGGGACGGAACTCTAATTGATCAGAATGGTGTTGTCGGTTTCATCTATTTGTTTTCATATACAATGTATTAATGTACTTGGATTCATTGCATTTTTATTTGTTTGACGTGTAAATATCTGTAGTAGTTTCTAAGATTTCACATCATAATGGCGTACTTTACTGTATCATTATTAAAAGTGCATTTTTTACTTCCAGAAATATGTCAGCTACCTCCCATAGTGTTCATTTCCAGTGACAATAACATTTTTACTATCGACATTACTCGCAAGCAATTACATTTTCCAATGATTCATTTTAATAACTAAGCATTTAATTGCATAATTTCGTAAAATAATCTAGATCACCATCATGGAAATCGGCCAATTATTCATATGTACCTTGTTTTAGAAAAATTCCACCGACATATCATATATGTCCGATATTTCAAGTCTGTTTAAATTGTGTTGGCTTCCGGATTTTCTCATGTTCCGACTCAGAGTTTTAGAATTTCATACGCACAATTTACCGATATTCATATTACCATGGCGATTTGGGCTTTTAAATTGCTCCTTACCGCTATCAAATTATCATCTCGGCGTACTTTGAACCACCCATTGACATTGATCGATAAATGGCATGAACACAATGACAGTGTCAACATTTTAAACTCAAACCGAATCCGGAATGGCACACGTAATATTTTCCGGCTCGCATTTTAAACGATGACGTATGTTGGTAACCATTTGATAATTTGAGACCAGAACACTAACCACTCATTTGACTCCTATAACGCTTTTAACTCATTTATCACTTAAGAAACATTTATACTCTTCTAAATCAAAGACTAGACCAGTCCATTATGAAATTTCAGGGATAAGTTAACTTATATCAGTCTGTCTGCAATGTTAAAAACTTAAAACCGCCGCATTGACGTAATTTGTGTTGAGAATGTAGAACATTATAGTAAAGTAACTTCATAAAATCATAATCTTGTTCACGGCTATCCGA
The DNA here is from genome assembly GCF_041381155.1 of Argopecten irradians. Lineage (NCBI taxonomy): Eukaryota > Metazoa > Mollusca > Bivalvia > Pectinida > Pectinidae > Argopecten > Argopecten irradians. The sequence goes on from NC_091139.1 coordinate 27,037,681, forward strand.
TTTAGTGTCTGTCGTAATTCTATAGGCTTCTATTTTAAGTGAGATTGTCTGATTTGATTGCGAATCTGCTTAAATTTCGGATAAAAATATTGACTTGTCGTGAAAGGCCAATTTATAATTTTCATCAGGTGTTATGTTGGCGAGAAATAGAATTCCAAAGGGGATATATTTCTCACATCCATTTATAGCATGTCAGTATATCGTCAATACAAATTATATTTCAGTTACGTCATTAAGGGTTATAATCCATGTAAGTTCAATCGTACTGTCTAAATTTTTAGCATTATAAGTCGATCTAGATCAGAAATCACGATCTAAATTAAAAAAAAAGATTCGAGCAGAAAAGCGTAAATTTGAAAAATTCTTGGACCGAAGTTGAATTAGGGGATTTAAGATAGCATAACACCTTAATTAAGTCTGAGAGTGTAAGCTAGCATAACACCTTAAGTCTGAGGATGTAAGGTAGCATGCCATCTTAAGCATCAGGTTGTAAGGTAGCATAACACCTTAAGTCTGAGAGTGTAAGGTAGCAAAACACCTTCTGTCTGAGGGTGTAAGGTAGCATAACACCTTCTGTTTGAGAGTGTAAGGTAGCAAAACACCTTCTGTCTGAGGGTGTAAGGTAGCAAAACACCTTCTGCTTGAGAGTGTAAGGTAGCAAGACACCTTATGTCTGAGGGTGTAAGGTAGCAAAACACCTTCTGTCTGAGGGTGTAAGGTGGAAAAACACCTTCTGTCTGATTGTGTAAGGTAGCATAACACCTTAAGTCTGATGTTGTAAGGAAGCATAACAACTTAAATCTGAGGGTGTAAGGTAGCATAACACCTTAAGTCTGAGGGTGTAAGGTAGCATAACACCTTAAGTCTGAGTGAGAATGTAAGGTAGCATAACACCTTAAGTCTGAGGATGTAAGGTAGCATAACACCTTAAGTCTGAGGATGTAAGGTAGCATAACACCTTAAGTCTTAGGATGTAAGGTAGCATAACACCTTCTGTCTGAGGATGTAAGGTAGCATAACACCTTAAGTCTGAGGATGTAAGGTAGCATAACACCTTAAGTCTGAGGATGTAAGGTAGCATAACACCTTAAGTCTTAGGATGTAAGGTAGCATAACACCTTAAGTCTTAGGATGTAAGGTAGCATAATACTTTAAGTCTGAGGATGTAAGATAGCATAACACCTTAAGTCTGAGGATGTAAGGTAGCATAACACCTTAAGTCTTAGGATGTAAGGTAGCATAACACCTTAAGTCTGAGGATGTAAGGTAGCATAACACCTTAAGTCTGAGGATGTAAGGTAGCATAACACCTTCTGTCTGAGGATGTAAGGTAGCATAACACCTTCTGTATGAGGGTGTAAGGTAGCATAACACCTTAAGTCTGAGGGTGTAAGGTAGCATAACACCTTAAGTCTGAGTGAGAATGTAAGGTAGCATAACACCTTAAGTCTGAGGATGTAAGGTAGCATAACACCTTAAGTCTGAGGATGTAAGATAGCATAACACCTTAAGTCTTAGGATGTAAGGTAGCATGACACCTTCTGTCTGAGGATGTAAGGTAGCATAACACCTTATGTCTTAGGATGTAAGGTAGCATAACACCTTAAGTCTGAGGATGTAAGGTAGCATAACACCTTAAGTCTTAGGATGTAAGGTAGCATAACACCTTAAGTCTTAGGATGTAAGGTAGCATAATACTTTAAGTCTGAGGATGTAAGATAGCATAACACCTTAAGTCTGAGGATATAAGATAGCATAACACCTTAAGTCTTAGGATGTAAGGTAGCATAACACCTTAAGTCTTAGGATGTAAGGTAGCATAATACCTTAAGTGTGAGGGTGTAAGGTAGCATAACACCTTAAGTCTGAGGATGTAAGGTAGCATAACACCTTAAGTCTGAGGGTGTAAGGTAGCATAACACCTTCTGTCTGAGGGTGTAAGGTAGCATAACACCTTCTGTCTGAGGGTGTAAGGTAGCATAACACCTTAAGTCTGAGGGTGTAAGGTAGCATAACACCTTAAGTCTGAGGGTGTAAGGTAGCATAACACCTTCTGTCTGAGGGTGTAAGGTAGCATAACACCTTAAGTCTGAGGATGTAAGGTAGCATAACACCTTAAGTCTGAGGGTGTAAGGTAGCATAACACCTTAAGTCGTAGGATGTAAGGTAGCATAACACCTTAAGTCTGAGGATGTAAGGTAGCATAACACCTTCTGTCTGAGGATGTAAGGTAGCATAACACCTTAAGTCTGAGGATGTAAGGTAGCATAACACCTTCTGTATGAGGGTGTAAGGTAGCATAACACCTTCTGTCTGAGGGTGTAAGGTAGCATAATACTTCTTAAGTCTGAGGATGTAAGGTAGCATAACACCTTAAGTCTTAGGATGTAAGGTAGCATAAACACCTTAAGTCTGAGGATGTAAGGTAGCATAACACCTTAAGTCTAAGGGTGTAAGGTAGCATAACACCTTAAGTCTGAGGGTGTAAGGTAGCATGACACCTTAAGTCTGAGGATGTAAGGTAGCATAACACCTTAAGTCTGAGGGTGTAAGGTAGCATAACACCTTAAGTCTGTTAGGATGTAAGGTAGCATAACACCACCTTAAGTCTGAGGATGTAAGGTAGCATAACACCTTAAGTCTGAGGGTGTAAGGTAGCATAACACCTTAAGTCTGAGGGTGTAAGGTAGCATAACACCTTAAGTCTGAGGATGTAAGGTAGCATAACACCTTAAGTATGAGGGTGTAAGGTAGAATAACACCTTAATTCTGAGGGTGTAAGGTAGCATAATACCTTAAGTCTGAGGGTGTAAGGTAGCATGACACATTCTGTCTGAGGATGTAAGGTAGCATAACACCTTCTGTATGAGGGTGTAAGGTAGCATAACACCTTCTGTATGAGGGTGTAAGGTAGCATAAAACCTTAAGTCTGAGGATGTAAGGTAGCATAACACCTTAAGTCTGAGGGTGTAAGGTAGCATAACACCTTAAGTCTGAGGATGTAAGGTAGCATAACACCTTAAGTCTGAGGGTGTAAGGTAGCATAACACCTTAAGTCTGAGGGTGTAAGGTAGCATAACACCTTAAGTCGTAGGATGTAAGGTAGCATAACACCTTAAGTCTGAGGGTGTAAGGTAGCATAACACCTTCTGTCTGAGGGTGTAAGGTAGCATAAAACCTTAAGTCTGAGGTGTAATGTAGTAGCAAACACCTTAAGTCTGAGGATGTAAGGTAGCATAACACCTTAAGTCTGAGGATGTAAGGTAGCATAACACCTTAAGTCTGAGGATGTAAGGTAGCATAACACCTTCTGTATGAGGGTGTAAGGTAGCATAACACCTTAAGTCTGAGGATGTAAGGTAGCATAACACCTTCTGTCTGAGGGTGTAAGGTAGCATAACACCTTAAGTCTGAGGGTGTAAGGTAGCATAACACCTTAAGTCTGAGGGTGTAAGGTAGCATAATACTTAAGTCTGAGGGTGTAAGGTAGCATAATACTTTAAGTCTGAAGGTTAAGGCTTGCATGAAGCCCTAATGTTAGGATTTAAGACAGCATAATACCTTAAGTCGAAAATGAATAAAGTCTGAATGTGCTGTACGGTTATCATTCTAGCAATTCTCTAATCAGTACTATATACTACAGTGTTAAATAACGCTGAAATCAATAGGGTAATCAGGGGACATGAAATATTGGATAAACAATGTTAATTATATAGAGGCATTTAGCGTGGTTTTATCGACACTCAGACAACCTAAAACCTGTAGTCCCCGCGGTCACTACAGACAACACCGACTCATTTCAGTGATAGCTGCTGGACAACCAGTTACGTCACAATGACCATATTTGGTCTGATCAGTAATTACTATATAAGGCCCTAGCAGTAATTACCAACCTCAAATACATTTAAACAGAGATATAGTTTCCATTAGAATTAAATATCAAACTTCGAATGGCTCGTTTTTGGAATAAATTGTTAAGTAATGATGAAAAATTAAGTAGTATTTTAATGAAATTAGCTCTTTGTCTACAAGAAAATGAAACTTATTCCTTCAAGTGGATTAGCAAAATTAAGAGTATATTTGATGAAACTGGTTTTTCATACATATTTTGATAATAAAATTATCATGCCTAAGATGTTTTTCAAACACTATTTAAAACAAAGGCTCCAAGACCAGTTCATCCAAAACTGGTTTTCTGATGCCCGCAACTCATCGAGAGGACAATTCTATTTAATTTTTAAAACTGAATTTAAAGTTGAAAAGTATTTGACAATATTGTCCGAAAATAATAGATTGCAAATAACCAAATTACGTAACTGTAACTTAAAGTTCCCCATTGAAACAGGCAGATGGCGAAATATTCCTTAAGAAGATAGACTTTGTAATATGTGCTTGGAACAAGTTGGAAATGAGTTTCATTATTTGTTTGTTTGTAATAATGCTGTTACATATGTATCCAAAATTTGCAAAGAAAGTATATTCCAAACTACTTCCGAATTAACCCAAATGATAATAAGATAAAAGGTTTGATATCAGTTTGTAATAAGAGTGTCCTAAATGGACTTTCCCTTTTTCTTAAAAAAAACTTTATCCTCTACTATTATCGTAATAATGATACTACTATCAAATCAAAATATTCTACATTTATCATTTAGTTTTTTTTTCTTTTTGAACCATGAATGAAATATTTATACTTTGTGTTTCGTACATGTGAAATGTAACAATATTGAGAGTAATTCCTAGATAATAATGTCTTGTACATATACTTGTCCATCCTGTCACGCCCATACATTTGTATTTGTTTTATCCCTCATGTAACACATTATAATGTGTCTGGGTGTAAAATAAAATCGTAAAATAAAATCGTTGAATCGTTATAGACATACAATGTAATTATATATACAGACTATGATGAGTTCCTTGATTTTGGCGCTTCTGTTCAATTATAGAAATGTTTGTGCTGGAATCAATTTCAGTCACAAACAAGAATAGTCAAATTTGACAAGAAAACCATTTCAAAAAATTATCTAAATAATTTTGATGCGAAGATATTTTATTATTGTTTTTTATAAATTTTATTTTTTTGCAGTTCCGAATGTTGACATGATATAAATTACCAGACATATTGCATGCAAATCCAAACGAACTGATATATAGATGTATAAACGATTATCTATTATTATCATAAACTACATATTACATCAGAAGAGTATTATTTATACAGACATGCAAACATGTATATGATATTACCCGCGAAGATGTCAGGTTTTTCGTAAAATTGGATGATAGATATAAATGCAAGGTAAATCTAAGCTAATGAAAATTCTTCTTACAGACAGGATCTAATTATTGTGTCACAGGCTTTTGACTGTATAGATATAGAGACACCTCTGTATATGTGATACAGTGTACTTTGTTAGTATTACACGTAATTATAGAGGTGTCCGTATATCTATAGGGTCAAAGGCCTGTGTTAGCATTATATAACTTTAATATTTTGCATCTCTTTATACAACGTTATTATCTGGTGCGTATTGACATACTCCTAATACAGTTACGATTAATTAATTATACTAATGAATGTTCTAAATGATATAGACGATTGTATGCATGACATGCGTGCTGAGTCCAAGTATTTTCAGTAGAAATTTTACAAATATTTTTGGCTTGGAAACCAATTACATGTATATGCTTCATACAGATTATGTATTTTTTGCAAAAATATTTTAGCGGTTTTTTTGTTATTTTTTGTTATTTTTTTTTCGCAAACAGAAATATTCAATGTTTGTTTGTATTGATTATAATAAACTGTTTGTATGCAATTTTGTCAGTTTCTCCTATGTATGTTTGTATACATGCTTTACATTTTTTTTTTTACAAAAATAAATATATATTATCTTAGCAATTTGTGATTGCAGTAAAATTATACAAAATGCAGTTTATGGGGAAATAAATAATTGTGATTTGTTCTTACTTACATGTATGTATTGGATGTCGGTATGTAAATACTGTGTAATCTGAACATTGGTTGGGATGTTATTTCATGGTTTGGAACTGTTAAAATATTGCATGTTTAAATAGTTGCGGTTAGCTTTTAAAATATGCGTACAGTAATAGGTAAAATATAGCATTGTCTTTTAATATTAATCGTTCGATAGCAAAACGAAAAAAACCAACCGAACTAATATTTATATACAGCGAAAAAATATATGTGAAACAATGCATACAGTAAAATATAAAACATATATGTAATTTTATTTTAATATTCGTCATTCCATAGCAACCACAAAAGAAAACTTAAGATGATTAAAGAGCGAAAAATTATACGTGAAATAATAACAGTTATTAGTGGACAGAGTAACTTCTGTTTGACCGAATTATCTCTCCTTTAAAATGAGTAATTTTTTTTATCATTTTGTTGAAGTATGTGTTTATCGATATGTTCTTATCAATAAAAAAAAGGTAAGTAAAACTGACTCATTTCAAGAGAAAGACAATTCGGTTTCATACACGTTCGTACATAAGGTAGGTACATTTTGTATTTACTTGATTATTTATTTGTTTACAACTTACCTTATTTATGTTTGTTTGTAAGTGCATGCACATTATTTGTTTTATTGATCGACATGTTATGTGTATTTGTTTGTAAATACATACGTTTTTGCCTGCAGCTTTCGTAGTCTAGTTATGTGTTTATTTACTTTGTAAACACGTAAATTCATACACTAAACATTTATATGTATATTTTGGAATATCTCTATAGCTATCTTCAGTTGATTTATTTGTAAGTAGCATACAATATGTTTTATTTTTTTTAGATCAGTTCCTGAAGTGTTGTACATTTATTGTTTGCAAATGTATATAATTATTTTATGTAAGTTAATTAATATGGCATACCTAGACTGGCCACCAGACACTAAGTTATTGAGAAGATTTTCTCAGCAGATTTCTAATATTTAGATTATAATTATCTCCCCTGTTTGAAACTTGGACACTTCGCAGAAACAAAAAAGATATTAAGCAAGATTTCAGTGATGTTTTTGATATTGTAGAGACTGGTGACCATTCTAGGTGATGGTGTGTGTATTTAATTTTTTTTAATTTGAATTAAAATTTACAATCATAATTACCAAATTTGTAATATACATATGCATGCAGACATATATTATGAAATATCAATTTATCATTCTAGTAAAACTTCCGATGCATGGTACAGTGATATTAATTAAGATTTTCTGTAGATGTATCATATGTTGCAATTACTATTTATTTTGGTACACTGGTATGTAATCGTGTAATGGATAATTAATCATTAATCACATAATTAGTCATTTTTTGTTGAAATTACACACATCATTTTGTTTGTTTGTAAACTAATGTATTTGATACACATGTATATAGAATCCCAAATGAGGCTTCATTCATTGGTGATTTTATAAAGAATCTTACATTATTTTTGTAATTTTCACGGAAAAACAAAGAAATAATCATCATATTTTTGTGATATAATTCATACAAGCGCAGTGGAAATGACATATATACATTGTAAAAAGAAATCTTCATGAAACAAAAGCAAAACTTGTATATAACATGACCTATATAATAAACCCTAGTCTTATGTAAAAACGCCGTAGATTTATTTTCATCAATTAATCATTATTTGCGGTTAAAGTCTTAAGTATGATTTTGTTAAGACAATGGAATTACTGTTTTTTGTATTTTATAACAAAAAATATGTTTGTTCGGATAGGCAAGTCAAAAATGGAACTTTTATGTTTTTTATAAAAAAACAAAGCTCGTTTGTAACGAGCATTTTCATTGGCTTTCAAAATATATTCACGTTATTCCTTTAAAAATAAAAAATATGGGCGGAGGGATGAGTGTGGATAATGTGTCTTTTAAGAGATTGTATATGACTGATGTTTGTAATATGTGAGAAACATGCCCCATTGATAGTTTACCCCTCAAAAGTACTGTTATTGTGTACCTGAACATTGTCTGGGTTTGCTTTTCAGTTACCACGCGATATTGTGTCGTTAGTATCAAATTCATATTGTTTATTTGCATTAAGTTTTTCAACCTATTTGTACAAATATAAGAATATTATTCAAATATAACTGTAGAAATACTCAGATTATTCAATGCAATGTAAAACCAGATGCATAGATTTAAATAATCTTAAATTGGTCTGTCAAAAAGACAAGAGCATGTCGACTCCAGTAGAAGATTTTTCCTGACCAGTACGAGGCGTGCCGACCACTCATCTGCATTTGCCTGGGAAATACCCAGAACGGTGTGAATAATACTTGTTTTTATTTTTATCCGTCCGTGAATATATCAAAAGTAACAAACGTGGAGAGAAATTACGATGCTAAAAAGGCACGTGTCTGCAACTGTTCCTCTATTAAATACCAAAATTTAAGGAATTATATCAACAAACTTATCATCAGCTAGAACTCTATATTGCTTTTCTAATAAATGATTCAAATGCTAACTAATGTCGACTAAATCTAAATGGTACGCAATTAGGAGACTTTTTGCGTTCAAAGGGAGGTAACTCTTGAAGTGATTAATTATCCCAAGGCTTTTGAATGTAAATCGTTATTTTGTAGAGTCCCAAAAGTTATAAAGCTTAATGTTTATGCAACACCAATCACTACCTTCTGAACAATTTTATCAAAATTGAATACCTATTTTTATAAAACGCGGGTCGTATTATGTTTCCCAACGTCGTCCTTACCGCACGGTAGTCGACTATCACTGCGTCAGATGGCAAAACAGCGAATTAAATCTCCACTGTAACATATAGTACGTAACATATAGGATTTTTTTTGTTCGTTTGCTGTTGTTACTTCGTCTTAGGCTGTCGATATGAAATTAAGTTGTTATTCTTTTCAAGAAACTTTTCATTCGCTTCGGATAGGTAATGAGCCTTTCACGTTGATTAATAAAGTTTTGACGGATGAACTTATCACGATTTGTTAACTTGAATGTTTGTACAGTTAAAATCCAATCTACCATCGATCTGCATGACGATGCTACACGACTAACAAATTTGATTTTTTTTGCGCTATCAAAAACAGAAGTAGAAGAATTAGTCTTTTTCTTCAGTTACAAAATTTACTTACAAATGTACGTTACACCAATACCATCATTGAACAGTTTGAGCTTCTTACTTTACTTTAAGATAAAAAATATTAAAAATAATTTAATTGTGTCCCGAAAAAAATCCATGTCTCCATGTCATATACGGAATAAAGTACTGATTGCGCATGCACCAAGAGTAAAATAAATTATTTTATATGTACTTTTGTGTTATTTAGATATATATATGTATATAAACACGATTAAAGATTAGTTATTGCTGAAATGATGAGTATCATTTATGTTCTGTCGGCGATGGAGCATCATTTTAGTTGTTGTTATTGAATTATTGTGTCATTGTCTTTTCAGTATAGGCTTTGAGCCGGTGACTAGTATAAATTGCATGTAGACCTATTAAATTTTAAAAAATCCGATTTTATTCATATTTCTAGAACTAAAATTTTCTCGTAATTTGTAGCACAGTGACCTGGCACGAATTTTTAACCAAAAGTATTTATATATGTGATTCGTAGTATATAGCTTGCAGGTCACTAAGCAGATGTGAATTCAAAAGATGCCTGTACCATGGTATTTAACTCGGACACTCTGTTTCATTTAGTGGGTGTATCTAAACTATTTAATTTCTTTCCGAATTTTAAGAAAATTATAAAACGTTACCGAAACATCGCTTCTTAATGTCGTAAGGGAGATAACTCGTAAAACATTTATTGTGTAAATCGAAAATCGGGATGAAATTCAGCTGATAAACCCAGATTTGGTTTCCAATCAAGCTTTCGCTTTATCGAAAGAGATTTGTATAAGTTGTATAACTTGTTTTGCAATCGATGTAAAATAGATAAAGTTTATGTTAATTTTTATTTTTACTTTATCAAGTCGTACTAAATAATGTGTCCGATTTTGTTTTAGGGATATACAATTAACAGAATCCATACCTATATTGTTCTAACTAAGTCGCGATTCAAGGATGATTATTGGGGAATCTGACGCTTTCATGCTTCAGTGATATAGCACTATATAAAGGTAAACAGTTCCAATATACAAGAAGACACAACACGAACTTACCACAGTCTCCCCAAACACGCACCTCGCACAACATTCACGCAACACATCGCATCCATGGGAGGCCGTCCTTACATGACCATAGCTGTTAATAGGACGTTAATTAATGAAACAAATAAACTTAAAAAAGATATTACCATAGCCCCTCTTATCAGTAAAATGTCGGTCAAAATATCAGGTATTGGGTAACATGTCTGTCCAATTGAATTCCACAGGGATGTATAGGAAAGGTGTCCATAGGTATTAATTCCTACACCATGATGTCATAAAGGGACGATAAATCCTTACTAAGCATATTACTAACCATGTCGTCTTCAAATTAAACCTACTAATACAAACAAATAGAATGTCTACATGTTTAATTACCAAATATGTTCAATATTCCGAACCGTATTCAGCAAATTACGCCCATACTTGTTTGTTTTTATAGAATTTGTCATTGCCATAAAGACTACGTAACGCAATTAATTCTCAGACAATGGTCTTTTTTCAGCTGATGTTATGAACATATCTGAGGAAATGCTGGGAATATTGTATTTTTGATAACGAGCTAATGCGAAAAACAGAAATGATTTTCGGCAGTTGACGGTGAGAGATTATTGATCAAGTTAGTGCAGAATAAAAGAGTCTTTATCATCCAGATCAAATAATGTCTGTCTCCTGTTTTTATGAGATGTCTAAAGACATGGCGACATAACGACAGGGAATTCAGGCTAATGGCCGAAAGACAAGGTCACAGTAATCGCTACTCTTTATACCTTGAAACCGGCGATAAACACAAAGAAATCAATAATTATTAGATTTTACAAGGATATATTTCTAATTCCGAGTATCAAACAATTCAATTTTCACGACTTGTGCTTTTATATTGACGTTCTATCATACATCAAAATGTCAAATACTTGACCGCTGTAGTTGGATGACCAGCTCAAAGGCATTGGCATTTATTTTTTAAAATCGGAATGTAAAACAAGATTGGTCATTTTAAAGATGCCCCACCGCTGACAAATGGTATTTTTTCACTATAAAAAACAGGAGCAGACGATTTAGTATTTTTCTTCAGTTACAAAAGTTACTTACTTTACACCATTACCACCATTGAAAAGTTTGGGCTTCTCATTTTACTTAAAGTTAAAAATATGAAAAATAATTAATTGCATCCCGAAAAAATTCCGTGACACTATATCCTATATGGAATGAAGTACTGATTGCGTATGCACCAAAGGCAAAATAAATTATTTTATATTATTTTTTTTGTGTTAATTAGGCATATATATACACGATTAAACACCAATTATTGTTCAAATGAGTAATATCATTTATGCTCTGTGGGCGGTGGAGCATCTTTAAAGATCGGCCTCGTTATCAGTTTACCGTATAATCCGTATCTTTCAGGGTCCGTAAATCAACAAAAGAAAATTAGGGTACATATATTATAAAAAGTTATCAACTTTCCCCTAATTACACACCCAAAAAGTCCCGAGTTCAAAAGAAATTAATGATTAAAAATTCGATATCCAGAGTGTTTGAATATGCATTTTCAATCGTAGACGATCACGTGACTTTCCAGACCAAACGAAATGGCGTGCCCAGTCAAAAGTGTGTCGTTCATGTTAGCAGGAACTTCTACGGAAGAACTTGTTACTTATCATGAACAAGTGAATGTTTTGTTATGTGATGAAGTTAAAGAGTCCCTCAGAACAATATATATACATTAACGTCGTGTAAACAATACTTCCATTCGGTCATTTTGAGTGTTTACAATACGGCGATCGGTTGACTATGCTTTGCCTAATTTCCGGGGGCCACCGGAGGGATTTTTGTGGGAACGGTATTAAAACTTCGTATAAAATACGTGTTGCGATACCATACAACGTACTAGACAAGATAATAAATTGTACAAAAATGTACCAGATATATAAATAATGGTGTTGATAAATAATGAAATAGACAAGACACATCGTACTATATAGAGACGAAAATGGTTTTCTACATGTAAATCTCTGGTGATATTTTTTAAAATAAATATCTCAGACGATATTTGACTTGCCTTGGATAACCATATAACTTGTTTTATAAAGGTCCAAATGAAATATAATAATAAATCAAGTAAAATAAGCACGGAGAGCAAACTTGACATAATATGCATTTTTGTTCAATGTCATATGTGTATACATGTATACATACATATCTATTAGTTAAATAATCACCATGTACCGCCATAAACGAGTATAAAACTTAATACATGTTATTGTATGTATATTTCTGATATTTATGTTGGAAAAGCTCCATGTTCGTTAAAAACATGATGATAAATTTCTGGCGAAACTATAAACATTTGGTTATATGATTTCAAGGATTACGGAAAATTAAAAAAAAAATAAAAGAAAGAATGGGGTTGAGGTTGCAATAAGGCGGTTTAATGTGTGTTAAAAGTTCTGAATGTCTAACATGCAATTATGTATATATTTTCTGTGTAGATAATGAAGACAGCTCCCTTAGTTAAATTTGTGATGTACATGTACATGTACATGATAGCTTGCCAATGAACCATATAGCTACCATATAATATGATGTCCAGCCGTGAATTTGCCTCTGAATCAAATGAATCAGAAACATGCATAATAAAAGACCTAGATGTTTCTTATACAATCATATTCATGCACAAATAGCACATTCATATGCATTGTATAGTGTCATGTACACATATTGTGCATTGAATTTTAAGTCAATAGAAAAATGACTGGAGTTCAAAATAGCATCCAGTAGCAAATAAGCTGACCATAGCATGTGATTATCATGTCATCAGAGTAATTGCAGTAAAATTCATTTTTTAGTATGTATATAGTCTAACCTGGTGGAAAATCTAACTTTATTAGTTGTATTTTGTTAGTTTATCTTTATATATTCAAGCAATCCTAATTCCTTTAGTGTGATCTTGCTCCAAACACTAATTATGTGAAGTTGCTAAGAGCTTGTACATGTAGACCTTGATTGACCTGGACTAATTAGAAGTTATTGTCAGTCTATTCCTTTCTAAATCAATCAAAACTTTGCAACTTAAAATAGTCAAAAATGAATAATGCAATTTAACAACAGGCATCACAGGCTATTATTATACCTCACTTTTGTTTAGAATGTTCTTATTGGATTAAACTTGATCACATTACATTGAATAAGTTTTTTTCCCCCGGAATTGGAAGGCGAGGGAAATAATTTATAGAAATACCCCTTGGAAATGCACCCAGGAAATGACCCCGAGGGAAATAACCTTTGATCTAGCTCCAGTCTTGTTTGCTATTTATGACTGTTTTGACGTCATCTGCAACGTCAACCAACAATGGCAACGGTGTTGTTTATTTTTTTGTAGCCCAACGAACTCAGACAACGTTGTTGTTGGGAAATATCTTTAACAGATTTTTCTTTTTATTGTTCGGTATAATAAAATAATTATGTCCTATGTGTCGGGATACATCTAGAATTGTCTCCCTGAAAAGAGTTATTTTCTCTCGGGTTCGCCCTCGAGAAAACAACTCTTTCCAGGAGACAATTCTAATGTATCCTCCAAGAGGGCCATAATTGTATTATTCCTTTTTTCATTTGTGTGAAGAAGAAATGAATAATTTGAACATATCCTAGTGATAATAGTAAAGAATTATGCTAGGTTTGTTCTGACCTTCCTTCTTGAAAATAATTTCTTTCTGGTTCATAATGGGTACATTACAAACAGAGTTTAATTTTTACTGTCGGTTTTGATCTCAGAGATACATGTAGTTGTTTTTCCCTTTTATTTTTGGGCGAGCTGCCATCACATCTTGCACTTCTGTCATCTGGTTGAAGGTCCCATATATTCTATAAAGAAAATGTGGAGTAAATGTCAGTTATGTACATAGATAAATACTGTATACATGCATGTACATACATGTATTCTTTCAGTGTAAGCCTACATGTAAATCAAACTAGTTCCAATTGTTTTCTGTCAAACACAAACTTATAACAATTACACATTTTTTGAATTACAGAGGTCTAGGCATTTTCATGTGAAGAACAATGGTACTAATTAGTGCCAGAATTTATGTAGCCTAAATATATTGGACATAATATATAATACATATTTTAAAAAGTCAATTACTATTCTTTACTTACACCACTTATGATGTATTGGTGTGAATTTTATATAATTAAGACCAGCAAATAGGATAACGAGTACGTGACTAAGTGACTGTAAGTCTAAACAAATACAATCTTATACACACGAGGACTGATGAATTAAGTTTGAAAGTGGCTTCTTTAATAAAGTAATATCCATTGCATACAGTAAAAGGATATATATCACTGAAATACATCAATACACAAATAGATATCGGAAAAGATATCACACTCCTGACGCTGTAAGCCTGTAACAGTAGCTACATGTATATCACTGTGGGTACCGTACACGGGATATTGGTATCGACGAGGCGGTGGCCTGTCACAGCAAAGGGAAGTTTTGAAATATTTTCACAGTTTTAATGTAATTAATGTATCTGAAACTATCGGTCAGTTCAAGCTAAGTATATATCGCGTCCGTATGCGATCTGTCAACCCCCAGCGTCATATATTTATGGAGGAATAGACAGGAATCCAGGGTCACCTGCAGGGGGGGTACCGCAATGAAAACGACTGTGAACTATTGTTCGTGATATTGAATTACTAGATTATTCCAGGTTATCATTTTAGGGTTATATAGACGGGTTATGATAAGGAAGTTTATGTTTAGGCCAATTTCATATTGTCGTGGCCATGGATGTTTCAACAAGAAGACTGAAAATTTAGCTTTTGTACGGGGGCTTGCTAAACTGGTGTACGGGGACTTGGTTTATGAGATAAAAATGGTGTACGGGGGCTTGGCATAATTAAAATGACAAACTTCACTATATATTTAAACAAATAGCGTCTAGTCGTCCAAAAGACAGATGTAAAGTTTTCTTCCGACGTTTATGTCTTCGTAGATCTCATGTAAAGATGTCAATGGAATAGTAGGCCTTCCAGACGAAAATGATGAATGTTGGTTGGTCTGTAGATTCTGTATACAAGATCAGTTTGTTTGTTTGCTGGCAATTTTGTTAAATTCTTTAACGGAGGGGATCATTTTGAGGAAGGAATTCCTGTACTTGTATTACACAACCATATAGCGCCGATTTCGATAAGAAATATAACTTCATCTGGTGGGATTCAAGTAATTTTACTTTTGAATTGTAAACCATGGCTACGAATACATATTTGTCATAGCGTTGTTTTGACATCGCGTTTGTACAAGAAAAACTCCAATCAGGTATTTCCCACAATGCTCCAACACAACGAAGGTGAGTAGTATATTTTAGCATAGTTAATTGTAATATGTAATGATATTTACGGTGCAATGTTTGACGGAAAGTCTGTGACTGCACCTGCAAAACTCGTAATAACAGTTTTAAATATTGACGATGTATCATGCCAAAGAACTCTATAAGTTTAATGCACACTTGTCCAGATGTCACCCTTTACTGATATGGTTCCGTTTCTTACATTTTCCATTTTAATTTTCCATCCTATCCTTATTTGTCAGATTCATTGTTTATCATTTGCTGTTATTTATCTTTATCTGAAGATAATGTTTTAATACGTTAATACTTAAAAAAATAATTGAAAAGAACAGTTTTTGCCTGAATTGATCAAAATCAAAATGATTAATCATTCTACATAGCGTATCGTTTCAATCAGTAATTTGATAATCATATAGAACGCTATATATTGATATCTAGAAAGGAATATTTGGCTTAAAAAGCTGTGTTTCTCAACACATCAACCAATTCGCCGTACAATCTTCAACCATGCTGCCGTACAATCAACATCCAAGCCCCCGTACACTTGATTTTTAACAACAAGCAAGCCCCCGTACACAACGTGATTTTCACTGATTTATTTCGCAATCTTCATGACCTCAAAATTTGTCATCGGGGCGTGAGTTGCTTTCCTATGTTGTGAATTAGCCATAGAAAATGAATTCCGTTTTCAGAAAAGCATTAAATATCCATATCAGTGATTTATTTTGAACCGCCTTTTTCACTGCGGTACCCCCCTGCATGTGACCCTGGATTCCTGTCTATTCCTCAATAACTATATGACGCTGGGGGTTGACAGATCGCATACGGACGCGATATATACTTAGCTTGAACTGGCCAATAGTTACAGATACATTAACTACATTAAAACTGTGAAAATATTGCAAAACTTCCCCTTGCTGTGACAGGTCACCGCCTCGTCGATACCAATATCCCGTGTACGGGTACCCACAGTGTATATCGTACATGTATAACACTGAAGAATGCGATCATCTTTTAAGGAAACACGTATAATATGATTCTATTAAATTATGCTTCTGTTGTAATCCAAAATTAAATCTGTTATATGTTCCCCAATTTATCAACACTTTTCCTGATTTCTAATCTCTATTTTACAATGGTACCAATTCCAAAAAGCGACCAATCACTTACAGAATATAACTGTTACCCCTTCGGGGCCCCACTCACCTTATAGAGACGAAGAGAAGTAAGTTTATGTGGTTTTGGTAGATCATTCACAAATCATAGTTGTTGTCATAGCTCGAATTCGTTTCCATATAATATTCTCATCAATTCAGAACATTTCTTAGTTTAAATAATTTCCTTATTCACTTCGAATCAGCAGTTGATTCTAAGCCGGCGAGCTTTCACTGCAAAGCTCGCTCCATTGCGGTAAACAACTTTTATTTCCGGACATGCGCAAAATAGCATTTCTAAGCTTTGGAGGCGTTAACTTTTGACTTTCTGTCGGACCGCGCGTAAGTCTAAAATAAAATTTTGTATATTTATATCTTTGGACCTCTTAACTTTCTAGACTTGTAATTTGGGGAAAGTTCATAACTTTTTAGGGCTATTACACCATATCCTGTCATTTTTTGTTTTACAGACCCTGAAAGATACGGATCATGCGGCTTTAAGAAAAAATGAATTGAATGTTTATTTCCATATCGCGGGTCGTCTTGCGTTTCCCGCCATCGACCGCGCGCGATAGTTGATTATCACTGCGACAGACAGCAAAACAAGAAAATAATTTCCGAAATGGTGAAAAATACTGTACGAGAATGAATGTGTCACCATAGTATATGGAATGAGTTGAAGGTGTGACAGCAGCGTTTTTATGCTGGTCGAAAATGGCTGCTATGACCTCACTTCCGGTTTTAAACTTATGTCAATATTTCATTAAAGATGCTCCACCGCCCACAGAGCATAAATGATATTACTCATTTGAACAATGATTGGTGTTTAATCGTGTATATATATATATGCCTAATTAACACAAAAAATAATATAAAATAATTTATTTCGCCTTTGGTGCATGCGCAATCAGTACTTCATTCCATATAGGATATAGTGTCACGGAATTTTTTCGGGATGCAATTAATTATTTTCATATTTTTAAAGGCCCACTACCTTTCCGAAACGGCTTTTGATTTTTAAAATGGGAATGTAAAACAAGATCGATAATTTTGTAGAGTCCTAAAAATTATTAACTTACCGTTAATACTACATTTATCATCATCTTCTGAACGATTTGATTAAAATAAATAAAATGTTTATTTTCATAACGCGGGTCGTATTATGTTTCCCGCCGTCGTCCTAAATACCGCGCGGTAGTTGACTATCACTGCGCCAGACGGCAAAACAGCAAATTGACTCTCCACTGCTTTCATATATTACGCAGGCAATCTTGCATATGTTTGGTGTCGTAACCTTATTTTAGATCATCGGTATGCATTTTCTGGTGTTATTAATGTTTTTAAGAAACCTTTATATTTTGCTCCGGAAAGGTAATGGGCCTTTAACTTTAAGTAAAATGAGAAGCCCAAACTTTTCAATGGTGGTAATGGTGTAAAGTAAGTAACTTTTGTAACTGAAGAAAAACACTAAATCGTCTGCTCCTGTTTTTTATAGTGAAAAAATACCATTTGTCAGCGGTGGAGCATTTTTAACGGCTCAATGATTATTTTTTATTTTTGGGTATGTTATGTAGAATAAGAATGAAACGAACAGCTATAATAGCGTTTCTGTATGGAAATAAATGGTCAAAATTCAAAAGTGCCAGTTTTCGAAATGTTTGAAAATTTTTTTGGAAGACCTAGATACTTGTTATTGAGCATGCAGAATGCTGAGCGCATGGCTGCCAAGTTTATTAATAAGGATGACCTTGACCAATATTCAAGGTCACAGAGGCCAAAAAACCTAAAATCTTTAAACGACGTCTTGTGAGGTTTTAGAATGCCTAGAGACATCTTATTGCGAATGTGGTATGAGAAGTTAAATAACTACTAAGTTTGTTGATATGAATGACTTTGACATTCATTCAAGGTTATATGTGCCAAATACATAAAACTTTAAAGCGACTTTTTGCCAAGTGCTGGAACGTCTAGATACCTGATAGTAGGCCTGTTGCATGTTTATGTAAAGGGCACCGCTTTTATCAAGATGAATGACCTTGACCTTTATTGAATGTCACATAGGCCAAATTACCATATAATTTAAACAACTTCTTGTAAAGTTCTGGAAGGCCTAGAGGCCTATCATTGAGTATGTAGCATGAGGAGATAACTGACTACCAAGTTTGATAATGCATATGACCTTGACCTTTATTGTGTGTGACATAGGCCAAACGACCATACATTTTTAAACAACTTCTTGTAAAGTTCTAGAAGCCTATAGGGACCTCTCATTGAGCATGTAGAGTGAGGAGATAGATGACTACCGACTTTGATAATACGTATGACCTTGAACTTTATTCAAGGTCAAATGGGTCAACTGACCTCAAATCTTTAAATACATTCTTGCAAAGTTCTGAAAAGGCTAGAGACCTGATATTGGACCTGTAGCATTCTGAGATAATTGGCTACCAAAATTGTTAATATGAATGACCTTGGGCTTTCTAGTGTTACGTCCTATTCACAGCCAGGGTCATTTAAGGACGTGCCAGGTTTGTTGGTGGAGGAAAGCCGGAGTACTCAGAGGAAAACCACCGATGGATAGCATATCAAGTGACTAATTATCGTAAAAATGTAGAGACAGAAAATCAAACCTGAAGGGTTACTTCATGTTCCTTTCCGAAACAGCGTTTGATTTTTAAAATGGTAATGAAAAACGAGATTGATGATTTTGTAGAGTCGCAAAAAGCTATCAGAAGGTAATGAAAAATGTGATATTAACGTTAGAGGGACATTGAGGAACTTTTCTATGTTTGCTTCACCCACGTCATGTTTTGACCCGCCATTTTGTTTACATTTCCTTAATTTGAGCAGTACATTGTGGGACGTCACTAAAGTTCAAAACTACTTTTTTTTTTACCTTACTCATATGTTCTCGACCGGGTCACTCCAAACTATAGAAATATGGAATTTCCATTATACTGATTTCATTTGACATATTTGTACAAAAAAAACTGTACTCTATTATTCAGGAAAGTATCTGGCATGTCATAAATGTGTACTTTACTCAAACTTTCAAGGTTTATATAGGTTCATTATCATATAAAATCAATTAAATGTTAATTTTCATGATGTGGGTCGTCTTAGTATGTTTGCCGCCATCGTCGTAATCAACGCGTGTTAGTTTACCATCACTATGCCAGACGACGAAACAGCGAAATGAATCTTCAGTGTAAAGATAGCGGGAATTTGGTGTTGTAATCTTAGGCCATCAACATAAATTTTCTATCTTTTTTTATATTGTTTTAAGAAACTTTTGTGTTTTATTTCGGAAAAGTAGTGGGTCTTTAATAATTTTACTTATACATTATAATGTAATGCTAAATTTATGATCAAAAAGTTATTATTGTATACTATATAAAACTATCAAAAGCAAAGTTGTATGCAACAAGCGATAACTCCTTTACCAACGTATAACTCCCGTCATACTTTAGTTCTATCATTTTATAAAACAAAAATTCGGATCTACATGTAACGACATAACATGTACGTTTTAACAATTGATCCCAAAATTTAGTAAATGAGATAATTTCTAGAAAATGCCTCGGGTGTAACGTCGGTTAGATCTATTTCCAATAAATAGTACGGGTTATCTCCCTTCTGCTACAGATTAACCCCTCTCCCCTACAGTAGAAGTATGTGCATTTTCCGTTTTAGTGTAAACAGTTTCACGCAACAGAAGTATACCTAAACATGCAAATGATTTGAATTGCTACCAATATAGACCCTGGAATTAAGTTTTCAACCTTTTTTCTCAACCGGAAAGTTTATCTTAACTCCATTCAAGATACTGCAGGGTTTACTTTCACTGACGCTACATCCACACTTAGACCATCACCGATACTCCAGGGGTTACCATCACTGACGTAATATCCACACGACCATCCTTGATACTCCAGCAGGAATTACAATGACTGCGTTTTATCCATCCCTTGACTACCTCAATGGTAAACGAAAGGAGCATAAAACACAAGTAAATTGATTCTTTGACAATCTGACCAAAAAATAAAAAAAAATAATATTCATAAAAAAAACAACCCCAAAAAACCGCCAATCAAATATATAGAGATTTATTGTTATACCACGATGTGAATACTGGGCATAAAGTCTAGTCACCCTACGTTTAACCTTCAAGTAATTCCAATAGAAACAATTTAAGCTAAAAAGTATCAATTATGACACCACAAAGCACATACTCAAAATAA
This sequence comes from Argopecten irradians, assembly GCF_041381155.1. Classification (NCBI taxonomy): domain Eukaryota; kingdom Metazoa; phylum Mollusca; class Bivalvia; order Pectinida; family Pectinidae; genus Argopecten; species Argopecten irradians. Next base: position 27,058,585 of record NC_091139.1, read on the forward strand.
ACAAAAATCGATAAAGGGGAAACATTGACAAATTTGTTTTAAAATATGTTGATTTACGCATTTTTATTATATAGGGGACAAGGAACGATACCTCTGTATACAGAGGACGATATATCTATTAGATCTATGTAGTTATATACATGTACAAGAATTGGTAAGTGTTACAGAAAAATATGCCGTCCAGTCATTAATGGCTTACATCATGTTGATCTCCGGTGACTGCAGTCCAATGGAATTTAAGTACCGTCGTTGGTAAATATATTGATGAATTACTTTTACTTTTTAGAGTGTTTAAAATAACAAATTAATAAAAAAAAATATTGTCTTTGAAATACAAGTCTTATTTTAGTTTTATTTCTGAATTTAAGGAAACAGTCATGACATTGGGTCTTTCCTTAATTCAAAATCTTTATTGACGTCTTAATTAGCGTCTTTATTTCTTTATGTAAAATGACGAGAATAGAATTCCCTTTGTAATAACCGGTATTCTAAAAAAAAAACCAAAAAACTAGTTACGGAGCTCACAAGCGTTTCCATGTTCCAAATAAAGACGTTCCCTACCAGTTTCGCGAATTTGAAATATACAGGTGTAGCCCATATTCCCTTTTAAAAAGCATTTTACAAATTTTGTATATTATCTTGCCTTTTAATACAGCATATCAACACATAATGATATGATACAAATAATCATTACGGAACCGAATTGCTAATTAATGTTTGGAAGATCTTATGATTGATAACTAGTATACTTTACGCATATTGTACTTGTTTATTTATATTTTTAATGTTAAGACTATTGTTTTTAAAATACTCAATAAATACCTATTGAAGCATGGGTTTTGTTCTTTAGTTTTATTTATACTCCTCTTTACAGTCCCATTTTAATCCGGTAACATTCTTGATTCATTGCAAGGAGACTTGACCCATCTGACAAACAGGAATCTATTTGTATGGCAGTCTGCTTGTAAACACTGTTGAACATTCCCTCTTCCCCTCGTTTTGACAGGCGTTTTCTTCTGGTCTTGTTAAGTGATCTCTGGAAAATACCAAATGTGTATTATTGATGTTGTAAAAATTACTTGTTTGTTGTTTATAAACTTGTTTGTGATTTCCCCTTCGGATGAATTAAGTTATGTAAGTATTATATGAGCCTAAATTGGTTACCAGAAACACTCTTTCTGTGACTAAGTTGTAGGTTCATTCTATAACATATTCATCAACAAACAAATCACATTTATAAACATTAAAGTGTGTTTCATACCATATATCTCTATATTGATCGGTCTAGAAATGGACGGACACAGACAAACTTTGCAAGTGTTATGACAATCCCCAATCTTCCCGTTTGTTTCCTCAACCAGATGATATGTAGTCATGTCTTTGATGCAGTAGGTTGTGAATGTCCTGGATATTATAACAGTTGTCATATATATTGAACGATATTCCATTGAACGCAGGCTTGTTAACATATTCCGTTTAGTTTTAACCGCCCACATACTACACCATGCGGTTGATTATAACTGGTATAAGTTAATCTTGTAAATATACTTGAACGTAATTATTATAATATCATTGTTTTTCAGATAAGTCAAATTGACGGAATAGCAAGTCATCAATCCAAAACGGTACGTGTTTACTCATCCTTTTACAAAACCAAAGAATTAACAATGAACATGATGTTTTCTGCCAGAAAGTATAGATGTGCAATTGAATGTAGACTATAACATTAAGACAATATCACATTTAGAGAGAATGGCCAAACATACGAAAAGTGTATGTTCGTGTATACTACCAATTCTACTACGAGCAAACCTTTGGTCCGAATATTACAGAAAAGTACAGAGCGTTGCAACACAACTAAGGTATTGGTTTGTCTAGAATTATGTATAGCATATGCTCGTCACTATAAAATTCCGATACAAAGAGTATTTTCAATGACTTACCTCCTTTTCTTGCAAAACTGCTGGCGGCCGCCATTTTGATTCGTGTAACACACCAACTACAGACCACGTGATTCCTCACCGGTGTAGTAAAGACATATGACCATAAACCGCGGAAAAAAGACCAAATCGCTTTGGAAATTAATTCACCGTGAAATTGATAGGATTTCCCGTGTATTGTATTTAAGCAATAAACTAACGGCGCCATTCTATTTATCTTCCTTCCGGATGGGCTTCATATCAACTGTATGTCCAATCTGGTAATAGTTTATTATATATTTCCATTACGATCATTCAAATTGAAAACTATACACGTATATATTTTGAATTTCCCGCTTGAGCTAGTACTAGTGTTGACGTCACCAAGTTCAATAAACAGAACAACCATAGAATTAGCTTCTTCATATAGTTCAACACAAAACGGTTTAAAACAAACTAAGCAAAGATATTTTTTCAATACATGCTATTTTGTCAACACGATAATACTTATTCTATTCACACGCTTGACCAGATTGGAGTTTATAGCTTGATATTGTCCATCTGGTTTAACATAGATCAAACGGGAAACTGAAAGTAGAATGGAAATGTTGTTATATATATATCATATATACCTATAAACACCCTTGGTATTTAATTTACATTTTTAAATTTCGCTATAAATGAATGGGCAAAATCTGGATGAACCGGTGGAAACGCTTTTGTCGTATCGATTGATCATTTATTTATGTAAATGCATAAGCTGTTTATTGTTATCAAATTAAGGAAATTTTTGTAATTTGATCAAAGAGCTAACTTGAAGCTAAACAGATGTCGTTCAATCGTCTATGGTGATTTTATACAATAAAGAAAACATGTGGATCAACATTGACAATGTTGAAGAAAAGACTGGACCAAGACGAAAATCGATCTGTATCAAGTTCTCATTTAACTCAAACGTTTACACACAACAGCTTGCAGTGTTATAAGTTAGTTATACGAAACAGGGGGTTACACTGTATGTCGTAAATCTTTAAATCATGCTCAATATGTCGATTTAAGGATTCGGCATAGATCAAAATATTTTACTTGTTCTTTAGATACTTTGGATGATATTTTGGATGAGTTTAAATAGTTAGGTATTGCATGTCTAATTACACACGAGGCTACATTATCGAGTATTTAAAATAAACTGATACATTTCGTAAAATTTAAATATGAGCATCATATGACGTCATTATTTTATCGATGCTTTGTTCTTAAGAATGTCCACCACGAAGTCAAAATTTTCTTGAATTAAACTTTTTTTCTCATATAGATTTTTGGAAAAAGGAGTTCATACCATAAAAGAAAATGGAAGAAAAAATATATGTCCGTGTGCTCGTTTTTGAGCTTTTGTCACTCAAAGATACCTAGTTGACAAAATATTGGATTTTATGGGAATTTTGCTGTTTTGACCATATACACAAGAGATTAAAGACATAATTTCTTAATGAGGTGTTTGATATGTATGAATGTTTGTAGAATTCATCTTCTTTAAAAATATACCAGTTTTGATCAATTAGACTAATATTTTTTCTCAGAATAACAACATATGCTACACCTACCCCTTAATAATGAGCTACAAAATGCACCATTTCAGCCATTTTTGCCAAATTTAACCCTTTATAGAAAAAGTTCTGGTACTAAACTTTTGTTATTATTTTGCATATCAATAGGGAAACGGTTGTTCTTTCTAAATCAGGAAGAAAAATTAGGGGTCCGTGTGCTTACTTTTTTGCCCCATTTAAATTATTGTTATTTTTCATTATTTTAGAGTAAAAAATAAAAGTGCCCAAATTACCATTAAATGTAAAAATAAAGTCACAAAAGTGTATCGTTTCACATATTAATGCTCAATATTTTAATTACTACGAACCTAGTAAGGATTTGCAGCAAAAAATAGCTAAATACAGCTAAAAATGCTGGCGCATTGATGATTTAAGTAAAAACAATTTCAGTAAAAAATAGTAAAACTGTGGCTCTACTTGAAGCGAAAAAAGACTCAATTTCAAAATGGCCGCCAAATGGACCATTTCTTAAAATCACTGTATAAAAAAAATCTACTAAAAATAGAAATGCAATTTTTTGGCAACTTGCTACAGATACTGATAAATTATATTTGAAAATCTCATAACTTCTTTGATCTATGTTGAAACGAGACTTGAACGGCACTGAAACCTCAGAAGAATACAACCTTAAGGATCTGCTCTGGTGAAAACTCAAAATTTTCTGATGACTAACTTTTTTATCTTGGAAATAAGAGTTCATACCAAAGTAAAAAATAGAATAAAAATAAGATGGTGGTGTGCTTGATTTGAGCTATTATGAATCAGAGGTGGCTATTTGACGTTAATTGTCATTTTACTGGAATTTCACTGTTTAGGACATAAACGCAACAATCTAAAGCAATATTTGGCAAATTAGTTGTCTGATAAGTATGAATATGTGCAAAATTTTCTTTAAAACAAGAGCTGTTGGAGAACAGCAAAGCTCGCCTATTCAGAAGAAGTTGATGTTCAAGTATTTACTATTTAAACATGGAAATATGACAAATTAACAGACTCAAAAACCCCCTAAAAGGCCCCAAATTGGTTGTATTATCACGTTCAGCATCCATAAACATTAGGAAAATAAAATCATAAACATTTATGATGACTTATGCTTAAACAATCGACAAATTAGAAACTTGCTCAAAAACTTTAACATGGATATATGACAAATTAACAGACTCAAAACCCCCCTAAAGGGCCTTAAATTGGTTGTATTATCACATTCAGCATCCATACACATTAGGAAAATAAAATCATAAACATTTATGATGACGTAAGCTTAAACAATTGATGAAACAGAAACTTGCTCAAAAACTTTAACGTGAAATGGGACGCCAACGCTGACGCCGACGCCGACGCCGGGGTGACAACATTAGCTCCCCCTATTCTTCGAATAGGCGAGCTAAAATGATAACATCACGCCGTCAACCCATTAGTTTTGCTCAGAACAACTGTATATGTTCCCCCTACCCAGTATTGCCAACTCACCCGATTTCTCCGGGTTGACCCGTTTTTTAGACATTTTAGAATGCATAACCCGATTGACCCGACGGATCATCAAATAACCCGATTTTCAGCACTTTGACAAAAGTGTAAAAAAACTCACAAAAATTACGCCAGATCAAGCCATTAGCGCAATTTTAATTACATCTCAGGGCTTAAGACTCATATCAGCCCCTTGTATAATGCAGGTAGCTATGTTTGTGTTTACACAAACATGAATAAAGGCCTAGGTGTGTAATTGTAGCAATTAATCTATTCAGTCATGATCGTTTTTAGCCAGAGCCTGTTAGCAAAATTAGACATGGCCAATTAATACTGTTCAAAATCAGAAATAATATTTTCAAAATTCTCTACAAAAGCACAAACACTTGTGATCTCCGACAAAAATTTACTCACATGAATAAAACATAGTCAACGTGAATGGTATCCTGTTGCAGAAGGCAGGCAAGCCAATCATAACGACCGCCATTTTGTTTAGTCAAAGATAATAAAGCAACCGGACACGTGTAGAACAAAACATCCGGATTATATTTTATTTATATATATATATAAAAATATATATATAAAAAAAAAATTACGATATTTTTATTAATTATCAGATATTAATTATATTATTACAACAAACATTTTAATATTATTGAATAACAATATGAAAATAATAAATATATGCATATTTAAGGCTTTAAAAAAGGGTTAAAAATTACACTAAAATGTTGTTTCGCACACGACCCTTTTTTCACCCTTTCACCCGTTTTTTTCAAGGGTGATCACCCGATTTGACCTCATCAGAGGTTGGCAATACTGCCTACCCCTAAGACTATGGAGATGAAAATACCTGGTGTTTTGCAATTTTGGTAGATTCAACGCTTCACAGAAAAAGTACTGATGACTATTTTTTCTAACATTTTGGAGTTCAGAAATTGCGGTAAAATCACAATTTACGTCAAATAGCCACCTCTGATTCATAATAGCTCAAAATGAAGCACACCACCATATTATTTTAATGACACTTTTAACTTTGGTATAAATTCTTAGTTCCAAAAATCTAAATTAGAAAAAAAATTAGTCATCACTCATCAGAAAATTTTGACTTTTTACCAGAGCAGATCCTTAAAACTCCTACATATCTAGTCACCGAATGAGTTAGATGCTTTGTTAAATACTCAGCACATCAAAGGAATGAACTCTTCATATTTAGTCATCTGTTAATATATTCATTCTACTTTCAGTTTCCCGTTTGATCTATGTTAATATCAGGCTATGAACTCCAATGTGGTCAAGCGTATGGATAATTAACGTTTCCGCCGCGTCACGGACAATGTATACAATGCATACTTACGCCTATAGATAACGGTCAAATAATTTAAAAAGTGGTTTTAAAGTTGTTCGGTCTTTGAAATACAATAATATCACCGTGTCGACAAAATAGCAAGTATTGAAAAATATCATCGCATAGTTTTCATTTGTTCGTTTGTTTCAAACCGTTTTTGTGTTGAATTATATTCAGAAGCGATTTCGCGGCACATTGTTTTGGTCGTGGAAAATTTGATCCGCGAAATAATGAGAAATGATTGAATTATATCTACCCATAAATCCATTTTGCGAAAATTTAAAATCGTTTAAATTGGATTTTCTTATTTTTAAATAAAATCGCGAAAATTTTGGTTCGCGAAAATAACCGGTAAACGGTACGTTGACGGATTGAACTCTTCACACTTAGTCATCTACTGAAATAAGTTCATCGGTTACGGTATGAAGCTGTAGTCTTCGCTTGATTGAACTCTTCTGACTGGACATCTAACGACACGGGTCACTAAATATGACACTCAGTACATAACCGGATGAGTTCAGAGTGGTTTTGACGCGAATAATGCACACGTGTGCTGTTTGCCGCACGTTACCTATAAAGTCGAGTGCTATTCAATAGTTTAGTTAGTCAGATTCAAGTCCTCGCTAGACTGCCTGACTCTTTCCATTTCTATACCTAGCTATAGGGTAGCCACAAGTACTAGGTAACGCTATGAAGTTTATAATATAGTGTCATATAGTAGGGTATAGATGTAGCGGTCCGTCGTCTATATACAAGTTCGTATACCTAGGAATAAGCCATGTAGCCAGTAAATTAACGTTTATTTGGTATATTTGGGCGGTATATTTCAGTACCCATAAATAGTATTAAATACAGTGATGAATAGCTGTTATATCTAGCAGGATGTATGATGTAGGCAGGGGGTACGAGAGTCGGTGTAAGTCCAGTTGTTTATTATTGTCTGTATTATTGCTAAATTTCTACACTTGTTATCCACAATAAATTATATTGAACGTATATTTCTGAGTCTGTGTTCATTCGCCAATTGCAAGCTTCAGTATCTGGTTCCAGAATCTAAGACCCTAATGGACCCGAGATCTCAGAACCTGGGTAAGCTTTCTAGGACAGAAACCGCTCCCTTTACATATACATAAATACATAGTCCGCTAAAACTGCCTTTATTATTGGGTTTTTAAAATAATTTTTTGCCTATATATAAGGCAAAGAAAATAAATATAAAAGCCTAATAATATAAGTAGGTTTAGCGAACTGATAAATACACTATAGCAATCCTGTCAATGGCAGGGTATTATAATAACTTATACTATATTCAGTCTTCGACATATTCCCAGTAAGCCTTGATCGCCATGTGGAAATCCCCAAGTATTTGATAACAGATCCCTAGAAAATGTGTGTGTTATCCAGAAACGCTGTTCTCCCTGGTGCTTGTCATGTTGGACTTGCAGGAGATTGCGAAGTGCTTCATCACACCTGCTAGTATTTCCAAGCTTATGATAACACAAGAAGTTCACAAACAATACGTATGGCAGGAGTGGTATGTATAAGTTTGTGTTGTCTTAGACACTTCTATACACAGATGGGGAAGACATATGTCTATATGAAAAAAGTGCTATGGAATCTGTGTGTGTCTTCTGGATTAACATGGTGTTGTTGCAAGGTGGCGTATAGATGGAATGGAAACCCGCCGTTGTAATACGAAGCCAGACGCTTTACTTGTCTACAGATCTCCAGAGATTTATTGCAATTTCCAGTTAGAAAGTGATATGTTGCTAGATGCATCACATCAGTGCCTATTCAAACATTTGGAGATTTCCAGTGCCTACATTTCCTCAAGTTCTTGTACCTTCTTTTGTTGCCGGGGATATCCCTTCTATCATGTACATCTTCTAAGATCAGTTCTGATGCATCACATCTAAGGTTACACATTGCACTAAAGTTGGTGTAAACTTCATCAAAATCGGACTTCGACGCAGACAATAACTCAAACGCCTTAATGTCTTTTTTCGGAAACTATGAAGACTATATACTTAAGACTGAAGGTTTGTATAAGTCCCCTAATGAGAGGCACAACCATTTCCTCTGTCAAAAGTTCTCCAAAATACAGAGTAATATATGTTGATGCTTTCCGTGAAGTCCCCCCTTGAACATGTTATTGGTTTGGATGAAGTAATTCGGGCAGAATCCTGCTCTAACTCAGCCAATTACAATATTGAAGAAAAACCAAAAACAATAAAAAAAATTGTATTTTTGCTCGCCATAGTATTTCTTTGGTTTCCTCTATAGCATAAAACAAGACCGTTTTCAAAAAGTAAGTGCACAAGATACCATCATCACCAATGGTTTCTTTTAATGTCTTTTTCATCTATTTTAAAAAATACTCGAGCAATGCGGTACTCCTTGGAACCTTTGGCATGAGCAAAAAGTGGACTGAACTCAAATATTCAGCATCAAGCAAAATGAGATCATACCAATTGTAAAAATGTAAACAAATATAACAAATAATCACCAACGAAGAACCAGTAAAGGCCATCAACTTAATAAGAATCTTATCTCTTAATGACCTGAATTCTGGGCCATACATACAGACATTGGCCGTAGAAATTCTGTAATCCTCAGCCTCCTATGGCCAAATATAGGCATGAGAAACAGTATAACAAAGTCAGATATCAACACTAACCAATGTGCACAGCAATGTAAGTGACTCTTGATGTGTTCGTTTGAATGCAAATATCCAAACCCCGTTCTGAGGACGTAATATATGGGCAATAATAGTTTCTCAGAACATATCACTTCTGAAATAAATATTTAACAATAGACCATGAAACTAGATGAAATTATAGAGAACTCAGCGATTGTAATCACAACAATACTTTTATTCATATTGCATACATAAAAGACCTTAACGGTGATCCCTCCAGCCGTCACCCAAATACGACCCATGTATGAAGTAAACGACCATAATTGCCTAGAACATCGTATGTTAATCCTCAGATGAAGAGTTGCTTATTATCTCTCATCGATATTAAGATTACTCCATCTGTTCCAACGACTTAGGAAATCAATCAATATCATAGGTGAGGTATGTTATTACAAGTGACGGAAGGGTAAGGGGTGTGACTGCTTGCTCATGAGTTTCAATTGGGATCCACCAATTTATGTAGAAAGTTTATGTCCGCCAGAATGCACAACAAGTGAAAAGTTTTACCGTTCGGAATAATGTAAAATAAACATCAGAAAAGAGCTAATATGATTAGAAACGAGGAGTATCATTGCATCGCGAGGACTAAGATAAAGAGGCTCGCCACTTTTGTCTTTCTTAACCTTCGCCGAAATACAACTTATATTTAAGACATTGGACGTGTATTCTTTTTATCCTGCAACATTACAAAAATTACATAATATGATTTATATTTTAGCAGTGTTACATTATTAATATATTCGTATATTACAATGCTCATCAAACATGTCCGACTTTCATCATCAGAAGGTCGATGGAATTGGCGCACGTGCTACAGCTATTTTCCGTCAGTGAAGAATACAGCAAAAATGTATGTCATGTTCTATGTAAAGCTTGACTTCGCTATATTTTTGAAGTGTGTATTTTCCTGGTCAAACTAGGCAACTGGCCACCCATATTGTTCGTTGTATGCATTGAAAATGATCTGAAGATTATAGCTATGTACAGGATAAATTTCAATTTCATAGTCTTTATATTTCATTGGGCGAAACCTACCTTTAAGACACTGGCCGTGTATTCTTTTTACCTGCATCATTACAAAAATGCATAATATTTTTTTTTATATTTAGTAATAATTAATTTTTCTTTGTTTTCATACCAAATCTGAAGCGTACTGGAGCGTAGAGTATCAGAGCGTAATCGAAGATATGATTTTAATCAGATTGCATGATTTATTGATTGTTGGAAGATACCTTTAGAAATACCGCTAATGACTATTGATGACGTCATCGTCACGTGGTTTACTGCTCTGTTCCCGCGATATCTTTTGACTCGAGAAGAGAATCCCATTTCTTTTGTGTCAAGCCTCGATACAAGGAGAGACGTACATGTAAGCATGAATGTCGCACTACCTATTACTATTCTTCTTCTTTGACTTTATTCCTCCATAAATGAAGAGTTTATACAAAACTTTAAGACAAAGAATTACAAAGAGAAAAATGAAAGCGATTACATAAATAACACATATTTGACGTCATAAATCAGGACAATATTGTAAGAAAATTGAGAGGGAAAATATATATATAGAGAGAGAGGGAAAAATTCAATGCATCAATAAGGAAAAATGTTAAATACAAACTGACATCTTCAAAGACATCATGATATAAATGTAAGAATGTTCACATATTTACTGAAACGCTAATTCAGCAGCTTTCACAGAAAAGCAACAACAAACGTAAGAAAATCTTATAGAATACCCATCATCCGGTAATAGTTCCTGTATATAATCAGGGATGTACCCTAATAGGACACAAATAAGTTCGTGTCTATCTAAATTGTCTAATTTTACGTATAACTCAACTGGATAATTGTTGACAATATTTGTAAAGAATTCATCACGTAGATCAAATAGATCTTGATGTTTACAATCAAGTAAGCAATGGGCTAAAGCATCATGAGATATCACATTACATTTCGCACATAACAGCTCACAACGTGGGCTTAACAAC